>NW_023596461.1:34816320-34974291 GCF_011947565.3 Pollicipes pollicipes | reverse complement strand
TTTTGGGGTTTGTGTAGCAAACAGTCGAAAATATGAAGGTAGCCCTTATACATGAACGACGATTCTTTTCCCATCACCAGAGGAGGCGACAACGTGGGGGGCTTGGGCTGGGAGGGGGATCGTGGAGACATCCCCACGCCTGTCAGAACGTGAGCAACTGCCACCCACGATTGAAAAGACTCGAATCGTCGAACGCATGCACACGGGTTCTGGTGAAACGAGGGGAAAAAGCACAAAATCTTTCTCGGAACTGGGGATGTAACCACGTCGCTAACATATGGGAGTGTGGTGCAGAAGAGTCAGGATTGGAGAGGTTAAGCTCGAAGACGTCAGTCAGCCAGACACCAGTTGTTTTTTTTTCTACATCAGCATCATGCCTTCGAACCAGAAACAGCGAGTTTTGCTCATATGAGGGAAGGCATGCAGAAAGAGATCGACCAGAACATCGACATCTATTCAAGCGCTCCGTTATGGCAGTGATTGGTACATGCCTTAAACTGAGATCAAAGCATCATACAATGCGTGATATGAAGCCGCATGGGTGCGGAGCATCCGGAATAGCGAATGTAGTTCATTTCCATATTTTCCGTTAGTTTAACTCGCTGTTCTCGTCAGCTGACGTGAGTATGGGCCGCCGTCGGCGAGGGGTGCATGTACCTCCTCAACTGTTGTATGACTTAACATTACGCCTATAAGTGGTTTCTTTTTTTTCTTGTTCTTAAACATGAGCAGGCAGTCAGGAGTGCCTCTGTGACGTGTTTTACATGCAGAAAGTCACGCCGGTCAACGCTGGTTGTATTCGCTATCGACATGCGTGTTCTCCTTAGTTCAATTTGCGATGTAAATGACGCGCGTTACGCGAATGACTGCGACTGCAGTTGGCCTGATTTGTACGCAATTGATCGGATGGTATATTGACGTTCGTGCTCATTATCTAAATAGGAGTATGCGCAAAAGTCAACGTCGTACATGGTAGTCCTCATTTTCTGTTTGCCATAGGGATGCAAGCTACAACGGTCTCGTGATTTCAAAGGTAACGAGTTACGTCAGTAAATGATAAAAATGTCAACTTTTTGAAAGTGTACGTAATTGAACCTATGAAAAAGCCGAACCACTGACCGAAAGCCAGCTGTGCTCATCCTTTTCACGGCTACGGTCAGACTTTCCAAATTTTGCGTGCTTTCCTTGACGCCACTTGCAGTTCAGGAACAGCTCAGGAAACGAACTTCGATCTCTTCGAAGAGGCCATGCCACCACCCGTCATATGGTCTGCCCCTCCAAAAAAGTCAACACCAATGCTACCACCCCAATGCCTGGAAACAGGCCAAGGAAATCATCGGGTCGCTCCATATCCCTAACGGGCTTCGCCGCTCCAGCAGATTTTTACATATACGCTGCCCCTGTCTGGAAACGCCATGGGAATAACTCAGCACGCCTGTGAATCTTTCGCCACAGTTTGAATGTTCCTTTAGTACTTATCTTCTATTTTAACGGGATGTTCATCGACCTATGGGATAGTATGTTTCGTCGAATATAACGGTAGTTTTTACGTTGTATATATATATATATATATATATAGATACATATATACATATATACATATATATATATACATACCTATATATATATATAGATACACACACATATATGCATATATACATATATATATATATATATATATATATATATATATATATATATATATACATACCTATATATATAAATATATATTATATATATATATATATATATATCTACTACATGGGTATAAGCACCCCTTACGTACATAAGCAATTTTGTTTTTGTACCGTTAGTTAAAATATCGCAACAGCTGATAGAAAACCCAGAGCAGTAAGCTTTATTCACTTTGGCCCAATGCGAGCACACGTTTGGCAGATTAAACTGAGAAACCCGGATGGCGGGGCGACCATTGCCACCAATGGCTTACACAGTCCCCACCCTCCAAGACCAAAATATTTGTCTCCACCCGTGCCCATCACTCCCAAAGCCACTACTGTTCACTTGCCATGTTGGCTCAGCCATGTCGCACCACTGTCTCGCCATCCCGGCGTAGCTTTCTTTATCGCCGAAAGTGAATTTGGCCGCCAAGTGAAACAACACGCTACTGTTTGCTGCCAAGGAGTATGTGAGGTGCTGGTCAGGCTACGGTGGCGGAGTGATGGCACCACCCGAGGATCACGCCGTTCACCATCTCAGTAGAGACGTTGTGGACGGCTACGCCAAAATTGCCATGCTCAAAGTCGCATTCATTAAAAAATGCAGTACGAAGTGGTGCAAAAGGTACGAAGAATATCGCAAATGAAGGTATGCACAGAAGACCGCGTATAACGAACAGGGATATGCTGAAACGTAGTGCGAAAAGGTGATGCTAAGATATGCACAAGCGAAGAGGCGCGATGTGTTGAATTGCGCATGCAAAGTTTGGCGAGTGTCAAGATTTGCGGACAAGAAGTTTGCGGCTACGGCTATTCTATTCAAAGATTTGCGCATGAAAATTGATGTGCGAAGTTTGTGCACGAAACCCTGCGATGCGACCATTTATGGATAAGGCTCAGCGTGCCAATAAATTTGTTGGAAACGAATGCAATGCGCGGATTTGTTCAGCCACATGATTTCATGAACTCCTGTCCAGAGATGTAGATGTCTACTTAGTTTGGAGGGGAGGGGGGGGGGGGGTCAAACCTCCCAACTTTGCTCGAGCCCTCCCCAACGTTGAAAAAGAAGCTCGCCACATCCGGAGAGAAGGCGTGATGTTATTTAAGGCGTGTTATTTTGGTTAGATAAAATCAGAGGTCCTTGCTGAGACCTCCGGACGTTTCGCTGCAAAGATGACAACTTCGATTACTTTATCGCTGATGCATTCCAGTCACCTCAGCTCATGCAACAATGTGATTGATGTGACGATTTTGCCAAAATTTTACCACTTAATGTTATAACGAATTTAATATAGGATGACATTCACAAAGACAAAGGACCAAACCTTGCTTGAGCATGAGGACGCCTCTCTACTCGCATTGTAACGAATCTCTTTTTGAACTCCAGTAACAGCGGGACCTTGCTCGAACGAAAAGACCCATGATGCATAGGTGCTGAGGGGGAGGAGGAAGGCAACGAGCGCTAAGAACTTACTTGAAGGCCGTTTTTTGAAACCCACGACAAAACTTTGATTTTAAACGACACGATCCACAGAACTCACACGGGTATTCTGATACAGGATGAAACGAGCGGACAAACTTTCCGGACAATGTGCAATCCCAGTTTTTTAAGGCTCGCGACTTCAGTGCATTTTTCATTGCCCACGCTTTTGGGACGCAATAAAAAGTCGAATCTGTACGCAAACAGATATACTGCAAACTAACCTTCGTTATCAGACGACTTACTGCTCAGAGGCTGTCGAAGCCTGTAGCGATAGACTAAAAGATAAACTTTTCAGTAAAAAAAGGCAGGGGCCTAGTGGCAGAGGGCATTTTGTAATACGAATTGCAAAGAACATATCGTGATATAAGAGTGATGTAACGTACTATCCAAGAACAAAGTCAGGATTGCTTGAGTCTGGGAAAAGCACCCAAATTGCTAGCCGGGAAGACCATGCTCATCCCACGGCGAGAAAGACGTGCTAAAAGGCCGACAAAGTTGGGTCGTATAATGCTTCACCGAAGACCAACTTTGATCAAATCTGCCCGGGCGAAAAGCCAAGGGCACTGATCCGTACCTCTCTTCCCAAAGTTAACCAGCATAATGAGCTCATGCTTTTAGGCTCAATCAACTAGCAACGTAAGTTTTGACGCGTAATATCAAAGATGGTGGTGGGCGATGGCCAAGTTTATAATATTCAACGTGAGAAAAGCTAGAGATGGAGCTGTCTTTTACAACGCGCTTGAGAGTGATACCGGGCCAGTAAACTTGTCTTTAATGAATTCCAGCTCCTGACAAGATCGCGCCACTGTTCGTTTCATTAAAGGCACAAGTACATATTCTTTTATCAAAGTTCGGAATTATCATAGATACGAGGAACAGGAGGGCCAGATGAAACCCAAGCCACGTTTTCCTCATCAGTGGTAAGTGTCTTTGTCTCACAATCATGATTGTCGTGGCATGCAGCTGGAAAATTAAATGTTAAACTACGATCAGCGACCTGGCAGTCATCAATGATATCAAATCACTCAATCTGACCGCAAAAGCTGCTCAAGGCGCACTCCCTGGCGATCGAGGGTGTGCGACAGCCGAAGATGCCGCAGGTGTTCGACCGGCCGGTCCATGTTGTCGGCTGTGACGTCGTGCGTCCCATCTCAAGTCTGATCACGGCCCGAGCTCTTAGAAGTTCGCTGGGTTGTCCATGTGAACATGGTCCTTTCCGTAACCGGGGCATGAAGCCCAGATGCGACGGGTCAGGTGAGTGGGGAGGCAACGTCACGGCAGTCTTCAGGCGAATGTGCCTTCAGGGAATGCTCCTCCAACCAGTTCAGTGAAGCCCGTGCCGGTTGTAATGTCATCCCTGCCTGCTGAATGCCCCCTTGTCCCGATCTGCCCCGTGAAGCCGCCCTAAGGCCGCCCAGAAGGGTATGGGAGCGTTAGCAATGCAGCAAGGTGGTGTCAATAAAATCATTCTCCTCGTTGCAAAGTGGGATTTTCTGTAGTCACGATTATACGGATGTGAGACCACTGATAATTACCATTGCTTTGATCACGTTTTGCCACTGAATGGGCATTGGAATGCCATCTCAGTCTCGATTGTACGAAATATGCAGGTCTCTTTTGATTAAAACGTTGGCTTACTTTTATCTCGACCACCTTGCAGTTACATTTAAACGGGGCTAGTGGGTCGCCTCATCATGAGTGTCAACAACCAACAACCTGCAGCTTTACCGACACATTACATACCAACTGTTGCAATGATAATCAGACTTTGTAGTGACGAAAGCCAACAATCAACAGGCAAGTGTGTTATTTAACGCAAATTATACACACTTTGTATAGCAGGCTTCAACTTTGAAGAGCTCATTGTAACCCTCAGAACACGATAACTGGTATTTCCTTTTGACCTTGTACATCGTTTGACAAGTACATCATGTGAATGAGATAACCTTTGCTTTCATTCCCACTCAATTCCAGGTCATCAGTACTTCGGTAGGGTGAGCACGGCTGGAAGGCCCCCGAGATTACAGTAGGGCGGTCGGAGCACCTCGGGTCGCCGCCTCATCGCACGCAGATCTGCCGGCCCGAACGCTCTTGACGCGCCCGCCTCATCAGTCGCAGATCTGCCGGCCTGAAACGCTTTGACGCGCCCCGCCTCGTCAGTCGCAGGATCTGCCGGCCCGAACGCTCTTGACGTGCCCGCCTCGTCAGTCGCAGATCTGCCGGTCCGAACACTCTTGACGCGCCCTGCCTCGTCAGTCGCGGATCGTGCCGGCCCGAACGCTCTTGACGCAGCCCGCCTCGTCAGGTCGCAGATTCTGCCGGCCCGAACGCTCTTGACGCGCCCGCCTCATCAGTCGCAGATCTTCCCGGCCTGAACGCTCTTGACGCGCCCGCCTCGTCAGTCGCAGAGATCTGCCGGCCCGAACGCTCCTTGACGCGGCCGCCTCGTCAGTCGCAGATCTGCCGGCCCGAACGCTCTTGACGCGGCCGCCACAAAGCGCCTGACGCTCGGCGCTCGGCGACGCGCAGACGTCGTCAGACTTAGAGCGCTTCCATTGCCTTTGCCCACAGGGCGTCAGGCAGCGCCGGGCTGCTCCTGTCTCACGGGAAGTTTGGGAGACGGATGCACCTGTCCGGAAAGGACAACGGCGGCCAAAGACACACACCACACCACCAAAACTGTCATCCATGCGTACGCAGGCGTTTTGTTGTCTGCGTGCAACGTATGCCAGTTAGCAAGTCGGAAGGTTTTTCCAGCCGGCCAGGTTCCAGTTCCGAGGTGTCCATTCTGTGGGGCACTTCGCCAGACGAGCTCAGCAGGTATGACAGGCTGGTGATCGCCGAGCACCTTTGCAGAGGCGGACCTGATGTTGGACATCAGGTCCGGTTGATGTTGGCACGGTCCAAGGCCGTAGAACTGGACATGAGGTGCGGGGGCTCTTTTAGGAGTTGATCCGTGGACAACCATGCGAGGATCTGTTTATAAACGCCAAACGTGGGCTGCTTCGGTGTCCACAACATTGATATCGACATTTTGAAGACAAGAGGTCAGATTGTTTGCCCGTCGGAGCCTCCGCGGATGCTGGTGCAGTTTCCACAACGTCCTAAGACACGAAGCCAGCCATATAAGCGATAGAAACTGATCGACCAGACAGACTCCATAGGTATCGGTCTGTCGCCTTGCCGGGTTACGGAGAGCCAGAAAGCCTTAACGTGATGGGCATCAGCTACCTGTGCAACATCTGTATTGGATTTTCTCCATGAATAACCGCTGAGTCATCAAAATGCATACTCTGCTGTTTCCACCGCATCGTCAGGTTACATGACAGCTTTATTGTATCCTCAAACTGACTGTACTGCAAGTCGCTACCACTGCCGGCACCAGCGAAACGTTTGCATCCCATGGCCAGCTCCTTCGTATTTAGCAATGACACCGGCGCAGTGTCGGTGCCAGGGCCTTAGCTTTTGCATTTGTAGTCTGATCTTCACGCGTGCGCTAACGCGAATGGGACACGTCACATCGATTTGGCTGATTATGTCATGCAGAGCGTGTTTATGGCGCGGGCAACAATGTCGGGTGATGTGTTAATGCATGCGTTCAATGGCATGGTCGGCCATAGCTCGTTCGAAAGAGAGCTGGTCGCGTCGAAACGGCCGCGCCACTTCGGCCCTCGTTAATCGGTTAGGCCGGTGCTGATTGGTGTGCTCACGGAAACGCAGTCATCCAAATCGGTTTGACGCCGCGCCGAATACAGGCCCCCCGACGGCGATCAGCTGACCGGCGTGGCAGCTGCTCGTGCCGCGGCGGCCAGGGCCTGAACACTAGCTGCGACTGACCGGCGTGGCAGCTGCTCGTGCCGCGGCGCCAGGACCTGAACACTAGCTGCGATTGACCGGCGTGGCAGCTGCTCGTGACGCGGCGCCAGGACCTGAACACTGGCTGCGATTGTCGAACGCAGAAGTTTGGAGTTTTGAGAGCGCGTGCAGAAACGCTGCAAACGCCCAGACATCGAGTATGTAGTTTACAGGAATGAAATCGTCCCCCATATGAAAGAGCTATGGTACACATGTAAGTTAAGAAAGGCCAATATAGTCAGCATATCTATGTAATGCGGTTTGATATGCACCATACATCATCAAATATGGAGGTGGATAAAATAGAATAAAACATGGCAACATCAAGTCGTATAAAGACACCCTTTTGGAAGTGCTGAGATATCGTGATTTTTTCATTTCAAGCAGCTTAAGTATCGGTGCGCTGACCATAACATACCTTGAAAACAATAATTCAGCGGCATCTAAACCGGCTCCCTATCAAGTACGTATGGAGGGCATTGATTGACTCATTGATTCATTGAAACCCTTTGGAAATCACAGCTTGAGGCCGCCAAGCCTTCAAAAATCCCAGCATACAACCGAAAAATTGCATATCACTCATTGCATTTCACCCGCACTAAGTGGTCCTTCAATCTTTCCAAGATTTTTTGACTAACGCCCTCAACATCTTTGTTAGCCATTAAGCAGTTTATACAAAACAGGATTTATATCAGTGCAAACAGCCTCAAATTGAGTGACCCATATCCACTGAACCCTGACCGGCCGCCATCGTTTCTAACAGGCTTACAAGTGCATCTGCAACTGACGACTGGAGGCTTTTCTACGTCGTATTTCAACAGCACGTCACGACAACAAATTGTGATACCATTCTTGAAACGTCACAACATTTCATCTCAACGCGCCGTGATGTACTGTTTTCGAAAGCTTTCGCCTTCCATTGCCTCCGGTCATGCATGGTTTTCATGTAACACACCAATAACCAAGAAATAATGCCTTTATTCTTAAGGGTAAGAGCCACCAATTTGCAACTCGCAAAAATATACACAGGACGTACTGAGACAGGGCCTAGATCTCGACAACCCGCGGTCGCAATAACAGAATTGGTTAATATTTCGCTCTTCCAGAAGTGCGGGCTGTGCTAGCGCAAGGAAGTACCATTGCCCCCAGCAAGCCATGAACGCTCGAACGAAAACCATCACAGACAGACGGCTTTTGGTGTATTTTAGGATCACTTTTTAGATCTCGACGCTCGAAGCAGTTTGCAGTCGTGAAACGGACTGCGTTAGTACCGTCCCCAAGTATCTCCGCAATTGCCTCAGCCAGCTAAACTCGGTCTCACCTGCATAGATCTACCGAGGATTAGCTATTTATTGTCTCAAATACAACTAGGTGGGATTAAGGCGAGAAACGAAATATAGTTCAGCTACAGCGGCGTGAAGCTTGAAGCTCAGTCAGGTGTGATTAATAACCACATAGAACATGAGCGTTGCCATGAATACCGCACAGCATTAGAAAATGCATATCGGCCATATTCATGGGTCCTTTTCCGCCCGATATGGCAATGCCGGATTAATCGACAACATCGTCTGGCTTTAACAAGAGGGTAAGGCGGAGTCCACCGCATTTCCCTCCCTAGCTGAAGTGGCTATATCACGCAACCAATCAAATGTCCGCTTTTAATTTTATTAGCGGGAATTGTAGCTTTGCTTAGTGACGTGTGATGACATTCTGATAAATATTCGCCGTCTCAAAACCGCAAGTATGTTGTCCTAAATTTGAGGAAAGTCAGCCTAAAAGGGGTTGTCCACATTTGCATGGAGTTTTGAACTGAGGTAGCCATTTTAAAGATAATTGCATGCACTTCAAAGCCCTACCCTTTTAAAGACCTAAACCCCTTACTGAGCTGAGCTGAGCTGAGTTACTGAGCTAGACCACCGCCAACTTGTGCAAACTTTTTCGTGCAGATTATTTCAAAGTCACACAGGCATGCACGACGCCATAGAAACGTCAAACGAATACTGCCACTTCATTGGTAATCTAGTGCTCAAGGCCAAAGCAAAATATAATCATCGAATTGTCCGTATTTGCCGTACGTTTGCGCAAGTTTTCCCCTCAACCGTCTACAACTGGCCCTTAACTGCTGTAATGTGTTGAGTGCAAACTTTGAACATGATTGATTGATTGGTTGCTTAGATAACATCCTTTTCGACCAGTAATAATCATTTCAGGGCTACGGGATGAAGGAGAATGCATAACGTTGGGACAGGATTACATGAATCTCGGGGGCCAGCCGCCAAGCTTTAGCCCACGCAGGGACTCTCCGCGCGGAGTGCGGGGCTCCCCTCCACAGGGATTCTCGGCCGGGGCTGACGCGTGTAGCCTGCCCCGAACAAGCGGAGTGTCGCGACAATTCATGATAAAGCAAGGAAGAGGATTAGAGGGTTGGATCTCGAACACGAATTCGATTTTGTAGTACATAATAGCAGGAAGCTGGACAGTGGTGCAAGGTATTACGGAAATGAGACTGGGAACCGAATGGCTTGAGAGTAGCGCCATAGCCAAGAATGTGAATGTAAGTCGACACTATGAAGTTACGGACAGATATGCCAGAATACCACAAAAAAGGGCGAACACCTCAAGCGAACACCTCCAACACCGTCACGGCCACCTGCGAAGATTAAAGCACAAGTTAGTCAGCCCCTTCACTACGCTGGCAATTCTGACACGGCCAGTCTGACAGCGACCCGAGGTCATTAAGGCGTCACATGGCGTAATCAAACGATGACGTACTGAGCAAAGGTTATTTTTTTACTTAGTATTGCCATTTTCCATCCAGAGCTGTCTTAAGCCCTTAAACACTAAAAACCAAACCAATAGAAGTGAGCTTATTTGATCATATATGATGCTTGCCTCAATCTTTCGAATTATGGATTTTGCTTTTTAAAAGGGAACGTTCCCATGTGAAGATTATTAAGTGATTTCATCAGATATGATAAAATCAGCTCACTTATAACTATTACTATGCCCACTACTAAGTGCAAAGGACTGCTGCCAGCAACACCAATTTCTCTATTTATCAAATATCTTCCTAAATGCGTCATCGTTTGATCACGTCACGAAACGTTTGTATGGCGTCGAGGTGCTGCCAAACTAGCTGTGCAAAACCGCTTCTTGTAGTGCCTCAAATTCGTTTGGAGATATCAGCACAGGCTGGAAGTGCTCGCCTAGTCAAACATCGTTATGTGATCGTGTCTTGACCTTTTTCCAGGGGTTCTTGCATATTCATTCATGAGTTTGAGACGTTAGTTGTATTCACATACCTGGTCACAGTATTGTTCTTAGCATACTCGATTACAAGTCTTATATCGGTGATACCTAGCAAGTGAGGAAACCGTGGTCCAAATTCGTATGTTATGTTGTACAAACGAGCTTTGCGGCTGGAGCCTGCACAGGCTGCCTCAACATTGTTTGAGAGCCAGTTGGCGTTCACTTTATTCGGAAATCGCGTTCACGGGAGCCAATTTTTCTTCCTGGCCTTGAACGCCGCCTGGCCTATGGGCTAGTAGGTTTGAATGATTACGCTGTGACGGCATGCATGCCTGAATGGTTTTAAAATAGTCTGCACACAAAAGTCTGCACATTTTCACGGGTGTGCAGACAAGAAACTAGAGGGTTTTAGGTCTTAAAAGAGCAAGGCTATGAACTGCACCGAACGATCTTCAAAATGGCTGTTTCAACCCAAAACCCCATATTAATGTGGAGCAGCCTCTTTAAGGGAACCTTATCCCGCTTGCGCATGACTCTGACCGCTTCCGGCGCTTGTTTAGGCGCGGTCAGTTTGGTTCAGTCTTTTAATGAGGTCGTGGGATGCACCATTGTTTCAGAAGATGGAAAAGCCAGTCGTTTTTCCTGCGCACCTCGTTTGCAATCCCTGAGCTGTTGTGCCCTGACAAGGCGTCGGGGCTTCGTTGACTTTCGTCCGCACGTTTGCGAGTGCTTGCAGTCGCCTGCACTATCATCCCTTCCTCGGATAAAACATGACAACGAGCCTTAGCTCTACCGCCAATTTGCAAGTGGTATGGACGCCGTATCCCATTGCGGCAAAGAAGCCGGGCCCGTCGCGAAGGAGTTCCTCAGATGGGCCCGGTGTACCCGTAACTCACGCTGACAGCGCTTTGTGTGCCGGGCGGCGGTGATGTGTCACGTGACACGCCAGTACCGGTGCCGCTGTGTCACGTGACACGCCGGCACCGGTGCCGCTGCGGGGTCACGTCTGCTGCGAGCGGCGTCCCGGGTCACGTGACCGGCGCGGCGGCACCCGCGCAGCTGAGCCCACCACCTTCCTGTCCGTCGCCGGGTGGCTTCGAGCCGCCTGACCCGCCGTTGACCATGAGCCTCTGAGAGCCACCACCTGCACGTTACGCGTCTAGGGGAGCTAAGCAAAGCCTCACCCACCGCCCTCTACGCATGCCATGTGCGAGCAATAGCTGACTTCAGACCGCCTGCCCTCAGACTGCCGCAAACTGCCTCCGAC
Source organism: Pollicipes pollicipes (assembly GCF_011947565.3). Classification (NCBI taxonomy): domain Eukaryota; kingdom Metazoa; phylum Arthropoda; class Thecostraca; order Pollicipedomorpha; family Pollicipedidae; genus Pollicipes; species Pollicipes pollicipes. The sequence goes on along the minus strand of NW_023596461.1, from coordinate 34,962,761 downwards.
CTGAAACTGCCTCCGAACTGAGACTGCTTCGGACCTGAGACTGCCTCAGACCTCAAACGCCTCCGACCTGAGATTGCCCTCCGACTTGAGACTGCCTCCTGACCTGAGAATGCCGCTGGTGTTGTGTCTCTGACCTGAGACTGCTGCTGGGGCCATGTCTCTGACCTGAGACTGCCGTTGGGGTCATGTCACAGACCTGAGATTGCCGCTGGGGTCATACCTCCGACCGGGTGACCCTTCCGTATCTCTTCCCGAAAGCAACCACTTACGCAGAGGCCCTGAAAGCCCTCGAGATGAAGAGAACCAGCCGTTTCACCCATGTGAAGGTCAATGAACCATGTGGCACCTCGGCTCGGCCCATCTAGCTGTCATTGCACCGGGACAAAGGACTGGAAGGTTTCGTGCAAACTGATCAATGTGGTGATTGGATGGACATTCAGCCTCGGCTTGAGTAGCAGACATTAATCGTTGTCACAACATAGATGCATCAAGTCATGTCAATGCTGTCCATGTGCCGGAAACGTTTTAGCAAAGCTCCACGTACACAATGCACTTCTGCATAAAAGTATTAATCTCCTCCCCTTTTACAACAACGAAGATTTTCGTGTGGTTCCGATTGATTTTGTAGTTGCCATGGACAAGCTTTTGTAGTGCTTTTCAATGTCTATCGACGGTAAAGCTGTTTTATAAGCAATTTTACGTTTGGAGTGGAGCCTAATTATTGAAGATAAGCGTCCATAAGTGAAGCTCCCGATGGGTGGACCACTCAAACTTTCTATCTGTTTCATCTATCTGTTTTCATTTTCATTTCTATCTGTTTGTATTGTTATGTATCGGGCGCTGATGCAAGCGATGCATACTGCAATTCTCCAGCGCACCTCCCGCGTAACCTCTGTCTACCCACGTCGGCTCGCATTATGCACGCGACGGGACGGGCTCATAATAAAATAAAATAAAACAAAGAGGAAAGGCAATAAGCCGGAAAAAGTGCCGATTCCTGCAGTACTTGTGTGAAATAGAATCGCAAGTTGCATACCCTATTTGTCTATTTATTTATTCACTTAATTGACGTGACCATTTGCTACATAGGTCAACGCCCCCAGAACCAGACTGGTGGGACTCCCAGGCCGACAACGCCAGTCCACCAACACTGTCAGTAGGCGACAGACTTCACTGACGCTAAGCCAATTGTCAGCCGAATCGTCCTCATGCGGGCAATCGTCGACCACGGACGCACTCCTCGCCCGGCCGGGTCCTCCATCCAGAGCTAATTGTCCGGCCCAGCGCCCGGCCCGCTCACCGGGCTCCCATGGACCCGCCTCCGCACCAATTGGCTTTTTCCCGGGGTTCTGATTAATTGGCCGGTCAGCTGGGGGTCCGTGTCTGATCAACGGGGCCGTTTTTGTCGAGTTGCCCCGGTCGCCGGTCCGGTACCGCGCCACGTCCGCCGCGCCGCGCCGTTTTTCGCCACTCCCACGCCGCCGCAGCCCGCCGCCGCCGCCGCACCGGCTCGGCTTACCGGCGCCGGCGCCGGTGTGATTTTTCGGCTGTCTTCGCGACCGGCGGGGACGGACCGCCGGCGGCGGCAGGTCGTTTTTGCGTCGGCGCCATTGTGCTGACGCCGCGCCGGCGACACCGCCGACAACAGGAGCAGCCTCGCCGGTGGTGTCCATGATGTTTAGGGCGGGTCGACCCTCCGAGCAGCGAGCAGCATCTTCTTAGTGAGACGAACCGATGTGTTGTCGATGGACTTGGAGGCTGCCAGCCTTCCAGCTGCCGGGTGCTGGAAGCATCGCCGGCCCTGTAATCGCTGATTGCCAAGCTGTTCGGGGCGAGTAGCACCTAACTAACGCAACATTAAATAATTCAGGGCAAACGCGCGGAGCGGCCATGTCCCCTAGCACTCGGCGCCCCGGAGATTTGTTTGGGCTGCGCCCAGCGAGGCGGCGATAGCAAGCAGCGATTGCCGCTGCATGACGGCGCGTGTTCGCTCCCCAGATTGGGATTCCTCCTCTCCCCTCGCAAGACTGAATTCATCACTGGGAGGGGACACCCAGGGTCAACCGCCCGCCCGGCAGCCAGCGCCGATCACTACGAATCTTCATCCGACGCCGCCCGCCTCTGAAATTAACAATTAACTAGACGAGGGGTGCCCGAGCCAGATTGATGAACTGGGTAAATCGTCCGCGTAGGTCAGCGATCCGTGGCCCGTCTGGCTTATGACTGCCGTGGAACAGCTGTTATCGAGAACGGTAGCGTCGTAGCGGGGGTCGATCCTCACGCACTGCACTCCGACACCAGCACCCACGGGAAAATCCACCCCTGTGCCCTGTCTGAGATATCGTGCCGCGGAGTTGCATCAAAACATAATATCCTTGACATTTTTTCTGTTAATATTCCTCGGGCTGGCAGCCTGTTACCGCTTCGTCCCTTCTTTCCCCGAGAAAATGCACTGTTGAGTCCCAACGGAACGGGGAGAATAACGACTTTCATAAATAACTGATTCCTCTCTTATGAACCCTTCCGGGAAGAGCTCCTCCCGCGTCTGGACCTGTGGCTACCTTGGGACCTCCGTAACCAATATCGATGCCCACTTCCTTGCGAAAATCTGTCTTAGTTAATGTCCTGTTCTGTGCCCTGTCACATCAGCAGCTTTTGATGCGCCATTTTCCTCGATTGCCCGCCAATTCTGGCGTCAGCACCAGGAGTAGAGATAGCCGGTGGCTGACGCGATTGGCCAATACCAGCTGGTCGGACTCTGAATGGGTGTCACGTGTGGGATATTGTTCGGCTGATCTCACGGCCAGCCGCTGTAACGGACCCTAAATGACGCCATGGAGGGACCGATCGTCAATTGCGGGGAAAATAAGGCAGTACTGCTCTCAGTCACGTATCATCGGCCATGGCAGCAGTCCGAGAAATGTCCGGACGATGGCTCTCTGGCTTTGGCGCGCATGTTAAAGGACGTCGCTTACTTCGTGCGGAGCAGTGAAATTTTAACCCAGCAAACTGGTCAGTTTGGGGCGGCTGGTTCTAGTTCAACAGAGAGTGAGTTGGTTCTCAATTGCAGTATGGACATATATACATATATGTATATATACATGTACGTACGTATGTATCATCTTACATTTATGATATTGTACGGATGAGGTGATGAAAATATACTGGTACACTGTTAAAAATAACTGTTATTGTCATAGATCACTAATTTATAACGGCAAAGTCAGACGCAGAAGGCTAGTTTCCATGCATCTATTTTCCTAATTTATTGTTGCTTTATCGTCAATATTGCTATTAACTTCAGTTTATGATCCGGAATGAAACACAAGGCTTGCAAGCCTCGGCGCTGTCTTTTCTAAAATTTTCTTTTCGGATTGGGATTGGTTTAAAAATTTCTTCTTGCAGTGAGAAGAACAGATTGTCGAACTATTAGAATGTTCTAGCTCTAGGGGTGGCCAATGTCAAATTTTGTTTTCTGCCAGCGACTTGGTTGAATAATGCTGCCAACATCTTGAGTAGTTGTTTTGTAGCAACTGGATTTGAGTCTCGATGAGTTCTTTCCTTGGAGATCACTGTAATCGTAATATCATTTCGTGTGCAATGTTGACAACAATGAGAAAAAGCATCTTATCCAAATCTACACGCCAAATCTATGCTTGTAATGCTCCGATGCAAGGACGAAGCCTTCAGGTAGAGGATCCCCAACAGCCAGCATACATCCTATATCCTAGCCCCTCCCCCAAATCCTAGCTTCACCTTTCCACTGGTCTGCTCGCATGAAGCCGTGTTTCTGTCCAGTACCGCAGCCGAGCGGCCGAGGTGGTTTGGGCGCCTAAAAGTAACCTTCGAACATTGATCGACCACCAGTCGGAGCATTAGCCTATCAACTGCGGATTGGTTGGACCCCCAGACACTGAGCACCCGGGCTGCGCCGCCCAATACCCATCCATCACAGGTCCGATCGTGGGTCAGCCCTCTGCTAACGGGGGCAGCCAGCTTGCGTGCGTCGCAGTACGGCTCATCTGCATGCTGCACATCGCTGCAGCCGTGTGCATGGATGCTATTTCCGTAGCGTCGGCGAGCAGAGACGTTGCCTTGATCATCACCACCTCATCACGCCACGGGATCGATGACACGAGAAGGGACGGGGTGCGAACGGTTTCCAAGTGCACGACCAGGTCGGCGAGCGAACGTCAGCATGTTGCGACTCCCGAACACTCCCCAACAGTCCTGAACACCCGCAATCTACGAAGGATATGCAATTGGCCGAATAGAAAAGCACAGCCAACCGCAATACAAAACTGACAAGATATGTGGGTGGGCAGCTGCAAATAAGATGGTGCTTAATACTGAAAAGTGTCAGGTAATGCATGTTCTCACTGCTAAGAAACTCCTTATGCTCCCGGACGTCGCAGCAAATGGGATCAGCTTACCCATTGTCAGCAGTGTTAAGCTTTAGGAGTAACATCATCCAGCGATATGACTTAGCAGGCACATGATGAAATTATTAAGAGGGGTTCGGAGGCTTTATATGTGCTTCAGGTTATGAAGAAATTCCATCCGCCACAAGGTCAAACGGTAAAAATTTACATCACATATGTTTGACCACTGCTTGAATACTATGCAACTGTTTTTCTTCTCGGACTCGCCGAGCACTAAGTCCAACAACGTGAGCGAGCACAGAAGCGGACTGTCAAAATCATTGCAGGATATGACAAGAGTTATCAACGGCTTCTACAGATTCTGAAAACGGAAACACTTGCAGGACAGGAGGGAGACGCTGTGCTTATGGTTTGGACAGCAAATCCTCAGATCTCCAGAGCATAGAGACATCCTCCCGCCAACGAGAGAGGCGATCATGGGAAGGAAAATCCAACATGGAGCTCTGCAGACATTTTGCTGTGGCGCAAGGGTGCGAAAATCAAGCGTACCAACATATCACAACCCTTATAAGCGTGAATACCCGCTGCATTTAATTAAGGGTAAACCTCCACCACCCCTCACCACTGCATCCGTGAAGACGCTTAATGAATGTTGAAAGGCTACTCTGTGGCTAGCATGCAATGCTTACCTGCGTGGTATATCAGATGATAACTGGAAGCCGTGTTTTTATATGTTTTTTTTCTCTCCCTCTCTATCTCTCTCACTCACTCTCTCGCTCTCTCTCCCTCCCCCTCTCTCCCCCTCTCTTTCTTTCGCTCTCTCGCTGAATCTTTGTGTCCGTTGCGTTGCAAGCAGCTTTTGTTTACATTCATCTGTATTTTTCCATCGGAAGGCATTAGCTGTTGCTGTTGACTTGCAAGGCGCCATAATTTTGATACAAAGGATCGTGCCAGTTATTATTGCGTCATTGCAGTTGATGTATATCAGTCATGAAGCTTCATGTGCGTTGCTGTTTGTTGCGTTTTTCTTAGACGAATATGACGGTTTGGGAAGGCGTTGCGGGTGTGGTGAGAGCAAGCTAAGTGACCGCATGCCGCGCGATGATGGCAAAACGAGACTATAGCGTGCGCCACATATAAATGAAAGCTATTCTGCTTTGTTTGATCCGATATGATCACCGGCAGGTAAGCTGAGCCCGCATCTGTCACTTTTGTTCACTCTTGCTTTAAAGGTAATGCGGCTCGCGGAGGTCAGCGGAAGTATGCGCCGTGAAAGTGTTTCGGATGGCGGAACGCATCATATTGAATTGGTCATGTGCCGTCCACAACGATTTGCATTTCGTAGTGGTCTAGCCGAGCAGCTTGGGCTACTCCCGCCCTCCTACTTCAGCGCTGATCAGATGCTCGTGACCTTATATCGGCAGTCTATGCAGCAGCCTCGAGGCAGGCTGTCCTAGACCATGGCGGTCGTCGAAGCCTTGGCGGACTCCGTTCCGCGAAGCTGCTCGTGGCAGAGCGCGGTTTTCACTCTGCACGGTTCTGCTCGTGACACCGAGCCACCCCCGCGAGCGTGCAGGACCGCGTCGCAGCTGCTCCACGCGCGTCCAAAGGTGAGCAGTGCCCGCACGACGCGGCGCTGGCTAGAAGCCGTACCTCTCGACCCGACGGGCACAAGCAGCCTACTTACGTGCACACCGATAGGCTCTCCATTTGTTTGGCCCTGCTGCCGCCTCTGCCACTCACGGAGCCGCCGAGGTTCCAGTCTCAGCTTATGATGCTGCCGGTAGCATTACTGGCAGCGACGGCTGCTGTGGCTGTTGTAAAAAAAACAAACATACGTATGAAATCGGCAGTCGTTACATAGGACCTCTGCATAATCCCTCAATTTTTTGAACACGGTCACGTACCTAAGATAAACATCGGGTTAAATTCATGGATTTTCCTGCCGTCTTCCCGTTAGCTAGGTAATGAGTCCCACATCTCGCATATTTCAAGGTTTCAATTTGATTCCCGCACCAGCTGGACAAGATGTCACTCGCAAACGCCTTTAGATGCAACATATTGTCTTGAAGCCACTATAAATGCCTGAAAAGAACTGCGTTTAACTTTTTCAGCCGTCTGCGCTGCCCTCCCATTGTGTCCACAGAAACATTTGAAAACAACTTTTTACCGACTTCCAAATTCTGCAGTGTAGCCACTAAAAGCAAGGTCATTGGCTGGGATGGGCTGTCAGAGACTGGCCTGATGCGACAATTCAGCGACTGCTGAAATAGGGCCATTGCGAACAAAAGGGTCGTAATTGATCACCTTCTGTTCGCTGCTTCCTGCTTGCTATCGTAAGATTGCTTCCTTACGTTTTCGGAAGAATGAACGTAAGAGAGGCATTTGTATCACAAACCTGTTGTTCAATATTAGTTGTCCAATGAATTAGCTCATTCAACATCTGAATTGCAGGGCAAAAAATAATGAAGCCCTTGAAGAAGAGACATAACAAAAATCTCTAAGTGATTTTAAACTCCGTAGCAAAGAAAGCTTGGCGTGCTTCAGAGCAGCCGAAATTGGTAGCACGCAAGGAGGAGAGAGCAAAGGGCGAAGAGCAGTAAAAAGTTATCGGTGCATTATACAAACAATGTGCTCGATTGTTCTAACGTTGAACCACGGATCCCAATCCCGTTTTTAAACGTCAGGGCAGTCTCCATTTTAGATTTCCTAAATGACCGTATTTGTTAAGGACGAAACCGGCCGAGGACGCTGACGCATCCCGTTAACCATTTACAATCGTCGTATCTCTCTAGCACAATCATTTATCCACTAGTAATGTAGCAGATTGGCTATTTCCCGATGGAAATGTTTTAGTTTAACTCCAAAGATTAATGGAACGAGAAGAAAGTCAATTTAGGCTATCTGACAGCTAACCGGGCGCCCGATGTGGCCCGGCACGGGTCGGGTGGCTCCTGAGAAACGACACTTCCCGGTGCTTGGATCGATTGGCCATTTGACTGCACGACTTCAGATGTGACGGCAGCCACGTTTACCGCACCGCCGACGGCCCGCGCGTGTCCGGAGCGGCAGCAGGCGCTGCCGAGTCTGCCCGGTGGAGCGTCGAGGGCCGGGCCGTCCCTGCTGAGACCGGGGCCCGTCGAGGCCGGGGCTCGCCGAGACCGGGGCAGTCTCCGCCGAGGCCCGGGGCCCGCCGAGGCCGGGCTCGCCGAGACCGGGGCCGTCCCCGCCGAGGCCGGGGCCCGCCGAGACCGGGCCGTCCCCGTCGAGGGCCGGGACCCGCCGAGACCGGGCCGTTCCCGTCGAGGCCGGGGCCGCCGAGACCGGGCCGTCCCCGTCGAGACTGGGGCCCGCCGAGGCCGGGGCCGTCCTCACCGAGGCCGGGCGTCCCCGTCGAGGCCGTGGCCCGTCGGGCCGTCCCCGTCGAGACTGGGGCCCGCCGAGGCCGGGACCGTCCTCACCGAGGCCGGACCGTCCTCACCGAGGCTGAGGCCGTCCCCACCGAGGCCCGGGGCCGTCCCCGTCGAGGCCGGACCCGCCCCGCCGAGGCCGGGGCCCGCTGAGGCCGGGGCCGTCCCCGTCGAGGCCGGAGCCGCCGAGGCCGGGCCGTCCCCGCTCGGCTGCGGAGAGCCGCCAAGCCGGGCGCCCTCCCCAGCGGTGAGGCCAAGTGGCGCGCTGAGCGGCCGACGCTTACCAGCCAGGCGCTTGGGTGGTGATGTGCTGATCGATGAGGGACGCTGCTCTTAGCGGTAAAGCCGCCGTGCTGCGTGGCTGCGCTGCTTTGGACGGTGACTGCTCGGCCCCCGGCGGCGGCTCTGCGCAGGTGGTGGCTGTGCTTTTTCACTAGCTGAGGTGCTGCGGTATATTACGATTATTCAAACAAGGGGCGGCGCAGCAGCAGGGAGGGGGAGAGGAGAGTGTATTTTCTCCTCAAAGTTTTAGCAGGCCGCTTTTGCCAAAGAGACTCTTTGTAGCTCTACAGAAATCACCAAAATTCAGATCAAAGAGGCTCCGATGAAAAAGCCAGAGGGCACTGCATCAGATTCAGGAGATCATTTTCTGGATCAGGAAGCCCGTTCTTGGCTCATGAGACCACTTTATGAATTTGTTGCTCATGCTATAGCTCGGGAAGCTTTTTTTGTAGATATTGGCACATGTAACGAGATGATCATGGGTCACGTCCCCCTTGAATATGACGGTGTCCAGGGGACACCCGTGAGCAAGCCCGATTCTGTCCCGGTGGCCCTTGGAAAACCCTGCCGCCCAATCCAAAATACGTGTCGTGCCCTTGATTCAACAGATGTCATGGTGGTGAAGAATAATGTAATGTTTCGTCAGTTGACGTCTTTGATAGTTCTAGCTTCATAGGATTTCATTGAAACCATTGCCAAGCTCACTACGTAATGCTTAAATAGGTAGGAATAAATGTTGGTTTTGTTTTCTAGGTTTTCAGCTTGACCAATAGCGGTAAAATGTGCTCTCCACTTTTTACGCTCTTTATCTGTGCAAACTTGAGCATATACAGCAATGACACTATTAATACTTATAACTGCTTGCAATAATTCACGTCGCACTGATACGTCATGCCACTCCGCAAAATTCCAACTTTCACCAGCACCAACGCCTAGAGCTAACTCCTGTACCGTGCCAATGCAACTCCTGTCAGCTGACTGCTAGTGTTTCCGAACGGATCCAGTTCGAAATGTGCAAACAGATCCACCAGGCGGTCGATCCGCATAGAGGGAGAGGATGAGGGGCCGGTGGGGAGCGGGGAGGGAGGCTGTCCGGCGCGACGCAGACGGAGAGAGGGCAGAACCGGGTGGCCACAACAAAGTCGAGCCGTGCAAACACCAGCCTCGTATCCCAAGCAACAGGGATCAGTGAGCCATGAAATAGCCCGGTGGAGACGGCTCCCAATAGATGGATGTCAACAGAGCGCCAGCTTGCGTTGGAGGGGCCGTTACTGCTGCATGGCTGAATATAAGCCAGTCTTTACAGGACGCCGCGGCGTTTGGGACGGACCGCACGGCGACCAGGTGCACAGGGAGAGTTTATATGCAGCCAGCGACCGGTGCACAGGGAGAGGTTTATATGCAGCCAGCGACCGGTGCACAGGGAGGAGTTTATATGCAGCCAGCGACCGGTGCACAGGGAGAGTTTATATGCAGCCAGCGACCGGTGCACAGGGAGAGTTTATATGCAGGCCAGCGACCGGTGCACAGGGAGAGTTTACATGCAGCCAGCGACCGGCGTACCGGGAGAGTTATATGCAGCCAGCGACCGGTGCACAGGGAGAGTTTACATGCAGCCAGCGACCGGTGCACAGGGAGAGTTTATATGCAGCCAGCGACCGGTGCACAGGGAGAGTTTATGCAGCCAGCGACCGGTGCACAGGGAGAGTTTATATGCAGCCAGCGACCGGTGCACAGGGAGAGTTTATATGCAGCCAGCGACGGCGTACCGGGAGAGTTATATGCAGCCAGCGACCGGTGCACAGGGAGAGTTTATGCAGCCAGCGACCGGTGCCAGGGAGAGTTTATATGCAGCCAGCGACCGGTGCACAGGGAGAGTTTATATGCAGCCAGCGACCGGTGCACAGGGAGAGTTTATATGCAGCCAGCGACCGGTGCACAGGGAGAGTTTATATGCAGCCAGCGACCGGTGCACAGGGAGAGTTTATATGCAGCCAGCGACCGTGCACAGGGAGAGTTATATGCAGCCAGCGACCGGTGCACAGGGAGTTTACATGCAGCCAGCGACCGGTGCACAGGGAGAGTTTATATGCAGCCAGCGACCGGTGCACAGGGAGAGTTTACATGCAGCCAGCGACCGGTGCACAGGGAGAGTTTACATGCAGCCAGCGACCGGTGCACAGGGAGAGTTTACATGCAGCCAGCGACCGGTGCACAGGGAGAGCTTGCCTGTAGTCAGCGGCTTCCGACGCTGTGTTGGAAACCCCAATGGTTTGTTGTCAATGTGTCAAGCTGTCAGCGAGGGTCCATCAAGTTCGAAATGCTGCTGCAGTTATGACTAGATATGCGTTGGCTCAACGACCCCGACTTGTATGTGAGACACGCGGATATTTCTTTCGGACTAATACCAGTATCGTTAAGAGTTTTATTTTGACGAAACTCGTGCTATAAACCAAATCAGATTGCAGTTGACCGATATTAGGAAGGAAATGTCTTCCATGTCATCAAGCAGATAACTGCAATCATCTCATCGTGTGACAGCAAATTCAATAATGTATCGTAATAGGCCCACTCACATTCAATTGCACTGGATGGGTGTCGAACAAAAGCCCAAATAAAAGTATTTTCCACCCGGTAAAATTCAAAATGTCTGGTGGCTCATCCCTTTGGCCTGCGGCTCACATTATGCAAATTTGCTTATTCACTCCATGAATATTTCAATCCTTGCATTTTGATCTCTATTCAAATAGAATGATGTATGCAAATCTAGTGAGCGTATTACGAGGTCATAACTTTGTTTCCCACTCGCGCCTGATAGGAAAGAAAATGTGCAACCGTAGGCCGGTTCAAAGCCAGCCTGATGGGAAAAAAGCTGGTAGTGGTGTTAACCAATTGTCCGCAGGTGAATGTCTAGGATACGCTAATGCCTCGCGTATAAGCTAAAAAATCCTATAAATTAGCTTGGAGCTAGTTCCCCGGTCTAGAAATCTGCCTTTCATGTGTAGCAATTCAAAAAACAACGAAAATACTAGATGCTGCACTCAAAATAATTGCACATATGAAAGTTGGCGCAGACGATGCACATAAGCACATTTTGTATATTGCAAGTTATTTTGATTGCATGACTGTGGTTTAAGCGGATCCTATAGCAAACCACTTCGAATAACCTATCCCGTATTTTGTGGTAGAGTCAGGGTAAAAGAAAGCAAGCAGGAATAAAGCCTTGCAAGCGAATGTATGCATTGTGTATGTATGTTTGTGTATGTATGTATATACATGCATGAATCATAGCTGCCTAATGCACTTCATCTTCAATGTCTATCGAAATGTTTGAAGCCGGAATTGTTATCTAAACTAGATGGGTTCTGCGTGTGGAGTTTGATGAAGATGTAAATATGGATACACTCCTCTATAACATGTTGTGATGTGATTGGGCGGGGTGTGCGCCCTGGCTACCAGTTAGTCGTGTTTTGGGAGGGGGCGCCTGTGAGCTCGTGGGAGCCGCCGCGCCGGCGACGGAGCCATGGGACGGCGGCGGCGGCTCCGACGGTGTGGTTTAGGGCTGAAGACGCGCACCCGGCGGAGGCGGCAGCGGCCTGTCGCGGGGGGCAACCTCACTGTCTTCCGAGCTCTATATCTAACTGAATGCGGGGAGGCGTCACTTGACCGCGGGCCTCCCGATTCGCTGGGGGTCAAGGGTCGGCTGCTCAGGCGGCGGCAGGGACCCGACACTCGCAGGCGCCAGTTGGTTTTTGGACGAGTCCAGGCGAATAAACGCCACGTTCTCTTACACCTACATGAAATTTTGTGTCGTCCAAAAGTTGGAGGGGTTTCACGCGTTCAATATTTTACGTTACAGAACTTTGCGTTATAACGAACCGGACCAGAATGGATTCAGGAATGCTTGAAAACCCGTGCGGTGCATGGATTGAAACAGATTTTGTCACAAACAAAAACGTGACCTACGGTCAGAAAACATTCAAGTTTCATGCTATGCGTTACAGGATATCTGACGTGCCTCTTTTGGAAAGCTTTAACAAGCCAAGTCCCACATGCAGGCTATGGGATGGGCCTTATTGCAACCTAATCCGAAACCTGCGAAAAGGTTGTGATGATCGTGATGACAACATGATCATGTTAACTTGGCCCAAGTACCGCCAGTCATCGCATCCCAGGCCATCCCAGGCCATCCATAATCATGCGCTACTGCCGGCTGCGCAAGCTCCGAGTACAACGATTTTCTCTGCACCGTCGGCCTCCAGAAGCGATCCGCACCGGTAGCGAGCTGGAGACGGGCACCTCCTACCGCCCGTCTATCACTTACGATGCGCAGGGATGATGATGACGATGCAGAGGGACGAGCGGCGGCGGCGCAAACGGAAGACCTTCCGCGCCGCGACAGACCAGGCGTACGTCGCGCCGTTTGCAGCGGTGCTCCGCCAGCCTTCAAACCGCAACGGAGGGCGGCGCGGGACCTGCGGTCGCTTGGTCACCGCGATAGCGGCGCGCGTGTATCGCAAGCGGCTGCGGCGTATTTACCGCACCGAACACGATAGCGGCTTAATGGCGGCGTCAGTCTTTATGAGGAAGACAGGCTAGCACGGATAAGCAGGCGGAGGGGAACAAGGCAGCGGGGGTGGCCCCCTCCCCTCTCCCGCTCTTGTCCGGGTGGCGGTGGTGGCAGGACCAGCGACGTTAATTGTTCGCCGGTGTCACCGACGCTGAGCGAAGCAAGTTCGCACTGCATTTTAAGTGACGGCTAGCAAATGAGGTGCCAAGTTTCAAATGAAAGCCGCGGAGAGTGGTGAAGCTCCTGCGGCATAACCGCACCAGACGGGCGGCGAAATTAGGGAAATCTAGAGAGACAGAGGGGATCGGCACAATGTGCTTGATTATGATTACATAAGCCACTCAGATCTAGGATTTGTAATAGGAATAGTTCTGTGGTTGAAATGATTCTCAATGAATAGTTTTGGATACTATCGTGCGTATCGTGGTGCTTGCATTTGAAGTAAGTGTGAAGGCTACGCACGGTGGCACGTAGTTATTCCCACTGAGACAGGCATATCGCTTGCAGAGGTGTCGGCAGAGCAGTGGTTGAGCTGGGTGCCTTTCAAACCAGAGACACGGGGTGCGATTGCCCTATCGCACTATCGCACATATTGCGGCGGGTGACAACACGAGGTTGTGTGCTCGGCATTTCCAGTTGGTGTACGAATACTTGCGAGCCGTTGGCAGGCATGGCAGGCTCGGCACAAGCTGGCTGGCCGTCGGCAGACTCAGAACGGACACAGTGTTCCCGTGGAATGTCCAAGAACTGCTGGTGATCACCCAGCCTTCTTAATGCACTTTTTGATGCCATCAATAAGTTCAGAGTCGGCAAATGACCTCAGACTTCTTCAATGTCTGACGAGATGGTGCTTCCTGTTATAGCCAGCCACAGCCAACGCCCCAATCCTGTTTCGGTGCGGAGCTCAGTCGTAGTCGTGAAACGGTACAGAGAAGCTAGCCTGTGTGGTCGTTTTTGCCCGCGAGCCTTGTCCATATCCATCAGAATGTTTACAAGCAGGGCAGGCCGGGTGAACACGCGAGCGGCCATCACTACCGCCGCTGCGAGGGCGGCCGGTATTTATTGCAGGTGCAGCTGCCACCACCGTTCCGTCCCGGATTCACAAGATGAGTCACCCGAGCAGGCGGGCCGCAGGGCCCTGGAGCCTGGACGTGTTGAAGGCCAGGAGCGCAAGAATGGTCCAAAAACGGAGCATCCAGACATACCTGGGTAATGTAAACATAGCGTGGCAAGCAACGTCTTCTTTATGTCGGTTCTTGTGGCGAAAATAGCCAACTTTAAGCACACCAGTATGTACTGGTTGAACGGATATGGTGAGCAAATATGGAGATATACGATAAACATCATCAAAGTATATAAGAAGGTTATTACACAACATGGCTCACTGTTTATCATCATATTAGACGCTAGCCAACTTAAAGCATTCTTATGCATATACCCCAGGATTTGGCAGGCTTCCCAGGGGGTTTGCAAACTTGAAATCTGTTTCAGTGAGTATGAAGTAACTGGGAGTTTACAAACTTACAAGGGAACTTGGATGCTCCCTGACCAGTCAGGAAGTTTGAAAGTGCTTATGGCATATCGAAAAGAAGACTTTACTTCTCTCACACTGAAATGACAATGGCCAGTGGTGCATTTCATGAGGGGCAGAGGAGGCACCTGCTCCTTTTAATGCATTTTAGATGCATTAGTTAATCTTGCATGCGACGTTATACACAGGGCACAATATTTTGCCAAAACCCTGCAGACGGTAGACGTAACGCGACTTTACTGCAAGCACAATATTCGCCACTGATTATTAATGTAGCGCATCAAGTCGTGCTTCGTCTACCTGTCGTCACTTGCTAGTCTGTTGCATTGCCACCAAGTCTGTGGTAGCCACTGCATCATCCTGCACGCAATACAAATGTGATTGCACACAAGATAAGCAGTGTTTACGCCTATCTTGACATTAGTCGATGCATTTTTGGTTGTTTCATTGCGATCATGCGGTATGCCTCTTATGAAGTATTTGTAACAGAATGTGTAAAAATGAATAAAAAGCAATGCTGAATAGTGTAAAAGCCAGTCATAACAGTTGACATTTGAAGTCAACTGCACTACTCGCATCCTTTGTAGAACATACAGTCGCGTTGGCTAATTTGTCGGACTCTCGACTAGCCCACCCCCGACCATGCACGCAGAGTAGCGGCTCTGGATCACGTCTGTGGATAGACTATCCTTTTTTAAGGTAACGCACTACTTTTCTGCTGGAATGCGTGTCTTGTACCTTTTACGAGCGTCGCCAGTGGAGGGAAAGAGGTGCGGAACGGCGTTAGGAACATTCCTGGGCCACTGTGTGCTCCCTCTGCAGGTGGCACCGCAAAGCTCATCCATTGTGCATTCAATTTGCAAACACTAGAAAGTTTGCAAACTGCCTAGGTACCTTGCGAAATTTCGAGGATATTTCCAAGAGAGAATTACTTTTTACCTGCTACTTGAATGGCGAAATGCCGGTGGGACATTCAAAGAACGACGCAGTGGGGTTATGGACGGCTGCTGATTCAGGCCTACAAGCATATATTTGCGTGTGAATAAATGCGGGCGACGGATCCTTTCAGTACAGCGGTGAATATATTGCATTCCAAAAACATAGGGCGATGCAATGAACTGTAGGGAATTTATTGCGCCTGCTGCGGAATACCTCTTCCCAGGATTTTGAGTTTAGTGGCCCCAAGCCCAACAAGTGACCCCAGGAAACTGCCTGGATCAGCAATGGGCATTCTTCATTCCGGTCTTATGTCTACATCACGATCGTGCTTTGTTTTTGGTAAGGACATGATGCCACGAATCCAGTAATAATAAGTGCGTCAAAAATTCACTGCCTCAACCGCAAGCATTTGCCTACATTCTGTCCCACCGTCAGATGCCAGAAACGACGTTACACATTTGTTTCGTTGAAAACAGAGGACAAAATGAAAATGGTCTACAGTGAGGTGCCCGGTAACGTTCCAAAACCCTGCGGTTCCATAGCCTCAACTACGTTCCACATCCTCGTCAAGCGCAGCCACGTCCGGGACGTCGGACGTCCAGCGTCAGTAGCGAACCGACCGCACCCATCGCCGTGCTGCGTGGGACCCTGGCAGGCCCCACGCTCATGCTGAAGTCGCCACTTTGCATGCAATGCAGCTTATCGAGCAGAACTCTGGAAAATTGAGATACCGTGTTAGCCAGGAGCAGATGCGCCATCTTTCTGCGTGTGTTGATCACAAATATTGGCCGGCGTAGGTCATTGCGTCTTTAAACAAAGGAATCGTTTGGCCATTTGCTTGCATGTTTTGGACATCTGTATCTGTATAGGTACACTGGTATTCGAACACAAAAGTTAACGCCTTACCCTAGCCAAAACCAGTGCCGGCAAGTGGCGCCACGGAGTCGCCTTCAAGCTGCGTACTCGCATTCTGGTGGCACAGGCCCGACAACGAACGTGGCTCGTGCTTCCACAAGATGTCGGCCATTAAGGCTTCAGTAGAAATTCCATAATGTGGTGTGTGATATCCCCAACTGGGAATCATGGTGGGTTTCCGCGGCTTCGCAGAACAATTATGATGAAAACTTGATACTGATGACGACTCAAAGTTATGGGCTAATGATAGTGCACCTCAGACAGACCCATTACTTCTGTTGACACTGGAGCTTAGTAGACCTGGTCACGAATCTTGCGAACGAAATCTATAGCGCTTCGCATGCATTTAGAACAGCTAATTGGGCGTATGCTAGTGAGGGGTGTCACACAACGAAGGCAAATCGTGCTATTCTCAAGCCTGAATGGTTCCCAGCACGAATAGTTGCATATAAGGTATACTAAATCATCGCTTTCATAGCGTGGGGGGGGGGGGAGGGGGCGATGCGATCCCCTACCGTTGTTTGATCGCGATCTCACCTAATCTCGCACCCCTACCGCGATCGCACTCTCAAATTCCAGGAGCCTATGGAGCATCCGCTTGTACGTGTTTTGACACCAGAACGTATTCCCCTACCGGGAACCATTCAGGCTGGCCTTTCTGGTTTTGGAGCAGTGGAGGTTTTTTAGGAGCACTGCACGTGCATCTACGAGAGGGACGGGTGGCGGGCGGCAACCGACGATGCTGCGTAACGCGCGTGACGGGCCGACATTGTTACATTAACGGAGTCGCACATCGTAAATGTGTACTCAAAACACACACAATGTCCCGCTGTATCTAGAATTGCACAAGAAACACGCCTGCTCCAGCTTTGTGTCATCACAAGGCATAGTTTCGTAGGCATGACGATGCAAAGCTGAAAAGTGCGATTTTCTGGAAAATTCAATCTTTCGCCTGGCATCATTGGATTATTAAGTTGACATCATAACTAGTACCGATCGCGAGACCTTCTTGAGAGCAGTCTACCGGTGTGTTCTGCTAAGCACTATTTTCAATAGGGAACGCCAGGGAAGGGGGTCCCATGAACCCCCCCCCCCCCTCTCAGTTTGCGTTATGGAAAACGGCGAATCAAGGCGACAGTTAATGAACATCTGCTGCCTTATCGGAGAGCTTTAATAGGACCCATGCAGAGGGGTGGCAGTCGACGGATGGGTCTCGAGGTTCTCAGAAGATGCTCTCATTAGTTCGGTGTCACTTGCCGTGTCACAGACGGTGTTATGAACTTGAATCTGCGAACAGTTCTCTGAAGTGGTGTTAGACACAGCATTCGTGGTTTCCCCATGACAACTGAATGTTAGCCTGAAACACGTACATCATGGCGATGGAGATTCGAGAACACCAAAGTTTTGGCTACAAAGTAATCTCAATAATGTAATGTCAATGATGTCTTAAGGTCAAAGTCATTGTGAATAGCCGTTTTCAGGAAAATTTTCGCTATAAACTTGTTTAGCTTTTTGAAAACATTCAGAATTTATTTTCCAATCACACACCTTTTGATCAGCCATTTAGGAATGATTCGCAGAGATGTTAAAAAAGCATGCGTGTTAAGACGCAACATTTGATGAAATTACGGCTAGCTGGCTATGAGAAAATTATGTGTTATGTGCAGGTGACATGCCAGATGTCTTCCTGCCAAAACTTTTTGAGCTCGTGAAAAAATCGCTGACTTCTCTGACGTAGGCGCAAAAAACTCCCATATCCTTGCAGCATCTCTGTTAACAGGCATGCAATACTCACAGAGCTTACTCACAGTGCTTACTTGCATCTATGATGAATGCTCATTGACTGAAATGATCTTTAAGGCCAGCCTTGCTCCATACAGCAACGATGTAAACAGTATTGGGGCAGCCGTCATCCAACGCCCTCTTCCGGTACACATTGTTGGTTGCCAGACCTAGTGTTTTCCTGAAAATTTGGGAACTAAAGACATGGGCTGAAAAATGTCCATAAAGGTCTCGTTGATCATAACAAACTTAGTCCTAGATAGATTCATGTGGTTTACCTATTGCATGTTAATTGAATTTCATGGAAACAATCTTTTACGCCATTTGTTGAGTGCATTTGCGAAGAACATTATATATATATATATATATATATATATATATATATATATATATAAGACGGTAGTGAATGTCTTTAAGATAAACGCGTTGACATTTCGGCAACATGCCTTTATCTAAATAAATAACAGAAGTCTGTTGCCTACTGCTTTCTTTTCGATAAGGGCATGCTGCCAAAATATCAACGCACCTATCTCTCCATTCTCCCGGTTTTTGTACAACGAATAATTCATTATTTCTGTCCTGTAAAGCAATTCTTTCCTTGCCGAAGTGCTTAGTGTATGTTAAAGCTTCACAAAGATGTTTCAAAAAACGTTTTAAGAACTTCTCAGCGCATTAATCCATGTTAAAAGCGGCTGAGAACTGCCACGAGCGAAGCGATCATGAATCCGCTGTTATGAGCCTTCTTGAACCCATTTTACTTGTTCCTTAAATGTAGCTGAGCCCCGCGTCACGTAGCACAGGGACAGAATGTGCGGGCAACATAATGGGTGGAATGCTCGGTTTCCCCAGAATTACCGAAAACCGGGCGGGCTGCTTTGCTGATCATTTACAAAGTAATTGATTAATTGAGCGCCAAAGAGGGTCTAACTCAGCTGTGAGCTATCAGTAGGTCGTGCAGGTGTAAAGCAAATGTACTCTTTGTCATGCAGAAAATCCGCGCACTCCCTTTTAGAGCACATACATATTCTGAAAAATCGTTGATGTCTTATGACCAAACATATTGTCTCACGTTCTACGGTGGCCGCGAAGTGTGCTCAACATCTCCGTAGTGAGGTGGTATGATTCTCTGTGAATGATCGGGTTTCGGGATGTTACTTTCCCCATGAGTGACATTCGCTCCACAGCCCACTGAGAACGGCGACAGTCACTGCAGGGCTACTTGTTCGCCCATCGAATGCCCCACGACACCTAAAACCAAAGAGTTTTGCTATGGCCATTCGACAGGAGCAGAACGGACCAGCAGAAGAGACCAGCATGCAATGCCATTCAATACACCGTGCATCATATGTGTGACGGTTTTTGTGGCCACGGCCACGAGAGATATTTAGTGTGGCGCAAAGAGAGCCACGACGCAGTATGATGCTCGAGTGATGAACACCGGCGCTCGGTCCTGCCACGCCGCTCACTGACGCTTTGCCGCTTTGATTAGATGCATGCATGACAGAGACAAATGGTTTGCAATTTAAATAGAAGATTGCAAACTGGAGCGCCAGAGAAGCTCATCTGAACTGAAGTGTGGAAAATAATGGACATTACTGTTGTGTCGTGCGGCAGCGATGCAGTTAAAGTAATTTGTCGTGAAGCAGTGGCCAGGTTCTCGATCAGGCGTATTGGAAAATAAATTAACTGTATTGCAACTCTACTCATGATAGTAGTCACAATCCAGCGATATGGTCATGGTTCGTTACATTTTAATTTTAAGAGCGTCTGTACGATGAGCATAAGATAACATACAAGCAGTGCATTTTAAACACTTGGCATAGCATCTATGTTTGTGGGTATGTGTGTGCGTGCTGCGTACATGCGCATGAAACCCAATGAAGGCACGAAATCAAATTTTGCCGTTGTTTGGAGAACGGTGGCAAACATTTTGAAATTATTTGTGCGCAAAAAAGTCGTGTTGGAGCTATGCTGAACCAAATAGTTGAAAGGCAATCCAATTACATGCTTAAAGAATCTACGAACAAAACACAATTTCAGACAGAACATTTATAGAAACAACTAGCACAGCTAATCTGCCCACTTCCTGCCTGGCGGCTCTCTCCCTCTCCTTTGCAGCGAGGCTCGTGGTGGTAGGTCTAGAGGACGTGCCACAAACACGGTGTTGTTGCTACGTGAGAATGCTGGGGTGACAAACACCGAAGACAAATGATCACGTTCAACAGGAGGCAGCGCTACCACCACACTGACGTGTTTAAAAACTTAAACTTAAAAACCGAAAAAATTTAACGACCTTTAAAGACGAAAAGGACGCACACGTGGATTGAATGCTTTGAACTATGTTTAGATTTGTTTCACGTTACCTCGTAACATTTTGCTGTGATTAACATGGTTTTATTTCCGTGTAACGGGGTTGCCAGCTTTCTTACCAGCAACAATGCGAAACTTAATCACATTTACCGTCAAACCTACCTATGCTGTTCCACCAAGTAACCAGTTTTGAAAAACAGTTCAATGTTTTCAAGAATGAAATATTCCCAGCAAAAGTTGTCAAGCGTAGCCAGGTGTTTTTCACAAGCTCGCAATATCATGGGAGACTTGGAGGCCTGAAAATTTGTTTCCAAAATAATCCCACGGCACTAATAAGGACAGTTGCGTTAATTTGTTATCGTCAAAGTAATACCGAACAATAGAACGAACGTCTAAGATAAAGTATGATAAATGTTCACAAAGCAAATATTATCATCTCAAATCTTCGTACTCAAGTAGTGATTGCAGAGACATCGTGAGTGGGCCAACGTAAACGGTCGTAGACGCTCATATTCGTAGACTGATGTTAACGTGCAGCACTGTCCGTATTGTAGCTATTCGTGCTGGAAATGCTTACACAACCGCAAATGTGCGTTTCGCAGGCGTTCTTAATGTAAATATTGCAGACGCGCGAAACGATGTCTAAATAACAAGCGAAACGCAAGGGATAAATCGACGAGATATTGACGGTAGACGCCAAGGAGTCTGCAAGCACTCTGCTTCAGTGTCGGAACGAAGCCCTTGTCTAAGCAGTACAACTCCGTCAATTTGTAAAAATCTATATGATCGGACCCGTGACGATAGCGCAGTTTAAAACGCCTAGTATTAACAATGCAACCAATGTGGCCTGATGACCCGGGGTCGTGTAACCAGTACCTTCCGGTACATTGAATGTCCGCAACTGCCAGCGTGAGAGTGCTCAACTCAAAATTAGGATCAATTTCCGCGCGTGCAGTCAACGCAAGTGCTCCCAATGCACGAGTGCGTTCTCCGAACGGAACGTAAGCCTCATCGGAGCTAACGCGACGACCAGTTTCACCAGAACTGGCGCAGTCTCTGGCTTCATCCGAGCGAATCCAGCTGCAGCCTTCCCAAAGCCATCGCAGCGCCCGTCTTCCCCAAGGCCATCGCGGTGCCCGTCTTCCCCAAAGCCAGCGCAGTGGCCGGAAGAGACGGTCGGATATTTGCATCAGCAGAAAGAAGGCAGAGGGAATCATCGGTGTTTTTCAGTCTGCACTATTTCACATTTGATGACAAAATGCAAAGAAAAGAATGCCGATCTTCAGCTTGAGCCACTCTGAGCGACTTGTAACTCTGCTTCAGTTCTTAAAACTGTTAGCGACATATCTCCATGTGGACTGAAATGAAATTAATGGAATACGGTATCCGTATCCACGTATCCCGTTATCGGCATCCGCATCCATCTGCGCCGGTATCCACGATGTAATATACGGACCGGTAGATCAGGAGTTTCTCACCACTCATTGACATACTCATGGTTCACAATCACGCTGTTTCCTATCTCAGTCTATATTCTCTCATCCTACTCTTGTCATTTGGGCTCACGAGCATCTGCAGTATGACACTTTGCAGCCGTAACTACGTGCTACACGACCATTAACACGAGCATTTCTGGTGCTTATGTTTTGTTACATTTTACTTCAAGATTTACTCCAAACCTTTTGAATGGATGGATTTCTGGGGTCAGAGCTCATGCTAGGTGCTTGTTGTGTAAGTCCCTGACCCTTACGATCAGATGGCGCAATACCAGGTCAACGGCGGGATTTGGGGGCGAATGTTTACCGTGCCGCACTTCTCGGCACGGCACGGTCGGCAAGGACTGGCGCGGTGCCATCCGTACATTGTATAGGTTATGACGTCAAGTGGTGATTATGTTGCGAATAATTGTGCAAAGAGCGCTGCGAAAAATCAAATGCCACCGCCGAAGTTTCCACCTCCTAGGCCATGAACGGTGAAGAAGATTGGCGATACGACCATCTGCGATACGCACATTACCGGTCTAAAGCACTTGCGCTTATGAGCATTTGGGCATAAACATTCGCTGAAAGTGCATCCGCCTTATAAATACTTTCTTGACTACCATTCCACTTCCATCTCGATAAGGAAAGATTTTGCCGTTGCTGGGGTGCCATTTTTAAGACATTTGCATCTCGGTTTGATGTTCGACACACAGTCATCTCACACGACCACCACATGAATCTAAGACAACGATCTTAAATGATGCTGAACAATGCTCACTCTTCCATTATTTCACGATGCAATAGCACAGCTAATGCGCACTGACTCTGTTTTAAACTCGAAACAACAGAAAGCACAATGGCGCCGGTGTTCGTTCGCTGTCTGACGCGAGTTTGTGCGCCACGTTGCAGAAGCTGAGCACGCTTGGGTGGCGCCTAAGCTCCTCCCAGGCAGGAAAACGCGCGTGACACTTGAAAGACGTTCAACACCTCAAAGGCCTCTTACCAAGCACCGCACTGGCGAGTCACCAAACCAGTCGAAAGCGGCTTGTCTCTGCCGACGCAGACCGCGTGAATGACGAAGGCGTAGAGGGATTGACGAACTGGACACGGACAGCTTCATTGCGGTCAGGCTTGTGCCATTTGCTTCCGACCGTTAAATCCATTTTCTGGACACCTTTGGAACGAATAATTTACACTCACGCCATATCATCGATACAAAAGAAGAGCCGCAGCTCGAAGCAGTGTTTTTTGCATGTGCAAAGTGCATGCTGCACGGGTGAAGCCTTGTTCCTCTTCGGGAGACAATGAGGCGGTGACGCTGGCTTCGCCGCTGGTCTCGCCGGCCTTCCACTAATCGGCTCTTTGATGAGCCGCTCTCCCCTTTTACTAACAGTAAGACACAAGACTATGTAAAAACTGGACGTTTTCTTAAACCCGTTCGTTGGACAAACAACGATTTTATAAAATACAGCGAACGTTTCTCCCACCCAGAAACGAACGACCTGATAGGCTGTTCGAGTTTTGTCTTAGATGTCTTTTAACCATTCAAGATGTTACAATAATTTTTGGGATACCTAAAATCATGACACGTTTGCACGTTCTGTCATTTTTTCAGCATTTTTTCCCTACAGGCCGTGACCTATGATGCATTTATGGAGGTCACGTCAGTCGGAACAACTCCAAATAAATAAAACGGTTCGATTTTTCCGATGAGAATATGCTACTTGTTTCTCTTACGAATATAAGTGATCCCGATGTCAGTAATTTCAGGCCTGATTGGTTCTTAACATGCGCCCGGGTGGCCAGTTGAATATCCTTCGCTCGGGTGGGGGTTAATTTGAACTCCCTGAGATCTCAAAAGTAAGAGAGCTAGAAACACCACATTCACAGGGTGTGTCGGTCTGTAAGTGAACTCACTTGGGTTGAAGTTTCAGGTTCCAAGGTTATGAACTTTGAATCAGATGAGGTAAAAAGGTCAAACTCTAGGTTGATGTCCAAAGTGCCCTTAGAATCTAGGCACCTGTTCTGAACAAAAGGCCACATACCCATTCAAGGTCAGTGGCCTTGTTTGACCTTTCGAAGTTCATGGTGACATGGTGACATGGTGACACAAGACATCGGTGCTCTATGTCTTGGTAAAATTCTGCAAGAATGCTTAGAGCTTTGCCCTTGAATAAGCGACAAAGATTACGTTAGGAAGCATGTTCCTGTTGCAAAACGTTGACCTGAGTTATTTTAGATCAGTAACCTATTCTGTTCTCTAAGAAGTCCATAGAAGAGTATAATGAGGTTGCTGTTATCAATAACTTCGAAATGAGTACCTTTAACTTCCCCATACAGCAAGCTCTAGAATAATAGAAGTGGGTGTTTTTGACTTTGGTATGCCCTTCCTACCTGGCCCTAGTTCAATGGAATTTATTCATGTAATTATTGTGTTGCCTTAAGATATCTTAGAGATGTATGGCTTTGTCTAACACTCCGTTGCCGCATCAGATCGAACCATGCCCTAGAAACTGACTTCGCTATATCCATGGCCTAACTTTGACCTGTCGTACGTCAGCGACATTACAAGGTATATCTAAATATTTGAAAGTAAGTGATTTGTTATCTAATTGTCTATAGCTAAGCAAAATTTGGCGTGACTGCGCCGCGCGGTTCGGGGACCATTCCGGAAACCCTCGGCGGGTCGAGTTGACCCCCACCCGAACGCGTGTTAAGCCGAAAAGTCGACACCACGGGTCAACGTATGTTAAACATCTCCAACGGCTCTTTTGCATGTTATATATGACACAGGCTTGCGAGAGTGTTCCACATCGAGATCATTTTCAAAAACATTCTGCAACCAATCAAAGGCGGCAAAGAACAGGGAGGATACATAATTACTTTTTGTTTAGAGTTTTGGATATCATACTGGCGAAAACAATTCACCTATTTTCCGATAGGCCTGTTTTATGTCTTTATCGTGACCTGGATATGACTTATTGACCTGGAGCAACAAAACCGAATATGTTTAGATTGTTTAGGCAACAAGCAACACGCTGTTTTCCATCCCGGTGCTCTGTCTTGGTAAAAAATTAGAAGGGGGCCCGCCAGCCCCGCCCTCGTTGGAAGAGGATGTAAGAATGGCTGGCTCTATCGTCGGATGGGAATCGAAGTCTGTCACCGTTATAGATGATCAAGAATGTCACTGCCCAGAGACATTACTGTAACGCTAAATGCATCTTAATTCTGTCCACAGTTTTGCAGAAGTCTTTTGCACCAATGTTGAAAGCAAAAGTTGCCATCTTTTCGAATATCATTCCCACATTTTGCCGAATACCGACTGGCTGATCAAAGCTGGTTCCTGCCACAAAAGCTCGGCCATAAAAAGCCTTTCTGGCGGCGCCGCCGGCGCTCGGTCGCGTTTTCCGGCAGGCAAATCAGCCGGAGCCAGGATTTTCCACGTGACGTGTCGCGCAGTGGTACTTTTGCCGGCCCAACGGCGTCCGATATTCCGATTTCAAATTCAATCAGAGTCGGCTGCGCGTTGTAATACCATAACGGATAGGCAGTGGCACACAAGACCACGGAAACAGAGGGTGAACGCCTGGTCTTATCAAGACGGAGCTCGCCGGGGCCAAGCTGAAAAGCGAAGGATGCGTCCAATTCAAGCTAGACAGCTTGAGCGAGAAAACAGACGACGGGATAAGTCGGCAATTTGGATTATGCTGAGGCTAGCTTTGATGACAATAAGGGTTATGAATAATGCAAAACTGATTTTTGTTTGTAGATGACGAGTTTAATCACGGAAATAGTGGGGAGTTCTGCGGAAAGCTCCATTGCTATGCATGCGTTGAAAAACTGTACTTTCGTGTGCTTATCGGCCAAGACAGATGGGAGCACTTCGTTAATCATGTCTTGGTGCATTTGAATCTGCATTGGCCCCCGCTCCGCTGTCTCTGGTTAAGTATACTATAATTATTACACATTCAGCATTCCAACAGCCGGACCCTCGTAAAAAAGCTAAAGATACAGCGCAATGCCACCCCTGGGAAAGCAGTCTCCTTTGAATCCATTCACCAATCTTCGCTCCCAATTCTTTGTGCATCGCTGACGCAATGAATCGCATTTCAACCTGACAGCTGGAAAACGGATTTCGCACATTTCTCTGCGACCTGAAGCGGCTGAGGCGAAGTCCACGCCTCTCACGTGTGTTTGGTGGGCAGCAGTCTGACACCTCCAAGTCCCATCCTAACTACTTGGGGCTCTCAAGCGCCGGCTAAGTTTAAGCCCCGGTGTATTATTCGCGCCGGCGCCGAGCGGCAGCACATTTGTCAGCCCCGAATCGACGTCGTTTGTTGTCCGAACCAATTTCAACTTCTGCCGGGCGAGCCGGCCGACTGCTCTGCGTCTGGCTCCTCGGACCCCGGCTGCCCGTCAGCCGGCGCGGGTGCCGGCGCCGGCCCCCTGCACCGGCTCCACGACTCTAAAAGACACCGCGCCTGCCGCGTCGAAGCCAACGCGCCACCCGCGACGACCTGCCGCCGACGCCGACGGCGGCCGTCGCTCGGGGGCGCCTCCTCTGGGGACACCGGCACGGCGGAGGGGAGATGACCGGGCACAGATGGACGGCGCCAGGGAGTCGCCCAGCCCCTGCCGCCCCCAGATGAAGTGTGGAAAATGGCTGCCGACAGCGCGCCGTGCAGATGGAGACGGCCGACGACGAAATAGAGACGCAGACGAATTGTCTTCGCCCGCGAACTACCGACGACGCTGTTTTGTGGGTTCGGGGCTCGCACTACAACTGAATATCAATAGGCTTTTAAACAAAACATCTATTCGCTTCGGTCAAGTCAAGCTTTCCGAACGCGTGGGAAGCAGCAACGCGCCTAACTGCTGAGGAACCGAGTAGAACATCGACATCTCTACGCTCAGCGCACGTGATAAGTAGAATGGTCTCCGTGGCTTCATAACACTCTATGGTAAGGCGTCACGTACGTACGTGACGTGACATCGAAGTACGTGACGTCATAATCCGTCGCATTTGAATTTAGTTCTTGATTTATTCTGTCCTTGCTGAGAACAAGGAACCATTTAGACCAACCGCAGTTCTCCGAAGCATTTAGACCAACCGCAATTTTCCGAAGCACTTATGGGCCCCGGAGATTTTAAGCTTCTGAGGCGAACCTGTTGCAACAAAACCGTTTGAGCTGTCACGTCTATTTGTCTCCTGCAGGAAAAGCAATCTTTCCTGCATCCACACCATCAGCTGTTCACAAAGCGACCAAGGCACGCCCGCTAAGTGCAAGTGGTCGGCTGGCCGGCGTCCAAACACGCTGTGTTTACGCGGCCGCGGCATGCCGGCCATTTGTAGAAACCGCTCCGGCCCATTGCACATAGATTTCAGAAGCTTGTAGAGGCAAACGGCGCCATCATTCACTGTCGGTCTGGTAAGCGAGCCCAGTTTATCTCCGCAAAACTTTAAACTATACATCACGCTCGCGACGGTAATATGGCCCAGGAATTATGGCCGAAAGATTGGGCGAGATACCGAGACGTGCCCGGACAAGGGCGGCGGTAGAACAACAAAAATGTGGCAAAAATAGTGCGCGAAAAAGGTTTATGAAGGAAAATGGTGAGGTAAAATTAGCTATCCATTGTGGTAAGACTTGTAAAAGCTCATTCGACGGGTCGACGTCAAATTCTCGCTGCATTATAACAGACATCGACAGACACAGAGACATCGAATTTTGGTGACATGGGACGCTCTATTTGAAGGCACGTGATGATGATAAGGTAATAGACATCATGAACATATTATGTGCGGCTTTTAAATATTTTAGGACAATGTCTCTATGGTAAGGGCTGCGACAACTCTCGTTAAAGAATGGAGAGGATCACGTGTGATAATTGCCAATGTGTACCGACCGAATACATATAATGATGGGTAATTACTAGCATCTTATCATTATAACAGGATTTTGCAAGACCTGATATGACTTCATTCCTTCGATTAGTCTCTGCCGGTCGGCTGTCACAAATAACTCAGGAGTGACGTGACGAGGGCATGCGCCTGGATATGGCGCAACAGAAAGAATAATTCAGATATTTGAATGCATAAATAGAGAGAGAGAGAGAGGGAAGGGAGAGAGAGAGAGAGAGAGAGAGAGAGAGAGAGAGAGAGAGAGAGAGAGAGAGAGAGAGAGGAGAGAGAGAGAGAGAGAGAGAGAGAGAGAGAGAGAAGAGAGAGAGAGAGAGAGAGAGAGAGAGAGAGAGAGAGGAGAGAGAGAGAGAGAGAGAGAGAGAGAGAGAGAGAGAGAGAGAGAGAGAGAGAGAGAGAGAGAGAGAGAGAGAGAGAGAGAGAGAGAGAGAGAGAGAGGAGAGAGAGAGAGAGAGAGAGAGAGAGGAGAGAGAGAGAGAGAGAGAAGGAGAGAGAGAGAGAGAGAGAGAGAGAGAGAGAGAGAGAGAGAGAGAGAGAGAGAGAGAGAGAGAGAGAGAGAGAGAGAGAGAGGAGAGAGAGAGAGAGAGAGAGAGAGAGAGAGAGAGAGAGAGGAGAGAGAGAGAGAGAGAGAGAGAGAGAGAGAGAGAGAGAGAGAGAGAGAGAGAGAGAGAGAGAGAGAGAGAGAGAGAGAGAGAGAGAGAGAGAGAGAGGAGAGAGAGAGAGAGAGAGAGAGAGAGAGAGAGAGAGAGAGAGAGAGAGAGAGAGGAGAGAGAGAGAGAGAGAGAGAGAGAGAGAGAGAGAGAGAGGAGAGAGAGAGAGAGAGAGAGAGAGAGAGAGAGAGAGAGAGGAGAGAGAGGAGAGAGAGAGAGAGAGAGAGAGAGAGAATGTATTAAAGACCTTGGCGCAGGCATATTTCATGAGCTTTTTTCTGTCCTTTCTCGAGTTTTCTAATTATGGCTTTCCGCTCACCATTGAGACTAAAAGGTAGCTCGCAGATGCTTGACGTCTATTGATTTGTACCAACGTTTTGGAATGACATATTCCATTTTTAAAGTTACAGACACACAGCATACAAGTGACGAATTTACGATTACATATTACAGTTAGGTACGGCAATTAGGCTTCGTCAAGTTCAGTCCAAACGTCAAATGGTATAAAGTATAAATTAGGTGGTTGACATTTTTAGGAGCATAAGAGTTGAAGCGGCAAAACAATGAATGGTGAGGTATACCATCCACGGATGGTATCGATCGTCCCCAAATGAGGTGAAGGGTGACTGGGGGGTTGGTTGGCTTGTTTAGTTCCAGCGACGATGTTTGATCGTGAGAACCTCCAGAACATAAAGCTTCCTCCTGTTTAATGATGATGTTATGATGGTAGTGTTTCTCGCTAGGTCGTCTCTATTGATGTTCCGGCCGCGTTCTTTTCGCACGTGCTCTTTTGGAGCACCGTCAGCCAAGTGCATCGTCAACCGCCTTGAAAGTGTGTTGGTAGCGGCACCAGCGTAATTTGATTGCTTTAGGAGCTTGACATCTCCTTTGTCACAGCGAAATTGGTAAACGACGCTGGCTCTTTTCAAGGGGTCAGAGATGGCTGTATATGATATAACGTAATAGTCATTCAGAATTTGCCTTTCTTACCATTCCCTCACTCCACCCCATGCTCGAATGCGCTGAAATCACATGCATGTGACTGTGCGCCAGCAGTGCAGCATCTGGGGAAAAAATGTACATTTGCAATGTAATATTTACTTACATTGAGAGCCATACGAATTCTCCACAGATGTTTTCATGCCTTTCATTCTATAGCTAAAGCATGTAGGACATTTACCGTGACGTTGGTAAAAAATCAGATAGGTGACCTACTTTGTGAACAAATATAATGAAAATGAAACGTGAGCAACTTGGTAAACAAAGCGGATATGCCTTTAAACTGTCTGCCGGCTGAAGGAAAGCAAATATATTACCCCACTTGTACCTGGGCAGTAAACGCAGAGCTATAAAATAAAAAAAAACTCGCCGAGTTGGAGGCAACAGCCGGCGTGAGTGATCCAATCACGACTCAATCCAAGAGGCAGACAAATAAGCCACGTAAAGTTTACTTATGTCATGCGAACGAGTTAAGTGAAGCGAAATATCGAATGTTTGTGCACTCAGACCGATAGCAATTTGTCCCGCCGCAGGCAACTAGTCGCTGTAAGCTCTTTTTGCTGTGTCCCACCCATACCAGTTGATATTAGAAGCGTTGATGTTGGACACGTTAATAGTAGAAGATACTGCTTAAATGAAACGGCTATAAAGTACGAAATAAATCTGCCCTTTTATTTCACCGACATAAAACCAAAATACCCCGGAAGTGCAATAACAGAATCGATTAGGCCATAAACATAACTTAGACGTCGCCCATAAAATACGCACTGCGCCTTAGGGCAGAGGGGAGCCTGGCTCCTGTCTTCGCCGCCATAAAACTGCTCCCAACCAAGACGCCTTTGAGAACAGCCACTGGCTGTATTTTGGCTCTGGAGACAGGTTACGAAGGGTCGGCTTTTGCCAGATGGCGTAGCTTCAGATCGTCCGCTATTGAACCATTTGAATGGTTCCTCTAAATGTCCGTTTTTATGAACGAGGCAAAGTCTGTCCTGTTTTCCTTTCCCGTTTTGATTGGTAGAACAGCGCATCCGACAGAGCCCATAATCTTCGTGGGTGTGTATATGGCGCTGAGAAAAAGGTGATGCTGCATAATGATGTAACATTAACGTCACGTTCTACAGGTGCGGCCATTGCACTGGTGGTTGACGGTCACATGATGTTTTATGCACGCCCATTGGTCGGTGACCATTTCAAGTCATATGACATGGTATCTTGACAACCTTGACATCATGTCGGCTGGTGTTTTGTCTTGACAAGGCATTGCTCGTAAACTCGGTGCTTGTTTAAGGTGTCTTTTCATGAACATTCCGGAGTACTGCGGTCCTTTTTCACATCCGCGATGACGTCTGCTCAACACTGTTGCATAATACAGCAGACTGGGCGGGGCGAACGTGACAGAAACAGGTATGTGGCATGTATAAACAGGCGTGTGATTCGACACACAAAGGATAAGCTTGCATCTACGAAATCTGACGGCAGTTGCAAGCTTCAGAAACGTGCAACGCATCGCGCGGAGGGGTGCAAGCGGAGGATGCGGCGGGCCTCCAGCCCGTCCCGCTCACGCGCGGTTCGCGGCGCGCCTCGCCGCCTCCGTGTGGCGGCCCGACGCGGCAGACGCTGCGCCTCGCGGCCAGCGTTTCATCACGCCTCTCCCATGGTTTACGGGCCAAGTTGTGACCGCCAGCCCGGCAGTGGGGCGGGGCAGGGACAGCCGCACTGACCCCCGTAGCATTATTGTCGGAGACGGAGGGGACCGCGCCGCGGGCCATCCGTCACCGAGTGGCCGGCCCAGCGTCGACCTGCGGCCGGTAACTTACCCCATTCGTCTCCCGGCCAGACCAATAAGACGACTAAGGAGGTCCACAGGACACCATTATTGTCGGTTACGTCCGCGGCGGCGTGAGGTTGGCTGCAGAAAGTATAGCCTCGTCTGCGGTATTACGCCGAAGTGTTAGATGGTCGTTTATATCCGGCAATGCATTCTCAGAACCGCATGAAATCTGCGGCTTGCAGACAAAAATAATCAAGCTTCGGAGAATTTATGGTTGCTTTCGGAAGGGAAAACGAATTATGGCAGTAGGGTGCCTCGGCCAGATATTCTGCATGCTCAAGCGTCAAAAGACCCGTCTTATTATGAAGCATGCTCAGCTCCCCGTGGGTAACAACACTCGATAATGCAGCTTAGGTGTGCAGAATCTAATAACGTATACACTTGATTGTGCTCCCCTTCTCCTTGCTTAAAGGAAGTATGCCGCCTTTTCGTAATGTCAGATCAGACGCGTGCGATTTGATCAGCAATACCAGTTTTCGTGAAATCTCTCTGAATAGCTTGGAATGAGATTTGAAAAAGCAGCCCCCATGAAGGGGATCTCGTTTGACTTCCTGCCCACTACTTTGAAAGTGATGCATCACATTTGCCTTGCTACTTTCGACATGTGTATTCTGAAGTGTTGCAACTCACTAATTTGTCAAAATGTTTGTGTAATTAATGCTACGCTAGCTGATAACACTGTCAAGACGAAAAAAATAGGCAAGCATGAAACTATTATCTAATGAATTCCACGAAACGTTACGCTATAGCTGTGATTTCTCGCCTATGGCATTAATTCAATGGCTCTTTTTGAGACACACTTAAGTTTTGGGGATGGGAGTATCACACGGTCCATAGTGGCGCGATAGTTCAAACTTTAACCAACGCGCCTCTCCGTAACACGGTATTGCCGCTCTCTGGGCCAATCACGAACGTTCTTTTCAATTCGCACCAGTAGACGTGCGCGCGGCAAATGCCATGACGACGGTGGTCGCAACAGCTGCAGAGAAGAAGCTTAGTGCTGTTTCAAAGCGTTGACAGCGTGTTTTGGACTAGGAAAAATGAAATTTATATCTTCGTTATGTTTCGACGGTTCTGTAGTGGCACTGCCCAGTGTTGTTGTTAGACGCAAGTGGTCTTGGGGTTTCACTAGATTATGTTTTTGAAATATGCCGTAAAGGTGGGACACTCCCTTTAACAAGCACTCGGGTGGGGATCAATTGCCCCCCCCCCCCCTCAAAGTGTTTTCCTAGAATCAGGCTCAAACCGTGCGGCATAGCGGCACCAAACGTGGTACACCTGTAGGTTTCTGAATAACGGATCACTTAGCGAGCAAAATTGGATGCATATACCTCGTAACATTGCCGGCCTATGGTAGATCAATGTCAGGCCATGGCTGCCAGCGAGATCAATGTCTCAGGAATCGCTTGTTATAATGCGGCAACAAAGTGCTGGAAGAAGTTATACACCTTAAAACAGGTTTCTCAGACAATCGGGTGAGCGAAGTTAGGATCATTGCCAATTCCATTCACCTTGTGTCAGGTATAAGTGTCAGATCCGTGTCAAAACTAAATTCTTTTAGTGTTGGAATAATTGTTTCAATAGTTAGTTTTGACGCTCACGTCTAATTTGTTGATCACAGGGACGCCCAAAAATATTAGTCGGACTTCATGAAGTTCAGGGGATGCCAATGACCCAACATGACACCAATCAACTTTCCTGCTTCGAAGAGCATGTCGGACGTCTAGCGTACTTCTCGACGTTTGTCTTATCAGAACTTCAGTTGTCAATTCAATTATCAGAACGACCTCGAAGGCTTTTAGTCACGAAGCTCAAGTAAGCTCACTGATTTCACGAACACCAGTAATCTCTCTCATATAAAAGGCAGGTAGATCTGAGATAAAGTTGGTTGGATGGGAAGGCCTAAGGGCATTTAGGCCACCGAGACCACCGACACCCCTATCGACACCGATGATCCTGTTTGTCCTTATTTACCCCGAGGATCATGACTTAAGGACCTCAAAATTTGCCACAAATGGGTTGACAAGAAAGTTCACCTTCCCGTCAATTCAGTGCATTCAGATCTCTTAATTTTTGAAATCTCAAGTGAGTTGCAAACTGACTGCCCTCAACGATAGCGCGTCGCACTGAACCAGCCACCAGAGCGCGTGCTGAGTACCGACAGCCAGCATGGCCAACGGCAGGACGCTGAGCAAAGCTGGACACCGCCAGATGAATCAGAGCAGCTCATCGTGGGCGTCCAGACACTGCATGGCGATTACTCGATGAATACCAGTGAATGACGGCGGAATTTGTCTGAGCCCGCCTTGACCAGTAATCCGAGAGACGAGCCGCCCATACGGCGCTGCAACGGAAACTCCGATCGAGCGAAGCCCTCCAGTGACAAATGTATCACCGGCTGCAAACATCCGGCTGCGAGCGCGCATCCAGACTGTAAAACGTGCCCGAAGCGGCCGGGCAAGGCGTCCCAGAGCGTCACGCCCCCAACGGCGAGGGCGTATCGACATTCCTAACGCCCTTGAGAAGCGCATTACTGCGTCACCAATACTGCTGCCGGTAAGCTGACACCAATAATCCGAAACGTGACCGGGGCTCCAAAGCAGGCTGCAGGCTTTCCTCATGATCTCTGCGTACATGTGTGCGTGCGGGTGTGCGTGCATGTGAACACCCTTGGCCCGTTGCCACTTGCAGAAGCATTCACGATTCTTTCCTGAAAACATAAGATGACACATCCCTCTCCTGGCCGATCCTGATCCGCCTGCCCGAAGCGTCAACCCCTCAGCGTCCTCGAAGAGGGATGGCACCCCTGTCGATCGGCGGCCCTCTGGCGGGCTGAACCAGCCGGGCCTCTAACGGGGCCACACCTGTTCCTCCGACAGTTAATGATGACCCGTCGCCGGCCGGCGGCCCTCGTCGATTAATCTGCGCCGGCTGCGACGCCATCCTCAGCCGCAGTCGCAGGAGCCGCGCGAAGGCGCCGATTGAGACGCTACGTGAGCTGGCGATTGGTTAATGAGCGACAGAGGAAGCTCGTTATCCGCCGCGCCTCGGTGGACCGTACGAAGCGGCCGTCACGGGGCTGGGCGCAGCTGCTGATGGTGCATTTGCATGTACTAGCAGGATCACGGGGTGATGCGTGTGGCGTTGTAAGACGAAATTGAGTAAGGGTCCATGCCGACTGTCGCTGTGAATGGGAGCCGATTGCTTGAAAATTCGAATAATTGTTTAGAAAACACATTTGGACGTGCTGAACCGTGAAATATGTGTAATAGCGAAGGCTATGAAACCGCAAGAAATCAAACTCAACCTGAAGCTTTTCATTTCGATAGGGGCCGACCTTTGTCCGGCAGAAGATTCAATTAATTGAAGGTTACGTCGTCATTCCAAAGTCTAATTTTTAACACACGACTGACGTGGATCAGGCGACGCATCAATCGCAAAAAAGCTACAACTGTATCCACAAACAGCGCAATCAGCGCGGGGGGGGGGGTTAGAAAAGCCATGTGCCTGCGCGGGGGGAGGGGGACTTAAGAACGTCTTGCACATATTCCTCTACATACAGCATTTTAGGGCTAACACAGCCAGCAGGGGTTCACAGCAGGAATTCAGCCGTGTCATGCTCCCCTGTTTTCGTCTCCTCGAAACGCACACTTAATTTGATATGCTGATTTGAATGCAGCATGTCAGCATTTCATATGCTGCTTGTAACTTGTACCTAACAAGTTACAAGTTGCTTGTGACTAACTTATATGCTGCTGTTTGTGCTACAAACAGCATTTGACATGCTGCTTGTAATGCTGTGTCATGCTACGTACTTCAGCTTGGTGAACGGTGCATTTTGACCTGGTATTCGCTAGCCCATCACGCAGCAGCAAAAGTTTAGCCGGATGAATACTCAAGCATGCGGTAGGCACATGCGACTGTGCCTTAGGTGACTCCGGCAAGAACGACGAGCAGCTGTTCTCACGAATCAGGGAAGTCTGGGCTGATGAACAGCTGTCAGCTATTCTCGCGTTCAACAACTCGCATCAACAGCCTGTTCAAGTAAGAAGAACGTCTACCGCTAGAAGAAGTCGTCGGGGTGCTTTCCAAAAATTTCACAGATTTTGGGTCACAGGTTTTCAGTGAAAACAGAAGGATACATACATTGAAATACGTAACGGCAGCCTTCTGCTACTAACCGTCTTGAAATGTGAATAGATTTGAGTGGATCTGAGTAAAGTATTTTTGAGACAAATCAGG
Organism: Pollicipes pollicipes; assembly: GCF_011947565.3. Classification (NCBI taxonomy): domain Eukaryota; kingdom Metazoa; phylum Arthropoda; class Thecostraca; order Pollicipedomorpha; family Pollicipedidae; genus Pollicipes; species Pollicipes pollicipes. Next base: position 34,927,517 of record NW_023596461.1, on the reverse strand, counting down.
AGTAAATTAAAGGCACTTTTCAAAAACTCGCTGTTGATTCTCAAGCTTGGGCTTATGAACTGACTCAAATGAAGTCAGACCCATCCAAACCTGGCGTGATTTTTAGTCTATTCTGATACTAGATCGCACTGAGCACGGGTTTGCGCTCAGACACAATTTACACAGTTAAGACAAAGTTAATACTACGGATATAATGCGGAGACTGGTGCTCCAAATCTGGGGCGCAGCTCCATACATTCCTTATTATACCGTCCTCGATGAATGGCTCTTATTCTAAACGTTGATGAAAAATACCTAGAAGGGAACAGCCAATGCACATGTGCTTTTTTAACATTACACTGGAATTAGTTTTGCGAAGCTCCTGCTATGGCTTTAAAGTCACAATGTGCCTCTTGAGCTCAGTGCTCGACTGGTGGATGAAGACGGAATGTAGCTGGGTGGGTGGGGAGGGGGGGGGGCGCCTGGCCCGATGGTGAACACGGGCTGTGCCTCGGACGTGGCACGCAGCCGTGTCGTTACCCACAGCTACTACTTCGAGAGATACTCCGGTGTGACGAGATGTGCTTCATAATCGCTTGTAAGATGCATCGAACTGGCCTTGCTTCTCAGCTCTTTTTACACCTCACATAGACATGTGACGCCAGCTAACAAAGCGAGAAAACACAACGTCCTTTATTAGGAAAATATGAACTTGAAAAGGCAGGAGGCAGTATGGCTCATACACGAATAATACGCCGTTGTGTTGATGGGATCTGTTCGAGGACGGCGTGTTGAGTAGTTATGGAGCAGTTTTAACAGCCATGCAAGCCAATGAAACTCGCGACAAAACCTATCAAATTCTACGAACAAAAGATGCTTTTGTTTCCACTAGTGCGAGTCGGGCCCTTTGTGTGGTGTTCTATCGATGGCCTTTGAAATGCAATCGATAGAACGCGGTGCAAGGGTTATATTTTTCATACTCTGCGTTAGGCATGCGTAAATCGAAAGTGCTATTTGTAAACCGGTACGGCTGTTTTCATGGCGCAACAGTTGCACTGTATCACGAATGTCTTTACATGAAGCCAGGCGATGGTATTTGTGTTCGTGGTAAATATCCGTTGTGACACACCAACGCTTCGCGCAGTGTGGCATGCCAACGCGCCTGGTTCATGGTGAGCCTGGTTCATAAACTCTACTAGTCAGCCGACAGTATGGTTTATTCGTTCCGACTCACGCCGGGAAAGTAGTGCTATTGCATACATCGCAGCAGCATTAACGTAACACGGGGCTCAATATAATCCAGACGATAGTCCGGTGAGGGTCTGAGCTGCGTCGAACTCGAGCACAAGTTCTAACTTCAGAAACCATTTGGGACTCGGACTCAATGAAGTACGTTTAATTCCAGATGAAGTGAGTTCAGACTCGTAGCAGCCGGCACGGCCAACCGTGGGCTCGGACGAGGACTCCAACCCGAGCTAATGCACATCTGATCCTGACTCGAAGATGCTATAAACATGACCCTCCTATAGATGATGACTTCTGACTCGAAGTTGCTATAGGCATGGCCCTGCTATAGATGATGACTTCTGACTCGAAGATGCTATAAACATGGCCCTGCTATAGATGATGACTTCTGACTCGAAGATGCTATAAACATGGCCCTGCTACAGATGATGACTTCCGACTCGAAGATGCTATAAACATGACCCTGCTATAGATGATGACTTCTGACTCGAAGATGCTATAAACATGACCGTTGTATTGTTTTGGTATTCATGATCACGATTGCAGTGCATATTCAAATTGCCATTCGCACATTATGGCAGATATGGTCTGATGCAGGCAATGTGGCAGGCATTGGTATGCGTATAAAATTGCAATTGGTTGAATGGGTCAAGTTCGTCTCGGTTAGATTTGGTTGGGTTTGGGCTGGTTTGGTTAGACGTAATCAGTTAACCTACATATAACATTTGACTTATTACGTTACATATAACAGTTAACCTATAGTAAGATTTGTCGTCCCGAAAAACATTTGATGGGCTCGCACTTACGCTTTGGGACTTAGACATGTACTCGGATATCCGCTCAGTCACCGCCTCGAAAATCACTGACAGCGAGAAGGACGCTAGACAGCAGGACTTAGACTTGGGCTCAGAATGCAACATTTTTACTCAGATCGGTACCTGGAAAAAAAAACACTGCAACACTAAGCACAACCATGACAACGAGACTGTCCACCTCGTAGACGGCGGTCAAGGATGGCAGAAATGAATGTCATTGAGGAAAGACGGCACAGTACGGTTTAAGCGGCCTCAACCGCACCGAGAAGTGCGCTAGGTGCCTTCCTTTCTTCACACCTTGCAATGGCGGTTCACGTTCTGGCGACTCCTGGTGGTGGGCGAGCCTATTTCTGGAGAGCGGGGAGTCCGTTTCCCCCGAGAGCCGTTGCGTCGTTCGCGTGATTAAACTGCAGGGAAGGGACGGCGGTGCGTGCGAGCCGCCCACAACTTACGACCTTCCATCACTGACCGGGCCAAACTCCGAATTAGCTCGCCGCCCAGCGGGTCCGGTCAGAGCGGCTGCGCAGGTCGTTAAATTGCAATATCCACACCTTCATTGAGGATAGGTGCCCCGCAGACTGGGCTGAGATGCTGCGCTCAGGCTCAGGCATCAGCATAAACGGCGGCGATGAAACACGGAAAGGAGATGCACATGACATATCACTAGCGTACGTACTAGCGTACGTCACACATAACGGCATGGCTAGTTGTGGCTGCTCATCTACATCGAAAGGTTTTGGGTGAGTTTATCGAGGATTGCGTGTTGGGCATGATCACATGGATTTGGTTAGACGTAATCAGTAAACCTACATATAACATTTAACTTATAATAAGACATGTCATCCCGAAAAAATTTGATGGGCTCGCACTTACGCTTTGGGACTTAGACATGTACTCGGATATCCGCTCAGACACCGCCTAGAAAATCACTGACAGTTGAGTCACTGTCACTGACAGTTGGATCGCATGTTGAGCATATTTGCTCATGTTTGGCATCGGCCTGTTAATTCCCAGATAGTCTGTTGCATCCCGGAAGATTTGGCTGAGCTGTATGGTATCTGTTGTCAGTTCCGTCCCCACATCTTCTCAAGTAGATGCTGTGACGGACTCCAAGCGTCAGTAATAATGTCAGGGTCGTAATCTGGGATACAGCGCATGAATACACTCTTCAGAGTCCGGGACACAGTATATGCCTACAGCCAGCGGCGATAAGCCGTGGCCGTAGACCTCTGGGACATGCGAATCACCTCCGTGCGGCCTATCTGATCCACATTAATTGCAAGCAGATGTCGCTAGTGATGCAGTGCCGCTTGAGCCCTTATGACATTCGCTATGTTAGCAACCGCTCCTCCGAACCCTGTACACGAGGCAGACAGAAGACGCTTCCCCGCAATGTACTGAGCTCCGTAATTGTGTCTCGTTTATTGAAGCACATAACAGCTAGCATCTGTAATTAAGGTACTAGCTTGTCACGCCAGCTTAAGCGACGTTGCTGAAATGCAAATACAGGCCTGTAGCCTGAGCCTCGTGGCGGCTGGCGGCAGGCAGCTGTAATGACAGATATCGCTCTTACGGAAATTTTATTAAATGCAGCCACCCCTGAACCGGCAAGCCAACCATGCTTTCGTCTTCCCTGCAACGTTGCGTCCTTTGTATGCTTGAATCATTGATGATTTGTGGTTGGGTTTGTGTATGCTCTCGATTATGAAGAATCGAGTTGTTCAATATATCTTCAACGCGCCGATCGAAGCAGTAGTTTGACTAAGCACTCCTAGATGTCACTCCTTATTTCCGTGATGTGTGGTATGCTGTGCCGCCGATCTTTGGTCGCCCGCGCGCGCGGGTACGCCAACGCCTTGAGAAGGCAGTGTTAGCTCCCTTGCTGCTGCAGAAAAGCAGGGGGAGTAATTTTAACCATTCGCAGGTATGGCAGAAAGAGTAAAGAACGCATGCAACAAACGCAGTATATCCCTTACGCCTTAATGAATAGGTTATCGTTTACATTGTTCACAGCAGTATTATTTACTTAATCTATCACAGGCTAGCATGGCACCTTTCTTTTTTTTATATTGTGCGTCATCTCTCTTGGAATCGAAGTAGAAGTGCAGCCTGCATCAACGCCTTATTGCTAAGCATAACAATCGCAAAGCACGGAAATTTGTGGTTGACTTGAGCCAATTAACTCCGACGACTGTTTCACCCACGGAAAAGAGATATATCCGGCAGAACTGGCGACGAAACAGTGCTAAGCTTTCATTAACATCTTCCTGCTACAGAGTTTATGCTTCTAGTGATCCCCATCACAGAATATAACCGCACAACATATCGTCCATACATCACCCTTCCATGGACTGGATGAATGCCATCACCCAAGACATTCGACATATGCTCGTAACGGCAGCACCCCCGTCGGGGACGGCCAAACGTCTGGTTTGTGTTCGAGGACGACGGTAAGCCTGCTGCTCCGTCAGAGTGACAGGCAGCGCAGTCTGGCGCCTCACAAACGCGGCAAATTTGGTTTACTTAGCGCGAGGGGTGAGGGAAGGAAGAAAGATTAACATATAGATTGATGCCGGAACAGGGGAGTTCCATTGAATACTGTTTACGTGGTGTGCGAAAAGGCCGAAAATCATCTTTGTTTCTGCGAGACGAGAGTTGGCGTTGATGCGCATTGGGAAGAGAGGCTGTGCTTCCACCCAGTGGCGTGGACTATTTTGGGCAATAACTGTGTAATTAACAATAATCCATTTGGCCCTCGGCCAAATGGTTTACCGGGTTTGCGAGGTGAACGCGTGTCGAGCTCGCAGCGTGAACAGGTGTATAGCACACATCGAAGCATTGAAGTTTCCTTATATGAACGAGTTGAGTCATAAGATCCTGCCAAACATGGTAGCTTTAATCAGGATAGTTTTAGGAGGTGACAGAAATATACTACAAATTACATCAAAATATACTACAAATTATATCAAAATATACTACAACTTTTATCAAATATCACAGATCAGTGGTGACACAGCACTTTTCCAGTGTCCCTCAGATCAGTGTTTTTCAAAGATTTTTTTTTAGCCAGGACTCACTTCACATACCAAGCAGTATAGAATGTCAAATAATTAGGCTCATTGCTAATCACGAGATTCTTGGCTGGCCACAGCATCTTACAACGAAAGTGATCAGCTTACCACGCAGCGTTTTAAAGCGTCGCGCCATTTGAGACAAATGGGCAGATTGCCCACACGCGGTAATACGTTGGGTTCATTGCAATGCCGTGGGCTGCTGTCAGTTGTGTTCATGTCGTCAGAAGCTGACTAGCTAGAAGAACGTAGCTAATCGTCAGTTTTTACGGTAATATCGTTAAAAAGCCCTGCCGATCTAGGAGAGTTGTTTTTGTGGATACCTGAACTGTAGCTTCAGAGGTAAACGGAGGTCGTTGGGGCGACACATGTCAATGATTCATACGGGGCTTTTTGTTGCTGAGAGGAAGAGCGGGTTTGGGGTAAGGGGCTGAGCATCACAGGTGTAGGCCTCTCAATTGCCTTTTGTACCTCAGACTTAGCGCACTCATCAATGGACAGGCGTGAGATAAAACTCTTTTAGCTGTCATCATTTGCATATCAAATTTCGCTTGCATCTGTTCTGTTGCTCCCAATACTGCATGGGCCTTGCTCTAAGTAATTACAAATTGGTAACATTATAGATTAGAAGTAAATCAATAATAAATAAGTGACTCTAAATAACGCACTTTTTGGGAGCGGTGGTGTAGTTTCTCAAAATTAGGTTTTGGGGCTGAGCCCCCAAATTATGATAAATGAACAATAATGGATAAAAATTATAGTCGAAAATAGGAAACTGCGTCCCTGGCGAGGAACCACAATCCTGCCCCCCCCCCCCCCAACCGAATAGGAAACTACACGCCTTTAGTCGGGTTATGTTAAGCATGCTCTTATCTGATCATTCTGTTAGTGTGGTATCGAGCACCATTCAGTGCTTGATGACCAGTAACTGACACTTTTAGTGCAATGAACTCCCTAAGCGAAAAGGTTTGATGGTTATGCTGCATGGCATTTAATTCGTCTTTATTTTTGTGGCTTATATAATTTAGGGATATATTGCAGCGATTTCTGAAAGATTTCATTCCAGGTGGCAACTAAGACGGTTTCAAATTTTGTCGCGGACAGAAAAGGCAACTTTTCACCCTGTATTTCGACCCCACACTCTTAGAGGCGCCCGCGCACAAGACTGAACAACGCACACATATGATACAGTCACTTCTGATTCACACCTGATTCTAACAGCATCTGATTCGCAGTGCCACTCCCCAACATGTTATCGACACCTCCTGCTAGATTCCAATAATGGGCATGCATTGAGGCATTCTCCAGATAAGCATATCCGACCCCCGACCCAGCCCTACCTCTTATCTCACGTTCAGCGTCGGCCGCGGCGCCAGATAAGGCGGCAGGGCCGGCGCGCTGGCGGCACTGAGACGCACGCCGCTCGTAGCAGTCGTGTGAACGCCGCGAAAGCGCCCGTCGGTCGACCGCAGAGATGTCTCGGAGTGTCATCGGCCGACGGTGCTGAGCTGACGTCAACACCGCCCTGTGTCAGCGTGGGAGGACACCGTCAGCGCTGAGGGAGGTGTACTGGGCCGGGCGGCGCCGGCGGGCACATAGTACTGACCAGGCTACGTGCGGGCCGCGCTGCTGCCGGACGTCAGTCACACTGTCGGGTGACGTCTGCTACAAGGAGCCGGGTGGCGACAGTCACGCCGGTGATGCTGCCGCTTGATGTCAGTGACACCGCAGGTTGCGTCAGTGACAAGCTGCCGGGTGAAATCGGTGCCGCTGCCACGTGTTGTCAGTGACTCTGCCGGGTGGCGTCAGTGACACTGCTGCAGCCTCTACCTCATCGGTACCGCTTTGAGGGCAGACTGCTCTCTGCAGGCCAGGGGGCGGCTGGGCGTTACCACGTGCTCAAGTTCTGCGTGACATCTCATTGAGGTAAGCACTCATCTGCTCAGCAAAGGAAGTGTGCGGCAACTTGATGACGGGAGCACGTGCAGTGAGCACGCACGGGCCCATTAAGTGAGCGACTCGGTGAAGCGGGCGCATACGAACTCATATTGTGGTCCCGCGGTTTCTCGGTGGACCATTGACATCACCACGACACTGCTGACGTGTCCCAATCTTCAGGTCGGCGCCAGGTGACAGCGTAGCGTCAGCCGACCGGCGACCAGCATCATGCGGCCGGGGGCGGTGTCAGGTGCCTGAGTCAGTGTCAGGGATCTTCGTCGGCGCTGGGTGACGCTGGTGGCGGTGGTAGGTGACTGAGACAGTGTCAGATGGCTGAGACAGTGTCAGGTGACTGAAAGAGTGTCAGGTGGCTGAGGTATCGTCAGGCGGCTGAGACAGCGTTCGGTGGCTGGCGTCAACCACCTGCCGGCCCGTGGCCGACTTGACTCACCACCAGCCGACGTCAGCAGCCGACTCTACGCTAGCCGGTCTGCGGCCATCACCGGTCGGTCGGACCCGCTCGTCGCCCGCCCGCACTGCCAGACCGCGGCAGAACCGAGCCCGCGCGATGCGCCGCCGACAGCTGACGATGTGTGGAGCACTGCTGCTGCTGGTCTCGGTGCCGGCCCTGCTCCTGCTGTCGCGCCACAGCACCAGCACAGCGCGCAGGCCGCACCCGAGAAGCCCAGGTGGGTGCCGGGCGAGTGACACCCGGCAGTCGGAGGCTCTGTTCCCAGCTGTTTCACGGTTGTCTCTCAGAGTCACCGTACTGTGTCCGGAAGGTGTCGGCTGGTGAACAAGTCACACGGAGGGGGGGGGGGGGGATTTGCGATAATTGGCATATCAATGGGCTTCATGTGCGTAGATCTTGCGTCTGACGTAAAACCTACGCACATGAATAATATGCTTATTAATATGAATATGCTTATAACATGCAGCAATTTGCGTATTGAATGTATGCAGACATTTTCCATTTTCTGAGACATCTTACAAAATTTAACGCACAGTGCCAAAACCTCATGTGTTTGTGACAGTTCTATGTGCACCTCCATATGCAATATTACTAGTCACCTTCGACACAATTTTGATCTTTCTCCACGCTCGTTTTCATCATGTGATGTCGGTAGTGATTACGATATGACCTCAAGTCTGGCACCGAATATTCAGGAACACACAAGCTCTTCACGGGGCAGTGAGAACATCTGTACTAGCTTGGGCTCTTAACGTCAAGTCTTATGTCTCTTGATGGGACTTACTGGTGGAGCTACCTGCTAAGATTTCAGAAGCCATCAAATTTCTATCACTAGACTGTCGTTGACAATCCAGGATAAGCATGCTGTGTAAGCTGCATGCCGGCTTCTAGTACTTATCGTCTGCGTATCCACGTCGTCTTCAGATATACATGTCGCCTTAATGGGCCGAAAACGCTCTATGTAGTTCGACGGAAGATTTTTACGTTATTGGCTCCTGCAGGTAGACGCCCAGTGTCCAAATAAATCAAATCTGAGAGACGCCCAAGATGTCCAATTCATCAAATCTGAAATCGCTACCTACAAGCCCGAGCCCGTGCGTCACCATGCGACTGCATTCCGCTGGGGCACCTTTTTATCCACACTCGCTTTAACTAACTCGGCAGTTAGGCGCGGTGGTGATTTTTGCATAGCAGCAGTATGCTGTGCATGCATACTTCATTAAAAACAAAAGCATTAAACTCGCTACTTCTCAGCGCTGCCATAGCTTATCATGGCGCCAAATTACAGCTGCCTGCGGATGTATGATTCAAGTAAAATACTGCGCAAGTTTTCTTTGGCCGCGCTATTTCTCGTCCCAAACGACAAGTCAGGCTACGCATATTTTGAAAAGCTTGAAAGCTTGTTTGTATTGTTACCATATTCCCAATAGCGTTCAAAAACTCATGAGCTCAGTAAATACTGTACTGTTACAGTGGTCTTAATATTGTTGCAGTGGCCTTTATACTTAATACTGTACTGTTACAGTGGCCTTTTGATTCGGTCTTGTGTTTATGTATACTGTTCTACTTGGCACTGAGTGTCTTGATACAGGTGAAATTGCATCATGCTGAGAAGATCAATGCATGAGGAATTACTATTTTAAAAGTGCAATTAAGAATGAAAGGTCATCTGCGTCCACGTATGGCGTCTCGAAAAACCACGTTGGCTTTCCATGTGATCTTCCAACGGCCACAACTGCCGTGGGATTCGATGTCGCACCAGGTCATCGTTGAATTCATTGCAAATCAACACATTTCTGAAATTCTAACCAGGCTATTCTGACTTCATCCAAAATCAATACATTTCAACGAAACGAACAAATTGTCGATGGCCTTCAAACTATTTTGTCAGATGCGTGTGTTTTCCACCTTTAGAATACAATTAGAGTGTACCATGTGCTGCCATGAACGCAAAACGCAACCTAATTCTTCTCAGGTGAATGCATGGCTGTTTTTCATTCTTACATCGGTATATCCGTTGGAGCAGCAACGTACTGCGGTAAAAGCTGTGTGACGAGCTCGCCGCCCTCCTGAAGCGCCATGCGACACCTTCAGCAGCGGTGCTCTGTTGGCATCACTGGTAACGCTGCTGCTGGTCTAGAATGTTTTTAATTTAGGTAAAGAGTGCTTCACATTGGATCTGTTTTGAAAATCTCCTAGTATTTTATACTTTTCGTAGGTAAGACTAAAGACTAAATATTTTGCTTACTGCTTTCGCTCACATCTTTATTGTCTATCTAGATAACAAGGAGCCCATTACTATGTTACCATGAGCCCATACAAAGCTGAAACACTCGCTCAGGCAATCTGCAGCTGCTCAATGTACATGAAATGCTAATATTAAGCCTTGCGAACCGCTGGAATCTACCACAAACTCTGCAACTGCAAACGTTGGGTGTGAAGAACGATGCTATGAAAACGGCTTGGTCGTGTGGGTGCACTCACGTTAGGTTTGTGGGTACATATACGCACCGCACGTCTGAGTTACGTTCGTGCCTTAGCCCCCTTTCGTACGTTACGTTACGTTGCATTACTTGCCGACGTTTTATTCCTCACACGTGCCTTATGTGCCAAGGTCACGTGCCTCGTACATGCCTGAGTACCTTACGTGTCGTAAGGCTATTCTTCAGGGCTCATATATCGACCTACGAGCATTTGCCAATGGCGGTATGGTAGCATGCGATGCTAATGGAAAATGCGACTTGTTCAAAATCCATGTCGATAGTGAGATTACTCTCGCATTAATGCCTGTTTCTTTTTCAGCGACGACTGAAACCCGCCCGCTCACGTCCGTTCGAAGCGCTGACCTTATTAATTTCACTGCCAGCACAGGGTAAATACGTCGTTTGCTACGCCGGCTGCGTAATACTATTTATCTTGCCTCCAGAACATATTTTAAACAGACTACGGTCAGTCTGATCAAGGACCAGCTTTTGTTAAACTGGGGCTTTGTGTAAGCTGTTAAGTTCGTTTGTAACGAGCATTATAATCTAGATAAGACAGTGCTATAAGTCTTATCCATCGTCGAATAACGCGGGGAGACGAGAGATAGATGCATTAACATTTCAGCTCCTTGCCTTTATCAAGACGACTATTAAAAGTAAATTTATAATTTCAGACTAAATTCCGAAATCAAACCAGCATTATGAATTTAGTACCAATATTCGTGTCTATAAAAGCATATAGTCGAAATTTTACTGGATTTATATTTTGTTTCTCCTGTTTTTTCGACAAGTTATAAGACTAGCAGTACTGTCCTATTTAAGTTGCATGAAAGGTAAAATGCTTTAGAGCTCACGATCACTAGACTCTATGGATCACTACCAGTTATCATGATACTCATGATCAGCAATGGCGGTGACAAACAGAAAGTTGGTCGGATTTATATCATGTCATTATATGAATTATGCTCTTGTACCCCGTTCTTCATGGTAGCATCAGATCCATGCTAATACCACCACAGTGGTGTTTTGAACTGAAAGCCAACACTCTCATGAGAGCAATTGCTTTCGCTCGCTGCGATCAATGTTATTGTGCACAGGCGCCCTTCAAAACACGTTATCATCGTTTCTACCTTCTTCGCTCACTCCCGTCCGTACGATGAGCCGTAACCTCGCGTCCTACACCTCCAGCGGACAAGGCATGTACCCGTGGCAGCACGTGCACTACGGCCACTGGCGGCGGCACGTGCACGTGCCGGGTGACGTGCGCACGAAGCAGCGGATTGAGGCCGGTCCGGAAATTGACGAGCTGCACCGCGTGCTGGACCTAGCCGCGGCCGAGCTGCAGCGCAGCACCGACGAGCCGGCCGCCCGACCGAGCGACTCACGGGGCGCCCGGCTGCGCTTCGTGCCCGGCCTCGGCACCGAGTACGAGGTTTATTTCCCGGCGCTGCGGCCGGCTACTGCCTCCGAGTTTCACACAGTGCGCCTGCAACGCGGGCTTGGACCGCTAGAGGTCACGTACGCCGGCTTGGCCGGCAGCAGGCTTGTCAATATCGTGCTGCCCTACTACGGCCGCTTCGCCGCGCTCGAGGCGTTCGTGGGGCGCTTCCGCCAGCTGGTGCTGGACGCGGAGGCCGTGGTTCTCACGGTGGTGCACTTCTCTGAGGGTGTGCCCGCCCTGGAGGGCTACCAGGAGCGGCTGGACAGGGCGGGCGTGGCCGAACTCGTGCGAGAGACCAACGAGGCACTGGGCGGCGACGTCCCGCGCGTCAGGCTCCTGGAAGAGAGGGGGGCCTTCTCGCACGGTGCCGGGTGGCTGGCGGCCGCCGCCAACTGGGACAAGTCACATGATGTCATCCTCTTCCTTTGCAACATCGACATGGTCTTCGGCCGCGAGTTCTTGCAGCGGTGTCGGGCAAATTCGCAGCCCAACGGCAGGGTCTATTACCCGATGGTGTTTAGTACGTACAATCCAGAAATCGTCTACGGTGTGATAAAAAAGCAGGTGATACCTATCCTGACGAACTATGAGAAGGAGCATCTGATTCACGAGAATCTGGGCTACTGGCTGGACACGGAGTACGAGATGTCGTGCCAGTACCTGTCCGACTTTCGGAAGTTCGGCGTGCAGTTTGCAAACCAGGCCAGTGAGAGCTTTGCATTTCGGTTGTACGAGCGTTTCGTGAAAAGTGAGATTCAAGTCATCCGCATGGCTGATCGAGACCTTGTGCAGCTGTATCACAGGGCCCACTGCACTAAGGAGATGGGCAGAGAATCATTCAACAAGTGTCTGAAGAAGAAGGTAATGAACGAAGCGTCCAAACTTGAGTGGGGATTGTGGGTTTACAAAAATATGGGGGATACGGATGATGTGGAAGCATTCCTGAAAATGGTGAACAATTTCAAAATGCCAGACGGGTTAAAGCGCAGCACAAATGTGGCCTGAAGCGTTGAGCCTTCGTGTGACGATGCGACATGCTCTGGTGTCGTTCCGTGCGTTGTCTGCGTGTCCCGCGAGAAGAATACGAGTAAGGGCTGTGCTTTGTGAATGACAACATGAGCTGCATGCCTGAGGCGCGCTTGTAATGTTTTGCTTCCAGGAACATTAGAGATTGACGTGTGATGCCTGTTTTCTCCAAGTGCCAGTAAGACATCCTTTGATATCCGCCCACACTGGAAGTTGGTGATGCGTTTTTGCCGCTGGGTAATTGAACCATGGTTGTATTTGTGTGTTGTTTGTGATGCTACGTAATGAGACGCATGCGAACGGAAATGTTACGCATAAGCTGTTCAGTGCATTAGCGAGGAACATTACTCACAGAGATAACACAGTAGTATCACCCTTATTCCTCGGAAAAACCAGGAGAATAGAGATATATTTGGTTGATATTTCGGCAACATGCCTTTCTCGAAACAATAGCAGAAGCAAATTCAAAATTGCCTGCCGATGATCCTACTCGGTTTTCAGGCTTTTTTGAAGGACTCGCTCGGACCGGTTAACTCGCTCCCTTTTCCCACTGAAATTAGAACAATCATTTCGGTGGGCCCATACGTGGCGACTCCAGCTCGAATTATGTAGACACAGATGCTAGTGTCAGTTAGCAAGGACGTCACAACGTATGTTCAGAACGCTTACAATTTCGATAAGACAGTAGTATTAGCCCTATTCCTCGGAAAACCAGGAGAATAGAGATGTAGTTAGGTTAATATTTCGGCAACATGCCTTTCTCAAATTAATAAAAGAAGTGAATTCAAGATTGTCTACCGATGGTCCTACTCGATTTTTTTCAGTTTTTTTACAGAGGAAGTCACGGTTTTTACTGGGCACCAACATTCAGGGGATTAAGCAAAGAGCGATTGCCGGCTATTACCAAGATACAGTGTCATGTCTGGACATTCTAATTCTTAGATAGGCACTGTATCTTGGTAATAGCTGACAATCGCTCTTTGTTTAATCCCCTGAATGTTGATGTTCAGTAAAAACTGTGGCTTCCTCTGTAAAAAGCCTGAAACAATCGAGTAGGACCATCGGTAGACAATCTTGAATTCACTTCTTTTATTAATTTGAGAAAGACATGTTGCCGAAATATCAACCGAACTATATCTCTATTCTCCTGGTTTTCCGAGGAATAAGGCTAATAATACCACTGTCTTATCGAAATTGTAAGCGTTCTGAACATACGTTGTGACGTCCTTGCTAACTGACACTAGCATCTGTGTCCACATAATTCGAGCTGGAGTCGCCACGCATGGGCCCACCGAAATGATCGTTCTAATTTCAGTGGGAAAATCGAGCGAGTTAACCGACGGGAATGGTTATGGTTCAACATGGGCAGCCATGAAACGTGAGAACAATGAATATCTCTTTTGTTTTATATTTGTCCAATGGTTCTGGTCATCGAGCGCATTATTTTGCAACAAAGACACGGCTGGTAGGTATAAAACATTGAACTGCTCGATATGCTCCACTTTGTCATGCTCAAAGATGGTGAGTGTTCAGCGTTGTTTGAAGATGTACCTGTACCAACAGTTCCAAACTGCCTCAGGACGAATGTTTCGCCCATTACACCGGCTTGTCTAATGAGGCTTGGAATATAAGCGCTTTGTTATGAAAGCGTGGAGCACGAGTTTCAGACAGCTTCGACTGCAAACTGTTTCCTGTCATCTGCTGAGTCTTCTATACATTATTTACCCTTCACATCGCCGAAAGATGTTTTGCGTCCTTCTGCACGGCTGCATAATTGCGTCTCTATTAAAAGGAATTTAATTAGAGATTGTACATTAGCCAGGATGCCTAGCACTCCACTCGACAGAGTTCCGGGGCTAAATCTCATTACCACCCGTGCTAGTTCAGTACGCTGCGAGACGGAGGCGTTCGAAACAAAAATCATACCAGCGGAAGAGATGATGCGAGATGGACAGGAGCAGAGATTTTGTCTAGGAAAAGGCATGTCTGGCACGTCGCTTGCAGAGACGAAACGCTCTGTTTTTCGTTTCGTCCCTTGCAGGGAAGTGAACGTGAGCAGGCTCTCCTGACGGGGTCAGGTTGTACTCGGACACAGCCGTTGTTGATGGCGACGGCGGTTGGCCTCGGAGGAGTGCCTATGCGACGGACGTGGCGTTTGGAGCGTCCCTCGGGCCGGTAACAACGGTGTGCGACGACGCGGTGTGGCCAGCTGGGCGGCCGGTCACCGCCACCCGCCGGCGCGCGCCGCCACAGAAACAACTATTTGGCTTGGTATGCTCGCTTCCACGAAACGCATAACTGCGAGGGTCATAAACGTCGTGACCTCACGTGCCGTGGACATAGCGACTGTGCCCCGCTGGCCCGTGTGAAACTGCTCATCTGTCAGGCGTCACGTGAAACCCAAGCCGGAGGCTGGCAGCGTGTGCGCGACGCGATAAAATCTGCTCGAGATATGGATGAGGTTTTGTTGGTCCCGAACGCATAAGAACATCGCCATTGAGGCCGTATTTTAGTTACACTCGAGCATTGCCTGCTCGATTGGCTGCCTTGAAAAGAGCCTTTTTTGACGCTAAATGATCTTATGCGGCAGTGAAGGTTCCTGTTCACTTGCGGGGAAGAGGAACTTCCCAGGGCTGAAAGGGAATTGGATCGATTCGCGGATGAACACTTTTATTTTTGTGGGTAAGGTTACCCATTTCGGAAGTTGCTCAGTGCATTAGCGAGGAACACCATTCACATAGATAAGACAGTAGTATTAGCCTTATTCCCCGGAGACAAACCAGTAGAATGGAGGTATAGCTGAGTTTATATTTCGGCAGCATGCCTTTATCTTGACTTCTGCTATTGTTTCGATAACATGCTGCCAAAATATCAACCCTACTATATCTCCATTTTCCTGCCATTTCCCCAAGGAATATAGCTAATACTACTGCCTTATCTAGGTTACCGATTCCCCCTTCCTAACACACCCTAACCCATGTTGCGATTAAGCCTCTGACCTAGTGAACTTATTGGCAGGCAAATCCCGAGTGGTCACATACCCAACCAAGCTGAACAATAAGCTCTGCTCATGGCATGGGCACAAGAACCGGGGAGGGGACGCCGGGAGTGGCATGGTGGGGGGGGGGGGGGACTGCGACTTCCGAAGCACACATTTGACAACCGATGTCAGAAGTTTGATAAATGCGGTGGAAAGTCTACCGCTCTTCTAAATTGAACAGGTGGAGGATCGGTGCGCTGAAAATTGCACTGAGCACCGTCAGTAATTCCTGATTCTGGAATCAAAATATTTGGTAATGTGACCAGTAATGAATGAGAGCGAATAAGTGACTAATACCGACAGTCAATGTTCCGTGGGAAAGGGGTCACATTACTAATGCTGAATCTTTTGATTCCAGAAAAGGAAATCAGTCACGCCGGTCTCAATTTATCAGTGTTCAGTTCACATATTAGTTCACATGCATCATTACTCGAAAAATGGCTGGTTTTTGGGTCTGGTTGGCATTGACAATTTAAGACCTTAAAATTCGAGAGTTTAGAATTATTTGGGATTATAACTGCCGTAGCCAAAAGTATCGCGGCAAAAGGAAATATTTTGTGAGCGTTAGGTATTGGCCGCTATGCATGAAAATAATCAAATGTAATTTCCAGAGCACAATGGATCTCGTTTCAGGCCAGGCAGCATGCGCTCAGAATGTCCGTTTCGATAATGGTGACCTTAGTCGCTTTCTGGTTGACTTCTGTCGAGTCCATGGCTTGGACCAAGGCTGTGGAAGCAATACGGGTTGGACAGAGTTAAAATGGGTGGGTTGAGCGTAAACAAGTGGATTGGACAGATTATACCCGTTAATAAGTTGCAGTCGACATCTTCGCCGACACCGTGTCTTTGTTTCACACCTTCCTTTGCCCTGGTTTCTAGAATCTGACACTGAAAGTAAACCCAAAAATGTGCGCCTCCGTTGTTTTCACAGGAAATCACGCGACCGTCCGAAGACATCAAGCCACATTTTGAGGTCATCGATACATGCATCTGGTTCTGAACCACGTTTCTCAGACGTTTTTCAAGTTGCAAACTTTAAATAATCATGTGAATCGAATGAGAAGGTAAAATTGTGATTAAGTTGCAATGCTGTGGGAAAGGCTTGGCCAAGCACATACATTGCTGAGCAATTTATATGTTTCACAGAATACTGTTGAAACTCAGATTAAATTTCAAGTCACTTATAATTGCATGAATCTGTAATATGCGCCCAACGACATTTTTTCTTCACTCCGCAACGACTGAACTTTGCAAAGTTTTATCATCGTTCAAGAAAATATCGCACAGTCTTCCGCCTCGTTTACAATGAGCCCTTAAATATAATTTCGGATTCTTTTTTCAGATTACAGATTCTTCTTCACAAGAATTCTTCACGGATTCTTCTTCAAATACTTTGAGCTAACTTAACGTCTGATGTGTTCATTATTACTCAATGCCCCATCGCTGCCTTGATCATGCTGCTGCAAGACCAGTGCTTACTGCTGTGCACCAGTCGCTTCGGCCAGCGATTTGCGCTCTGCGGCTCTCAAGGCGTCCTTTGTCTATGTATGGTACGATCGAATGAGCCAGGGTTTCTTGTTTGACCCAGTGGCAGTTCGTGCTTTATACCAGCGATGCGCGGATACAGTTTCCAGTTCACTTGGGATGGTGCCATAGGGGAGGGGGGGGGGGAGGGGGCGGGGTGTGTTGTGGGGTTCCAGCTCCACCATCAACTTTGAAAGGAAAGTGGGCCAAATCTGAGGAGAAACATTGTTTCGGGTGACGGGGTAGGTTTGGCTTATGCGTTTGTGCGAGACTAATCCATGCATAAACAGATTTTTGTTGGATAGAGTATCTTGATGCGCCCGGTCATAAATGTTTGTTTCTAAAAATCATACAGTAAACTGTTACTGCTACAAAACCAAATATGTACGAATATTCGCTTTGCAGAATAGTTCATGAGGCCGGTTATACACCTTCGTGTTTGAACTTGCAGTTAGATCGTCATACTCCCTGCTTATCACCACATGCACCCGTGCGCACGCACGCAGGCACGCGCACACACACACACACACACACACACACACACACACACACACACACACACACACACACACACACACACACACACACAGAGGGTCGTCCCTGGAGACCCGGAGCCAATTCCTTGCGAAAAGATAAAAAAATGCCGTCTCGTCGTAAAGTGTGACCGACGCGGCACTATTGACACAGACGCGACGGCTGCCTTTTTCCCTCGCTTATCCGGCCAGCAAACAGCAGCAGCGTAAAAAGAAATCGGCCAATCGGCTCACGACCCGTGTCTGCAATCAGCCGGTCTTCCGGTGAGCCGCAGGCGCAGAACACGACGCTGAACTCGTCCAAAGAGCGTCGCGTCGATGGGACGGCGCGGGACGCGCGCAGAGGCAACACATCACGGCAGTCGGACTAACTCGATTGTTCGTCCACCTGGGGCTGCAGGGACTGAGTAGCCCTGAGCGAGATGCCCTGTTTCCGTACGGTAATCTAGTTGACTCAACTGAGGGTTTTTTTGCCCCAGCTCAGGCAGCTTCAGGCTGTATGTTTTCGTTTGGACGACAGTAGACGCGGCTCGGTTAAACGACGCCCCTTTCTTAGAACCGGCAAGTTGATTTAACTGAGTTTAGTACTCGCGTAACGCAGTTAGATCGATCGCCTACTTCTTTCCGAAGAAAAAATCCTTTGACACAGGCGACTGCATAAAGGACCACGCTCTACAATCTACAAACATAGCTAGGGCCAGAACCAAAACGCAGCACTCCAAATCTCAAGACCAGGCTTATTCACAGCTTCCGTCTCCGTGATGACTGCCACTACAACGGAGCACAATTCCACCCGTCTCCCGCGCGCCGCCTCCGTCGCCGGATCACCGGAAGGCGCCATCCTGCGGTCGGACGTCGCCCACCACCCCTCGCTTCCCACCCCTCTCCGCCGCTCCCCTCGTCAACGCGAGCCCGCTCCGGAACGACCGCTCCGTGCCCTGCGGCGCCCAGTTACTGAGCAGGGGTCAATTCGCCCAGCCCCGGGGGCGGCAGCCGTCTTATTGGGTTTTCTTGGGGGAGTCATTACGCCGAGTTGTTTGTTCGCCGTTATTGCATTTTGTTCTGTCGTCACCGCTCGCTATAAATGGGAGGTCCGGGAAGGACGGCTGGGACGGATAGGGAGGGCAGAGAGCGATCGGTGGAGAGTCAGCCACGTCAGATGACGGAAAATTCCTGAGGAAATACACGTGTCTGAGAACACGAATGTCGCTGTGAATAAGAGCATCCCAGTCACATTGGACGGGGAACTCGGGCTGAACGGATAATGCTCTAAATCATTTTGGTCTGGGACTAACAAAGCAGGCATTTGCATGGCATTGGACGTACATGCAATGGGTGATTTGATGTTATCATTCTCCACTGCTCATGAGGCTGTTTGGCGGGTTTGTTATCAAAACGACTTACATCGTTTCGCATCGTGAATTAAAATATATGAATAATTAGAACATAAACATTCAGCAAATGCAAGTGAGGCTAGAGAATGGGTGAACAGCTGTTACTTTCACGCGCTTGTTGCCAACGAGTACTATTTCTGATACCGTCTTAGGAAGTTACCAACCACCTCTAGCTCTCGGTGGCCATAGCATTGCTTCATTTCTCGGTTCTGCGCTTGAAACACTATTGGCATACCAGTGATCCACCCGATCAGGTCAAATCAGATCAGGTCAGATCAGATCAGATCAAGAGACGAGAGGCCATCGACCATTCTAATCTTAAAACGGACTTCTGTGATCATCGCCAAGGATACGCAATGCACGGCAACAAATCGGACACGTCACTGAGAATAAGGTTGGAAAGTGGGGAAGCCAAACTATTGTAGGCATGACATTGGACGACAACTATACGGAACAAAGCACATGTAACAGCCATAGACAGATCTACGACTTAGTTTTGATCGTCATAGTTCGCTGCAAGCACGTGCCCCTTGCATACATCCTGTTGCGTCTGACGCAATGCCGTCTGCAACACCTGAACACCGTCAACTGCGGCATGCTAATACAGACATCAGTCGAGGCCAGACGGCCACTGTGCCCCTGTTCTACACTGCCGTTTCGCCTCATTTACATGCTTCAACCGCCGGCCATAACCCGCAGATCCACCACGTAACATGTGATATCTCTTGATGATGCAAAAGCGTACTACATGACAAATCCGGCGCTGAGGCTCTGTTGCTGGCCATCTTAGCAGGGAGCCTAAGCGCCATCGCCGTCGACATCAACGACCCATTGAGCCAGGTATCACGGGTGTTTTCTCGTTCCGTGCCGGAGCCGGAGACGCTCCGCACCCTGCCGCTGACCGCCACACGCTGCAGCGGCCAAGAAGCTGGTTTCACCGGCGCCTCCGCCAATTTCATCTTTAATAACTCGCTAGCCGCGCGCTGGTCTGTTATGACTGCCATCCATCAGCGCCGGCCTTTGTTGGTTTTCGCGTCGGCCGCCCCGGCGGTGCTCTGAATAGATATGTGACCGTCCTACAGATGACGCCCGCTCATAAAAAGACCCTCCGCTGACCGGCTCTCATCGGGGGTGGAACGACACCCCCCTCCACTGGGAGCTCCCGACGCCAGCCCTTGCGGGCGCTCAGGGCAGCGCCGCCAAGGCCTCGGCGCCGGCCGAGGCGCTGCGCCGAGGAGGGATGAGGCGGCTGAGGCGCTGGGATTAGTGGGAAGCTTGGCAGCCACTGTTGGCCGGCCCATCTAGCGGTGTCGGTCGCATGTTTGAGAAGGAAGATATGAGGCGCATTCTTCACGAGAAGACTTCTCGTGTGTTTTATGGGTTGGCTCCGATCCCCCACAGGCTTGAGCCTCCATACCAGTAGAAAAGACTTGTGTCAAGATGTCAAGGAAAGACTTACGAAAAGCATTGAAAACTATCGCGTTCTTGCCAGAAAGACGATGCTAAATGCCTGTCAGAAAAGCACAAAATCAGCAACAGGTGATCAAAAATAAATCAACCTTCACCTAGGGCAGCTAAATAACGCATCCAGTATTTAGATTTACGTTAAGCAAAAGGGTAGGACCTTGCAAAAACTTGTTTGATCAATGAAAAAACTGTCGGCTTATTCTCTTCACTCGCTCATATCTTTCGTATACAACGAGCTTTTAGACATCTACAGGATTTTATAAAAAGTGGGCCCTTAAGGAGGCGGGAACGCGGTAGTGGTGCTTCCGTTATTATGTCGCAGTTAATCGCGTTGAGTCCTAAGACAAATAGCAAAAATGAAAGTATTCATGATTAGCTGGAACCCGAATGGATAATTTTGATGATGGTAGCGTTCCATCACATTGATGAAGCGTGAAATATAAAACTGTTTTGGGTAGAATCAAGCGTCTAACATTAACGTTGTGAATGTAAGTGCTGTAGCAACAGCTTTCACCACTCCGTGTGACATGGCGGATGCCCCCGTCTCTCTCCGGGTGGCGATTCCACATCATGACCAGGACCTCTGTGCTTCCTGAAACGATGGTGGTCCTGCAAGATGCGAATCCTTTGTAGTGCGCAAACTTCAACCCTTATTCAAGTCAGAGTTCCAAAGCCTGCGACTTCGCTTACGCTGATGAATTCCAGAAAGTTGGTGGTTGAAATGCTCCAATACTGCTCAGAGCGGCATTTCATATGGAAATGAGGACCGGCGCGATACCTGTAAGACATTAGTAGTGCCCGTGGTTGTCCCCAGGGCGTGCTGTAGGGGACAGAGCCGGATCTAAATCCTCCGCTGCGGACCGGCTCGCCCGACAGCTGCCGCCGGGATAAATGATGCCCCGAGCGTCTCCATCCCATTCAATCTTCAGAATCTAAATGGCGCCTAAAATAAGCAATCAATAGTCGTCAGCGAGACGGTGGTCAGCAAATGGCTGATTTAGCCCCTTGGAGCGGCGGTTCGGAATCGGCCGAGCGAGTGATTGGAGGGCACGACCGGACGAGCGCGGGCAGGCGCCGAAAACGTGCCGGTCGTACAACTGGCGCGTGAAGCTTCATTTCGGCTCGCGTCGCGCCGCCGGCGAGATTTGTGGTCATTGCCGAATTTAATACTCTCCGTGACCTGCCTGCCGGCGGCCACTGGCTACCGGCTCGTTACACGACCGGCCGACTCGGTGTCGGCGCCGACATAACTGTCCTCATAAAGCGGCCGAGCCGTCTGGCGAACGACGTCACCTGCCCCGCCGGCGGACGTGATGGTGCGACCCGTCCCGCTTCCGGCGGACGTGGTGGGGCGGCTCGTCCCGCCGCCAGCGGGCGTGGTGGTGCGACCCGTCCCGGTGCCAGCAGACGTGATGGTGCGGCCCGTCCCGGTGCCGGCAGAGGTGATGGTGCGGCCCGTCCCAGTGCCAGCAGACGTGATGGTGCGGCCCGTCCCGCTGCTGGCGGACGTGGTGGTGCGGCCCGTCCCGGTGCCAGCAGACGTGATGGCGCGGCCCGTCCCGGTGCCAGCAGACGTGATGGTGCGGCCCGTCCCGCTGCCGTCGAACGTAGTGGCGCGACCCGTCCCGGTGCCAGCAGACGTGATGGTGCGGCCCGTCCCGCTGCCGGCGGACGTGGTGCGGCCCGTCCCGGTGCCGGCGAACGTGGTGGCGCGACCCGTCCCGGTGCCAGCAGACGTGATGGTGCGGCCCGTCCCGCTGCCGGCGGACGTGGTGCGGCCCGTCCCGGTGCCGGCGAACGTAGTGGCGCGACCCGTCCCACTGCTGGCGCACGTGGTGGTGCGGCCCGTCCCGCTGCCGGTGGACGTGGTGGTGCGACCCGTCCCACTGCCGGCGGACGTGGTAGTGCAGCCCGTCCCGCCGCCGGCGCGCCCGAGAAGCGCCGCGCCCCGCCACTCCCGCTCCCGCCCAGACGGCGGACTTAATTCCGTGAATGCGCGGACGTAATTGAAGCTGCCGCCTCCGACGGCGAGGTAATAACAAGGCCTGCTTACTGCTGATTGCGCGTCGCGTTCCAGGAACTGTGCGGTAGTCCATTGCGTCTGCCGCCGGCGGCTACATATTTGATCACAAGGGCTGACTGAAACTGTCTATGCGGAGTGCTAACCAACTGATTCGGTACTGCACCCGGAGACACCGAAAGGAGAAAGAAAATCATCATGACAATCGTTGGCTGCCACGGGCGCAGATGCAAGCATCACCCAATATTTCTTTGAGGGCTGTGTGGTTGCCGGGTGCTGAGGTGCACGCATCATTTGTCAAATAATCTCAACTACGAGGAAGTCCTGGAGTTGAAAATAACAGATCGTCCATGTACATGCAGGCATTTATTACACAACGTTATCAAGCAAACACAATCACGAGTGACTATGACTGCCGCTCGGTGATCAGGGCACTGGTTGTGGCCATTAGTACTGCCTTGAAATGTCCTCTTACAAATCAATGGGGAGTTCACCATGGCAATAACTGCTTGACAACATTACTCAACTACTACTTCCTGATATGGTGAATGACGATTTTTTAACTTAAAAACTGACAATATCTCAGCTTCAACCACACAGTTTTAACGGTGTGCAGGCATGCATTTATTCACGCATGATAATAAAAGTTTAGCGAGCGACTCGAAAAAAATAGCAAACGGCTTGAATGCATGTTTTTTGTCGCAGCAGTCACTAAGCAACGCGACAGCAAACATCCCACGGCATCCATACCTCTCAGTCTCTCCTCCTCTCTCGGTAAAAGATACTGAGCCCAGGTCGACTGCCTGACGCATGTTGACGCACGCTGCCAACCTATCTCTCTGATATGTGTTTCGTAATCGGGCAGCCCCTTGAAGGCCTGGCCACAGCCTAGGTCGACTGTTTACGTATGCTGACGTGTGCTGCCAACCTATCGCTCTGATATGTGTTGCGTAGTCGGGCAGTCCCATGCGGGCCTGGCCACAGCCTAGGTCGACTGTTTCTGTATGCTGACGTGTGCTGCCAACCTATCGCTCTGATATGTGTTGTGTAGTCGGGCAGTCCCCCTCAGCCCTGGCCACAACCTAGGTCGACTGTCTGGCGTATGCTGTGTAGTCGGGCAGTCCCCCTCAGCCCTGGCCACAACCCAGGCCGACTGTCTGGCGTGTGCTGTGTAGTCGGGCAGTCCCATGCGGGCCTGGCCACAGCCTAGGTCGACTGTTCACGTATGCTGACGTGTGCTGCCAACCTATCGCTCTGATATGTGTTGTGTAGTCGGGCAGTCCCCCTCAGCCCTGGCCACAACCTGGGTCGACTGTCTGGCGTGTGCTGTGTAGTCGGGCAGTCCCCCTCAGCCCTGGCCACAGCCTCAGTGGACTGTTTGGCGTGTGCTGTGTAGTCGGGCAGTCCTCCTCAGGCCCGGTCACCGTTAAGCTGAAGTGTGCATAGGCGAAAGTGGCGCGGTTCGACGAACCTGTGTGCTGGCGCTGGCTCCATGTGGAGACGGTGACGCTGCAGTTGAAAAAATGTAGTGGGCGAAGATGGTGCTGGACATCGATGCGACGCACTTATTTAACTGTTAACTGCACGAGACAGAGAACAATGATCATTGATTTTTATCATCTCGAGTCACACGACTGGAATCGGTGCAAGGCCATGGTCGCAAGGAAAAGAGATAAGCCAGACATGAAAGAACACCAGTCATGCATACCAATGAGAGCATAAATTGTTGTTCCACGTCTCATCGCATTAAGGCATTAAGATCAGTATTGAGCTCATATACTGAGTATGAGAACACCTTTGTTTCTGCAGCGTCTTCGTCTCTGTCGGGGAGCCGGTGCGGCAGGTCTCTCTCACCACAGAGTGATAGTTATGCGTCACAGGGTGTACGGCGGCATGCAATAAGGTAGGAGCACGATTCCGAACGTGCCCCTGACCTTTGCCATCGACGTTCCTGAAATCAAAATAATCCGCGACATCCGTTGACAAATTTTTACGCATTACTGCATAGGCGTGCACCATGCCACAATTGGCAATAATGCATGACATTGCTCCCCGGCTGGCTGTTTCAGTCTACACCACTCGCTGTTGCAAACTATTTCTGTTGTCCCAGCCGGATGCCAAATCAGTCTAGGCCGCCTAGCGCGACCGAAGCGTCAAAACAACAACGCTATTGAATCTGGTGCGCTCGGATGGCGGCAAAAGCCGGCACGCATCTACATAGATCGGACTTGGCACGATGAAAGCTTTGCAGCATTCAGAGCCCGCTGCTAAGCCACGACGCAGACGTCCAAAGCTGAAATGGATCCTTTCAGCGCTCTGATCAGTTTATTCGAGTCTCCTTTAGTCAGATCCAGATGTAAGCTGTTTTACGTGCGTTGATATCATTAATCTGGGAATTAGTCGATCAGTCATTGGTGGCCCTGGACATGATGACACGCCAGGAGCTTGATGCCTGAATCATGCCATTCATAGCCCTTGCAACCTGTATGTCAGTTATAATAACAGACAAGTGTCGTTACCATTTCTGTAGACCCCTTCAGTCTTCTTTTACCCGTCAGCCGAAGCTAAACATTTTCATTACCCGTTCGGAAAGAAGTTAGTCATGCCCAGTAAGCCTATGCCATATTTTGTGAAGGCAAATATGAAAGTCAAAATCTTGCTTTTATCGCGGGATAAGACAGCCCCGCATCACCAGTGCATGCAGTTCATATTCACTCAAAAACCAACCAGCTGTCTCGCGATGAATATCAGTTGCATGTATTGAACCAACAGCGAGTGTCTTACGGTTGTAATCCATTACAACTGCAACGTGACACCATTGCTGATGGATTACTCATTTAAATGGTTCTTAAACAAGGCTCGATCTATTTTGCCTGGAACACTGTCGTTGGCCCAGCCCTTAGATGAAACGCTATTAGCCGGCCTAATATCCCACCGCCATCGCACTCTGAGTGCCGAAGGGACGCGAGAAAAAATGTCTAGATATGAGCAAAGTTTGTGGAGGGTGCAGTGGCGGGCCGAGTGGAAAGTTCGCCAAGTGCAATGACTCCAACCACCTGACTTTCAGACAGTCAAATTACTTGGGCAAAGTTTGACTTGAAAAGCTGGCGGCTTATACTCGAGATATCTGCGGACAACTATCACTCGGCTCGCCAGACAAACTCATCGTTTGCATTGAATGTAAAGTGTGCAATAAATCCAGACACACGGTGACTTTCAAGACAGCAAAGAATTAATATCGCCAAAAATATAACTCCATGGGCAAATCAAACATCAGCAGCCATGGAGGGAGCTAATAAGGAGTAAGAAGAACGGCAAGCAAACGCATTTAATGCAAACATAGTCACGGGCTAATGCGTACCAGCGACTGATAAATGGATTAGCCTCTGATGAAGATAATGGCAAGAGTGGGGAGAGGGAGCAAGGAATCCGGGAACAAAGGAAAACAAAGAGAAAGGGAGGCTGTGGCAGTGGAGAGGTTCTTCAGCTGGAGGTGGAAAACGTGCACAATGGTGTGTGCAGATGAAATGTGGGCGTGGAGGACGATGGGTACACCAAATGTGACAATCTTTGATTTGGCTAATGTAACAGACCAGCATAACGGCGAGGAAATGTGATACTAAAATGACCATTCTGGTCTGTTGGGCTGACACTACCTGAAAGTGAGCAGCTGACAGACGCAGACAGTAGTGAGGTTGATTATTTGTACGTTATTTCCGAACGCGGCCCCGCAAGCCCCATCCATCGTCAGTGGGGCCTCTGCTCAGGCGAAGGCGAACACGTCTGCCGCCAATAAAAGGAGGGCACTCCGGCCGAATAGCAACGCGGGGCCGAAGCCCTCTCGGAGGGAAACACAACGTCTTGGGAAATTAACCCGGCAAGTCGACCGACGGAACGTTTTATTTAATTTGGGGCCGATTGCACCTCCCCTGTCTGGAGCGACGCGTCGACATGGCGTGGCCCCTCGTGACTGTGGACGTGTCCGCCGCCATCTTGCGAGTCGCTCGATGGGTTGCCAAGGGGTGACTTGGAAGGGGCTCTCAAGTAAAAGGGGCCGTTACAGCTCTGTTTCCAGTCCAGGTGTCGAGCAATCCTGTAGTGGCATTCGTCTTGCACGGTTGCATCTGTCGACATGCATTTGTGCGCTTGAAGAGCATGTAACGTGCCGCCACTGGCGATCACTGTGGTCACTGTGGCTACGGTTACCAGTCCGCATCTACCTGCGGCCTCCATCATCTGAACGTCATAAAGAGAGCTGCGCCATGACAAGGTAAGTAGACCATCGGCATGTTCAACAGGTCGGAGCAACAAACTATTTTCAATTGCATTGCACCAGCTTCACAGTACCCTGGACCAAATTTCCAAAATGCATTCTCATCATGTGCCTCCGAATATAATCATTACGAAAATTTGGGAAATGTCCCTATTTGCATTCCTGGTTCAAATTTATTGAAAGCAGAAATGCAGGAAGCTGGCACTCAAATGAAACAGCACTTTTCATTTCACCGCGAGGGTACTGCAGGGAGCCGTGTCAACACCCACAACATTCGTGATGACCATCACGGAGGAAACCAGCCTCAGCACCACCACATAACAGACAGGAATCCAGACATGCATTTCTCCGACCGGTTGTCTGCTGTCCGTTTCCCTGTGTTTTTGCCAGTGCGGGCCGCGTCCTGCTGATGAGAGGGCTCGCCTGGCATACATATCGCCTCGTCGCCTCCCCCGGACGCACCGCACCCGGGGGCCATTATA
Source organism: Pollicipes pollicipes (assembly GCF_011947565.3). Classification (NCBI taxonomy): domain Eukaryota; kingdom Metazoa; phylum Arthropoda; class Thecostraca; order Pollicipedomorpha; family Pollicipedidae; genus Pollicipes; species Pollicipes pollicipes. The sequence goes on along the minus strand of NW_023596461.1, from coordinate 34,900,314 downwards.
ATCCCGTCATATCGCCGCCGGCTGTGCTGTCATAGCGCGCTGTCGCGCTGTGTTGGCGCCGGCGGGTGCCGACCGTCCGAGCTCCGTCGACGCGTCGGCACCGACGCTGAGCCGGCAGACGGTAGGGAGCGGTGGGGATGGGCTGAGCCGGACAGGCAGGTGTGTGGGAGCCGGGTACCCAGCCGGATCATCCCGGGACGTCGGGACGGCGGGCCGCCTGCGGACGACACGCACGCAGCCAGTGAGTGGCAGGCGGCCGGAAACACAGAGGTGGAGCAGCTGGGGTGACGCGGCGGCACTATTGTGATGCGGCGCCTTTGTGCGTGTGTCGGTAAACGCCCTCTCATGGGCCGTAATCGCGTGGCAAGCGAGATAATTCCGCGTCAACTGTGTGAGTTCTCAGGCATGTGTTAATCAGCTCGCACGTGCCCGAAACAACCGTCAGATCTGCTAGCTACCCGCCATAACTTGTGCTTGATCACTGTGTTTGGCAAAATGACAGCAAATTGAATAAAACATGTTTTATTGCAAGCATTGAGAGATGGATGACAGCCGTTTGAATAAAGAAGGTTAAGTGTATGAATGATGTTTCTACTGCTACGAGGTATTGTTATTATCATGCATTAGTATAGACAATTTTTATCATTGCGTGAATGCTATTACCATTGTTATATATGCTGGTATGTGGGCCGCATGTGCCTGGCTGGGCACGCTTCTGCCATTTTGTGAGGCCGTGTGACCTGACCGATGACCTGACCTGACCTGACCTGGTCGTGTGACCTGACCGATGCCGCCCCGCTACAGAGCACGGGTCAACAGCACGTAACCCGACCTGCAGTCAGCGCGCTCCCGCTCCAGAGCGAGGGGCATTTTATCAATGGTACAGCTTACCAAGCGCAATAAGCGGGTTTTGACTAACGCCGAAGGACTGCAAAGGCGCCAGTCGGCACAAGCGCCTGCAATCTATTTATGTGCGTGAATGGCGCCGATAACACGGCACCCGCGAGGCAGACCACTGGGCATGCCACACACGTAGGGGTGTCATAGATTCTACTGACGTTGTCAATGCTATACTTAAATGGTTAATTCAACTATATTCGTAATTCACAAATATTAGCGATACAAATTGTACGTAGGTGCATTAAACAAAAATCTGGATCGTTTCGCGTGAAGTGCCTCTGAGCTGCAATCCTATTGCGCTACCGGTTCGTTTAAACGCTATTTTTCGGAGCAGGCACGATATAAGTTTAGACTCCGTATTTTTGCATCATCGCGTGGCCTCCCCTTCACGCCACATCTCTATGGGTTGTCAATCAAGGGAATCGCGTTTGTCAAAGTTTAATTTCGCGGATTTCACGCCCGACGGGACACGGTTGACGAAGTGGCCTGGAGCTAGGGGCCGGCACAATACACGCGCCGGCGCTGGGGGAGACCAAATTAGAATCAATATAAAAAGCCGGACGTGCGACGAAAAATGATGATTTTCCTCGGCTTTGCACCGTTATCGCATGCTCGTGTCGGATGGCGGTAGTGGGAACAAAAAGGAAAAGGAAATGTTGTGCTGTGGCCTGATATTTCAAACCTTTCTTGTAAAGGTAAATTATGTTATTGATGTCAGTTTCTAAGGCATTCAGGTCTCCGGAGTACTTGAAGGTGCCGTCATTCGGCTATCTGAAAATGGCTCACTGAAGCTGGGACACCTAAACACCAAAACCAAAAGGGAATTTTGCATGGCAATGCTTGAAGAGTACGCAAATACCGAGGTACGTCGGGTCACCGTTCGCAAATGGCGCTCAGTCACAGCCTATACACCACGCGTGCACGAGTCACGACCCGACATCTAACCATTACCAAATGGTCTAATTACACGACACGTCGCGTCCAGTCTGCAGTTCGCCAGCTTCCCCACCCATTGGGGAGCAGCGGCAAATTCGTCACGCGCCTCACCCGGTGGGCACACTTAATTCTGCCTGTCGCGACTACCACGGAGGGCGCAGCGCGAGTGTTGTGTGTGTGTGTAGCTGTTGCTGAGAGAATTATGCCATCCATGAAGGTGCGCGTCAGTGTGATGCTAATGTAATCATCACGGCTCCTCTGTAATAAGCCTAGACTGGAATGCCCCGGCCGTTTTTGCTTTTTTCGCATGGTTAACCAACCCTTCAAGCGTGCAAGAACGCAATTAGGGTTAATTAGGTTATAAATCTTAGCCGTGCACATATGCAAATTTCTGGAGCACTGTCAATGCAGTTGGCCACGCTGGCCGGTCCCTTACATGTTTATCAAACACATTACGGGTTTCATTAGTCATCTAAAAAAACAGAAGACACCTGCTATTGCACGTCATAGTTTTCAAGGTTCAAACTGAGCGCACCCGCTCTATGAAGCTAGCAAAAACAACAGCAAACAGAGAAACAAAGAAAGAAACAAACATAAAACATGAATGAACAGCCATGTTCGCGTGAATTTGAAGCGATGCTGGTTAGGTAATATACACATAAGTCTCAGCCATATTTGTGTAAGGGTAAGAGTCGCATCCAAAATTTCCCCTGTCTGTATTTTGTACAGAGCCGTGCGTTTTCTTGAGGGACGTGACGCTCACTGTTATATCTGATCTAACCTTGTCGAGCTCAGTATCTATTTTAGATAATCTAGCCTTTGGTGGTATCATATAAACGGACCTTTGAGTGCATCAGTACAGCCATAAATACTGGCAAAAAGCCGGTGGAACAGCTATGGTTCCTTTCATCCCTCCAACGTACCATTGCCGAGTGGCATGCCGGCAAAGCTGAATGTTCTCAGTGCCAACAGACGCCCCCACGCCTAGCGCCAGAACTGTCGGGCTCACGCTGCGCTCCGAGACCGGCTCGCACTCTGATAATGCCGTGCTTTGTGGACCCGGCTGATTTGTGGGCCTGCCCGGATTAGCGCGCGCCACTTGAGGCTGATGAAATTATCGCATGTACCGGTCGCCGCTCAGAATCTACATATAAAAGCGGAGTCTGGATGCACCAGCCTACAGTCACCCTCCCCATCCCATCTCCCCCTGGCGCAGGGTGGACGCTTCACAATCAGCAATATTGCGAGCGCAAATAGAATTCCACCAAGTGGGAAGGTGCGGGCCCTCTGAGCGTTCGGCTGCGCTCGCTGCATGCCGATTCCGGCGGTGCTCGTGGTGGCGGGTGTGAAGGTGGCAGGTTCCGGGTGACGTTTTTGTCGCGGAAATCCCGACGGAATTATTTCGGATACAGAGTGCTCGCTTGCATTGGTGGGGGGATGGATGGTGGGGTTGGTATTGTTATCGAAGGAGTGCTGGGACGAGCCCGCGGAGCACGGCGTAGAGTGCGATTTTCGTCGTGACTCGCAAACTTCAGACAGATCAATGCATGGAGGTAGTCTTGGCAGACTTCCGAAGTTTCGGATTTCGAGCAATAAATGCTAGGTTTTTTAGTAGCTGGGGAGGGGGTGGAGGCGGATGGCTGCGACCAAAAACGCTTTCTGACATCTATTGGATGAGCATTCCATAGCGGCAGAGAGCACATTACTTCAGATGAGATTTGAGGAAGAAACAATAATGAATCGTTGCAAAGAAGCAGGACAGATCCGTCAGCCGATAGCCGCCCAAACCATGTCTCTGATAAGAATGGGACGACAGGGTACAGTGTACAGTGAGTACACAGTAAACAACATGCCCGGATACGACGACGATGACCGACTTCCATGTCACGCAAGTCGCAAGGTTAAAGAAAATCGACAATCCTCAAATGCCACTGGCACGAGTTCCTGGATAAATCGCGTACTGAAGATGGTTTATGCACTGATATTGCCCGCGATTGGCAATTCGCCATCTGTGGAGGGCTATAAAGTCCCATCCCATGAGATACCGCAAAATGTATTACCTCGCTCTCTTAAATCGATGTCGGGTCGGTTCGTTTTGTGGATTGGATGATGTATGATATACTAAGGGCACTAAAAGTCACAAACGCATTTGAGCTCCTGATGAGGGTGAAGTCATGGGCATATTGATTGGTCTCAACAGGCATTGGAGCCTGTCAGCATTGTCAAGCACCATTGGAAGCGCCCATTCAAAGAGGAGCTTTCTGGCAGCTGCTTTGCATAATTGTAGAAGTTCATTTGCAGACAGTCGCATTTCGTTTTTCATTAGCTCCTGGCCAATCACACATAATCGAATTGATCAAATAAATTGGGTGATTTCTTTCCTAAGTATTCAGTTGCATGCGCAGAAATTTTCCGGTGTAAAATTGCAGCATGACGCGTTCAGTTTTGCATTAATCCCAATTCCATCAACTATCATGCATGCGCGGTTCATCAAGTTGTTCTTTCTAGGCCTTACATAAGGCTGTTCATCTATATTATATCAAGCATGTTATAAAACATAAATGGTTACAGCCGTAGTAATGGATTCCTGACGTTCGCCTTATCTTTCAGCACCACGGGGCTGCGTGGCTTATTCACGGCTGCTATGGAGGAAAAGACGTAGAGAGGGGTAATGAATACGTTACGTAAGTTCGTGCGATGTGACTTATTTAGTGTCGCCCCCCCCCCCCCCCTCAGCGCAATGGCGCAGACATAATGCATTGTTTTATCAACAGGGCTACAAAGGTAGGATCAAGGGCTGAGTGGATGAGAATGTGGCCTCGCGCTGACGTGGCCTGACGCTGTACTCCTGAAAGCTTCTATGCAACAGCCTTACATTCAGCGCGCGGCTCGCGCTTTGAATAGGGTTCTCAAGCCCAAGCAACTAGGAACAGGCACATTGTCAGCCCACCAACCCTCTGGGACAATGCTCAAAGGGATTCAAAAGGTCGTCGAGTGACAGATACTTCAGAACATGGGGGTGGGGGTGGGGGTGGGGGTGGGGTTAAGGGCTGTAGACGCCAAGGTACCCCAATTTTCCGAGGATGCTGAGCATATACCACATGGCGACGCATGACAAGAGCGGACACCAAAATTCATTTCGCCCCCTCCGTTCCTGAGACGTTCCCTCAGCTATGCCGAGTGACCCGATTGATCCGGTGCCGTCCGCACGGCCAGGCGGCATGGCGCGAGGCCTCACCCTGGGGCAGTCCGAGGCGTTATGCAAACGCGTTCTGGCGTCGCAGAAGGCAGATCATAGACACGCCGGCCGGGGACCGGCGCCGACGTCCCCCGGGCGCCCACCATGAAACGTGCGGCGAATCACGCCGCTGGGGGCTCCGCCATCGACAGCGACGCTGGGGAGGGATTCATGATGCGCTGGGAGGGTCGCAGGGGCTGGGCGACGCCGCTCTGTCACGAGGTGATTAGGGACACACTTGAGGTTGATATGATTTAGGAACAACCATGCGCTGCCACGCTTACACAGCGGCGCCTATGGTGTTCTTGCAAGGACATATTCTAACAGTTTCCGTGGCGCTGACAGACATGGACGAATCAGCTGGCTCTTCTTTCCGCCGGATCTGACTTGAACCCCTTACTCCGGAGTGCGGATCTGCACGGACCCAAGGCCCGCCCCGTGCGTTCAGCTGCGGGGCCTGGCCCCATTTCCTTGCTCAGGCCGGGTCCCTGTGCCCTCGGTCTACCATACGGCGCCAGTATCATTTGGGCAGTCTGTACGTGTGGAGGGGGGGGGGGGGGGCGTATTATGGCAGTGGATCTGGGACGTGCCGCGCCATCCAGCCGCTCTAACTGCTTGCTTTCCTTAATTAAAACCGCAATAACTGTTAATTACTGTTAATCACGGTGATACGTCGACATCAGCGCTAAATGGACGGTGCGGTGGGACAAGGCGACGACTGCGGCGGGGCCAGCCCACAGTCAGCCGTGTTCACCTCAGCGCAACGGTCAGCTGCCTGGCAGACAGCGTTATGCTGATAACATGCCGGGCACAATCAGCTTCTAATGCCACGCTAATGTGTTTGTTGCAGTGTTGTGATAACGCGACATCTCACTGCCATCATGTCTCGCGGAATGTTTCCGTCGGTGCTGTTGAGCCCAAATGGCTGATTTGATGGGACGACATGCGTTCTGTGATAATCTCGGGGAAAACGGAGTGAGTTTAATGTTTTAGTTGGAATAGGTCGCGGAGAGGAGGCTTTCGCACACTCACGTCTACAGCGACGTGGTGGCAAGATGCGCCTGGCCTCGTACCGGGTGCGTCTGTCGTACCATCAACGGTATATTCTATGAAACCTGTTTTAACTTAAAGTATTCATATAAAAAGATATATAGTTCTTCGCAAGTAGCATGGCATGACTACTTGGATGGCATGCACAGCTAACAACGAACTGTCTCCGGTCGCGTGGTTTTGGCATCACCTGGTGTGTGCTAACCCATCGAGTCAGCACTTCAACCGTGGCTCCAGTGACTGGCCTGATGACACGGCGCGGCATGCTTGGAGCCGTCAAAGTGGAGTACCCCGCCGCGCCGCTCTAGTCGATAACCCTCCGGCGAGCTCCCCACTCGGACCGAAGCGGCTCCGCTTTATCAAGGCCCGCGCCGACGCCACGGGACCACGTGTCGCCCCCCGCCCCGCGATCAGTTACGTCACGTCGGCAAACGACTCCACCGAGCCGACTGTGGTGCTTGCAGTGCGGCTGTGTACACACGGGCAGCCTGGATAAGCCAAAGGTCGTGCACGAGCGGCTTGTGATAAAACAGAAATAGCCCGAGACGTGGCGTGACTGAACCGCTCACCACCCACGCCGCGGGTGCCCCCCCCCCCCCCCCTCCCTCCCTCCAACACAAATAGCCTTATGCCCCGCCGTGGCATATCCATTCGACATTTGATGACGTCGAGTCGCCTGCTTCGGCAGCGACACGTAGACTGCACCGCCCCCGCACCACAATACGGCGCTGAACGCTAGCGGTGGTCCCGCCGCTCGCAAATGACTGCATTGCTCGCGCGCGAGGGGCCTCAAGATGATTGGTTTGTGGCGTTCTTGACCATTTGGCCATTTGATATACGAGTGCTCCTTTCTGGAAAACATTTCAAATCAACTGTAACGCCATTTGCTGATTGACACACACCATGAAAGTACGTAGTAGAATACAGAATGGAAAAGGGTTCCGAAATTCATGGTATATAAAAACGTCAAGTAACGTGTCTGGGAGTCATGTTTTTGGTTGCTTCACAAAGGATGGGAAAATTCATGCTTCTGTTCACGGGCCGTGTTAAATACCGTGTTAAAATAACAAGTTATAGCTTTGCATCAACAATCCCATTCTTCCACACTAGTCGTACATGATACGCACTCCACAAGCTAATGCGTGTTGTGCAATGTATCCCAATAGTCAGTTCCATGCGTATGCCATAGATTCGGAGCTGATACCAGCTCTGACTGCTCTCACCCCGCACCACGGCCAGTGGCGCAGCCAAGGTGGGGGAGGGGTGGGCTCATGGGGCTTTTAACCCCCTCCCACGTCAGGTTCGGACGCAGCGTTGTCACCAGACACTACGGAGCATAATTCCGGAATGCGATCATCAAAATGATTTGGGTCCTAAATATCATAGACACCACCGTGAGCAGCCACATGTCGAGCCCGTCAGCCGTAATTTGGTAGCAGGCCTGGCGGAAAGCCAAGCGCACATATACGGTACACAGCTGAAACAATGGTTCAAGGCACCAGCGCAAAGCGACGTTGATAGCTCATTGATACGCTAGGTACTGTATCCATAAGCGTTTGTGCGGTCTCGTAGTTTGTTCATAGGCACAGGTACCGTCAATGGGGCTGGGACTCAGTCGTAAAAAAATGGCCTCTGGTCATAACTCATGCAGCCCTTCCTGTGGCAAGTCCTGGCTGTGTGCCTGCACTCGCTTGGCACTGGGCAGCGCCAACAATATTGAAGTGCCACCGCACCGCTTCTCGGGACCCATTCAGCGGTGTTCATCGATTCTCCCGCTGGATCTTCCTTGGCCGGCCATCACGGAAGTGAACAGGTGTTGCTCTGCTGGCATGCGTGCATTGCTGCTTCTTCCACAAAGCCTGGCCTCTCTCTATCATAGCACACGTCAACCTATGTATAAACCAATGCTATCGACAGTGTCAGTCGCAACATTAGCCTGTCGAGGCGCAACGAAGACAGCAATATGATGTGGATAAACTCGCTCAGACAGCTCCCGCCAGCGGCGTATGCCACCTCAGAGAGTATTCCCGGCTTTTAAGGTGAGGAACAGCGTAAGTTACGACGCATAACCCCCGCTCTAAGAAATAAAACAAAACATTAATTTCCAATGTTTTCTTCCGCAAAGGGCCCACCGGAAATTCTGTATATGAAAGGCGTGATTTCCCTTCGGTCTCATAAGGCTTTCATATTGCTCGTTTGCTTCCACTGAACGCCCGGGCTGTGTTATGGTCTGCAATTCGTGTTGTTTGCGTTCGCTGGCATACGCCTAAACTACCTGGCAGCCATAACCTGGCAACCTCAACCGAGTTGCTGAGGTGGCAGGGCAGTGTTAAAGCCATCTCAACAAGTCGTCGCGACCCTCACTAAGACCGAGATCCTGTATACAAGGTACGGTCATCAGGCAATTTGACCCCAAGTCACGTGGTCCCGTGACGTCATCGGTTGCCAGTAATGCTGCTTTGAGAGCTGCACCACCAGTACGCAAGAGTCGTCTGATTGGACAGGCTTTGATTACGTCAGTGGATCCTTCTCCGCCTTCGCTACGATATCCATGCACAGCAGCGTATTGCCGATGAAGCTTTGATGGCATATTCCTTTGCATTACCTTGCGGAAAATCTAAAAATGTCTTATGCCCTAACTGTAAGTTATTTTGTCTCAATGTTGGCTCGATGAAAACTTTTCTAAATACCGAAAACTATCACCGATATGCTTGCTTTTGGTGACACATAATTCATTTCACGCCAGGATTCCGTTCTAGGGGACCGCAAGGGAACGGTGTTTCCTTAATTCTAAGAAAGGCAGGTTTTCCGGTCAAAAAGGAAGGCTAGGAGAAACGCTTTCTCCCCAAATAGCCTTCACAGAAACTAGGGGAAAACATGCAAGTTCGTACTTTGTTCGAAAATGATTTGCTGAAACACAGCATTTAGCGCAACAAGTAGCTTAGCACAAGGCTTTTATGCAGCGAGTAACTAAATATAAATTGGTGCAGGCGAATGTCGGCATACTTCTCCCATTTCGGCGCGCTTGATCCATAACAAACGGGCCATTACAGCCGTCGGCGCTTGGTGCGCATTCCACGTTTCGCACATATGCCTTGCCAGCAGCGTTAGCACTGACATAGGACCTGCGCAGAAAGGAGAAGACTGTGTATCACGCAGCAAGATCAGGAAGTGGTTCCAAAAAGCTGTAGCTGCTACAGTCAAGAAGTGAAAGGTAGTAGGTTGATAAGAGCTTGTATTGTGATAAATCGAAAGTAAAAAAATAGGTTGTTCCATGGCAGTAAATGATTTTAATTAAATCCATTAATAGAAATATATTCTTCATGGAATCGCTGGCTTCTACCCCAATGTGAACTCCGATTTCCATTCTATCACCCTAATACCTGCCCGGCATGGAGCGTTCCCCTAGTTCCAAATTTCAGAACGAAACCACGTTTCACACTGCTCTGAAACTCCCATTTTCGATCCCTGAAGGCGTCTCAGTCATTTTTTGTGCTATATTTCAATAGCCATGCTCATGCTGGAACTGTTTCATTTACCACAAGTATCATTTAATGTTGAAGAGTGTGAAGACAGTGCACATGATCGCGGGAAAATTCGCCGGAATCTTGGCATAATCGCCGAGCTTCATTGTAATTTTGTCCCAATACCGCGCCCTGAAAATGCACGTATCATGCCAAGTATCGGAAATTGGGATCAAATACATTAGGTAAAAGGCTGAACATTTTGAAAACCTGCTTCAGACCGTCTTTGAGAAACCCGTTAGAAGCCCGAAGGGAGGGATCTGCCACCGCCCGGAGCAGCTAAAGCGAAACTGCACCAAAATCCCATCTTGATATAGATAGTCACGCACACACGCACACATGTTTCCACCAAACCATACCGCATGTCACATCTCACACATCTTGCTTATCAAACCACACCACATCAAACCATACCAAAAGGCCTAAGACTGCTTTGCAAGATGCGTCTTACCAAAGTACTAAAGCCGAAAAAAGTTTAAGGCTCACTGGTAAGGGAAAAAACCGTTCCTGCCTCCTCAAGAGATCGTGCAAACTACCTCATGCTGTCTGATCACCTGCATCCCATACAGCCTTCAAGATACAACTATACTAGATAGCACTATCTTAAAAGCTTTACGAATAAGACGGTCGGACAACTTTGTTAGATCGTGGTGGGGGTGCCCATCCCACCTCACCATTACTCTCTTTCAACCCTAGTTGGTGAAAAAACACTGAAGATTTCCAGTAAAGCACCCGATCTTAACGCTCACGTGTCGCACTTTAAACTCAAAGTTGCCAGCTTGAGCATGTATTTCTCGCTCAGAGCACATATTGCATGGTGTTTATCAGTGTTATTTGTACATTCGCCTCCGAACCCATCCTTTAAAAAGACTTTAAAATATCTTCAACGGGGAAATTTCAATATTCCGTTTTCTAGTTCAACTTTTGGTCAAACCAGCATTCCCATAATTCATGCCGCCAGCATCGGTGGTGATTGCAGTGGCATGATTACAGATGCAGACAATCGGCTTGCAAACATTCCTGATGTAATCGACACGAACTTTCAAAATAGACACGAACCAAAAAACGTGTTTCGCTCGGCAAGACTTCCCCCTTGATGTACTCACCTGTCGTCAAAATGTGTGTTCACTGGACGTTGTGACCAAATTGCTTTCGTTACAGATGAGCAGCAGGCAGAATGGGCCTTACGTGAACCATGAACAAAAATTTCAAGTATGAGTGCCGAGAGGCCTTGCCCGGCCCGGCCCAGCCCTGCCCGGTCGCCACGCTCTCTAGGAGCCAACATGCTTGCAACCAATAATCGCACCTGCATAGCTTCCAGCACAGAACCACGATTCGTGACAAGCTAAGCAGCACCTGCACATTACAACCTACAAACAAGTTGCATGCTGCACAGCCATGCGTGACTTGCTTCCAGCGCTGCTGTTGACCGAATTAGAGCCTTCCCTCGTCGATCAACATGGGCAACGTCAAACTGCCCGGTTACCAACCTTTAGATGAAAAACATGGTTTTAAACCTGATCCAAATATCGATAACCAGGCGTTGCAGCGACATGAGACTAGTACCGAAGGAGGGGAAAGCGGACGGGCGGATTGGCAAACTGTAGGGGTCGATGGGGACTTCCGGTAAGGCGTTTACGTGCGAGTGCCGTGAATCCGCCCATTTTCTCGACGCTGTTCGGGTCAAAGGTCGTCAACAAGCTTCTGGAATGCGGCCAATACCACTTTTTCCGAAACCGGTTTGAAATACAGCATAAGTTGCTGACGCCTCAGTCAAGGATTGGCCTTCGATAATGACAAAAGTGCAAACCCCATATTTGGCTGATATCCAATCGAAACAGCTGCATTTTTCGCAATAATTTGTTCACAATGTACAAAATCCTTATTCTTCTAAAGTTCCGTGATTTTGTTTATTACAATTTCATGGACTTGCCTGGATCAGAGTCAGTCGATCTCCAGGTTGCGCTGTTTGTACGCTTATGCGCAAACCCTGGCGTGCCTCCAACTGCCAAACTCACGAAAAACGAACAATTTGTTGCAGCGATAAAACCGAATGGCGTCACTGTAATAAAATCGGTAGCTTTGGTTTTACCTAAATAGCGAAACCACCCTCTTTCACTAACAACTCAATTGTCGCACGCCGCGAAGGACGTCTGACCGGTGGGGAATTAAATTAAAATTGCAGAACCACATGCCGATACAAATACGCTGCTATGCGATTACAGTCATGGAAATTTGCGCACCTAAAACTTATTCAACGGAGGTAAGCTACCTGATGAAGTTTACAGCTTTTAACGGCTTTTTGTACCAGGGCGAGTTGTCTGTTTTACGATCTGCGGACCCAGGGAGAGTTTCTAGAGTAATTTCGGCACTCATCTTGTGTCTTTTCAACAATATGATGCTAGACATAAGCCGCTAAGATTTATGCGTCGTCTGTCAGGACCCGTTTAACCAGTATTGACAACAAATTATGATGAAATTGTGGCTTGACATAACTATGAAAGCAAAACTTTGCCTTTTTGTGAAGAGCTAAGGAAGCTTGCACACACCGCCAGCCGCGGGTGTGTACCATTTTGGTGTGCTCCCGGGCCCACGAGGACTTCGACTCAAGGGCGCTGCCAGAGCCTTGGTGAGGGAGCGGTACGGGGTTGACAAAGGGCCACCTGATAGTGAAAATACCCCCCCCCCCCCCACAAAAAAGGAAATCGCCGGATATGGCCCATTTGTTAATAAGGTTATGCTTTTCTTTGCAACGTTGTCATTTTTACCTTCTGTGACTGGAACAGGAGCTAGCAGCTATTGTGAGATAGATTTCGTCCGTGCTTTATAGTCAATAAACTGACGAAATCATACGCTAAAAAACTGTATGAAATAAATCCCCAGTGCTCTTCATTTCACGGTGGTCTAATGAACGCGTTCAAAACCGATAGAGCTCAGAGGCTTTGCCAGAATTTCGATCTGGGCTCTACAGGGAATTTAAGGACACCACCGTTGTAGATTGTAGATCGAAATGAGGCAACAATCTGTGATAACATGACCAAGCCTGGGCTCTGTGGACATTTTCAACATTTACTCAGAGTCACTAAGGGATAAACATATGTAATGTAGTTTTGAACACGGGCACTCGCAAATATCAGCAACAGAAAACTCTACACCAAGCGTTGAAGCCTCCCCACACCGCGCAGCGTTGGCCCCGCTGCCACCACTAGGCCATGGCCAGCGGGCGGACGAAAATGGTGACGCATCTGAAAGGAGTATCTTTGAACTCTGTACGACATCAAATCGCACATTTTAAAGGCAGTTCAAAAGTACATGTTACTTGTGCGTTTTTTTTTAGATTGACCTAAGAACGGATTGGCCTTTACAGCACCGCGAAGCGGTGTTGGAATCTGTTGATGGAATTAGAAGGATAAACGTAGAATCTCTATTTTTCGTTTTGCTATACCGGTTAATCTGTCCAGAGCATAACACTAAAGCCCTTCGGAAGCAGTATTTCACGACAAGCGTTCCCGCCCGCACGGTGAGCGCCGCCTGGCGTTACATGCAGTGGTCGACGCTGTTCAGTTTTACAGAAGCTGCAACCCAGACTATCGCTGTCCTTGCTCCTGACATTGCGAGCGGGCAGGCTCAAACCTTTTGATATAATTTGTTTCACTAGTTTTCTTCACACGGATCCAGCGAAAAAAATGAGCATGCTCGGCCAATCATGGGACGACCTTTTTCATTTCTAAAGCCAATTTGACCCACTTTATTCAACACTAATGAGACCCCCTATTTTTCCGGGCAAGGAGCCTTCTTAGAAGAATACAAGGAGGCACATCATTGCCCTCGGCTGTAGGTTGAAGGATTATTCCGTTTCACCACGAGGTGTCTTCCGGCTGTCATTCTGGCGACAGGGGGCGGGATCCCCTTATCGATCCGGGGCCCTTAGAAGGATACATCACACCACATTGACTCCCCCTCTGACGAAAGAGGCCTTCTGACCCGCACAGTTGGCCCCAGATTGACATAGAAACACTTATCGACGCCATAAGATCCCTGATCGCCGCAGGTGGTCCACACACAGATTTGGCACACATACTCCAGTTCGGCATAACTCTTGTCATGATATGGGGCTCGATGCAACCCCCTGCAAGGTCTTTCAGGATGCCTCCCCAGCATGTTGTGAAATCGTCGTCCATGTTTTAGACGCCTGGGGGCACTTATTGCACGTGCTGTAACACCAAAAACGTGCTCCTAGCCTTTTTTGGTATGGGAGCAGCGGCGTTTTTTAAAAGTTTTTTTACTCCACGTCTGTCTTCGGCCGGCGCGGGCGGCGCGCGGCAACCGACGATGTCGAGGACCGCGAGGCGCACCGACATTGGTACCTTAAAGGGAATGTTCGATATTGAATTGGCATGTTGAAAAAGGAAATAGGATATTGAGGTGGAGACATTTGAGTGAAAAACTGCTTTAGACAACGCAATTTCTCTGACTGCTGAATATAATCTTAAATACGTCACTGTTCGGTTAAGTCGTCGTACCTTGCGCTACAATAATTGAGAGCCAAGTGACGACTGTTAGATATGTAAATCTTGCCTGCGAACGCCAAATATGAACGATTCGGCGTTTTCTTGGCCTTGATCGCCACATGGCTGATGGAATAGCAAGATTTGAATGACGTTATCATGGCGAACCTTGAAATAGTCTTCCCGAAATAGTTCACGCATCTTCGCGAGCGTGTAGCTCAGGTACACACCCATCTCAACTTTATTAGCGGTGTTTAGGTCTAAATAAGGGCAGAGTTGTAAACTGCACAAAATGATCTTCAAGATGACTATTTCAGTTCAAAACTTCAAACAAACTTGAAGCATTTTTTAAAGGAGACATGAATCATAAATATATGCTCAAAATACATGGAATAAACTCGATTGCACTCGGAATAGAACAAATAACATGTCTGGGCATGTTCGTGTCATCACGGGGCATGGTCTCGTGTGTATGATGTTGTCCAGCTGAAAAGTAGCAATTGTGCGGAAAATTTAACCTTTGACCTGGAATAATGGGTTCAATAATTGATCTAACAACACACAAAGTAGTACCAATAGCAACATTTCGTTACGAACAATCCATCTTTGCTGAACTCTGTCTTCAATAGCTTGGAAACACCAGGGAATCACTTTGCCCCCCACCCCGGTCAGTTCGCGTTATAAAAAACAACAAAATCAGGGCGGGTTTAACGAGCCCATGCTGAAATTAGGTTGGAGAGGCTGCCATTCGGTACCGGAGACCCTGGCCAACACATGACCATTCCATTGTTACAATGTGAACACTCATCATAAGTTCTCATGTTTCCGTGCATCCCCGCCACACCGTCGAAGAGCCTCAATCAACGCACGAGGCCCCGTGGCATTCGGAGTTCCGTCCCCGTCCCTGTTCAGCAAATGCTCCCCGGGCCGACTCGAGGCCCCTTATTGACACAGGATATTCTGTAGGCGCTATGGACCCTTGACCGATCCAGGACCCCTGCATTGTTGCAGGGGTCCAGATCAACGTAATTCGCGGGCCTGGCCCCGTCCCTGCTTTGGAACTGGCCCCCGGAGCTCAGACCGACACTGAGCCGTCTGTTCGGTGTTGATGATCTCTAGCCGAAACGGGGCAACGCTTTGTCTCAGGGGTCCCTAATCGGTACAATAGGCCCTCTAACTGACATTTGAAATCATGGCCCTACGGCCCTACGGGCGGCTTTCCTTAATTTGACATACAGTCAGTCCTTTGGGCCCTTCATCCTTACAATGAAACATTTTATCTTTGATCTCAAGAGGCCCTTCGGCCTCTCTTTGGGGCCCCTCAAACACCGCTCCTGGCCGACTCGGGACTGCTTGCCGCCACAAGACCCCTGTTAGGCACTGTGACCCCAGGCCGAAAAGGAGCCCTCATTGTGTCAGTAACCCCGAGCATTGTAACTCGCGAGCTCCGGGAGCGTTTCCGCTTGGGAAATGGATCCCAAGGACTCAGACGGACATTGAACCGATTGTTAGCTTTGTGCCGAAGCTCTATGCAATAGCCATGGATAACCCCAACAACAGGGGGTTGTAGAAGCCACCTGAACGGCATTTGAGGTCCCGGCACTTCGGGCGAGGGACCGGGCTCGAGTCCAGTCGGACCCATGATCTTTGGTCACGAGAGGCCCTTTGACCCATCTTCGGAACCTCGCGAACGCGACTCCTGGCGAATCGGACCACGAGCCGAGATATAACCACCTTTCAGGCACTGTGGGCCCCTGACTGACACAGGGGCCCCGGCCATCGTTTCAGGGGCGAAGAACAATGCAAATCGTGGCCCCGGCCTTGCTTCTGCTTGGGAAGTGAACCCCCGGGCTTAAACTGGCGTGGAGCCAATTGTTCGTTGTTGGTGATCCCTGGCTGGCTTAGATGCCCGCATTGACTCAGTGGATTCTCAAAGGGCGCAATCGTCATCTGACTAATATTCCAGGTCACGACTTTTGATTCTTTTATCGCGATTCTTTATATGACTTACAGCCAGGCAGGGCCCTTAGCCCCTCCAGCCGGACCCTTCATCGTCGGTTCCGGTGGGCCACCCGGGCTGCTCTTTGGACTTGCCTTTGGTCGGCTCGGGGCCGCTTGAGAACACGGGACCCCTTTTAAACAATGTGTGCCCCTGGTAGATACAGGGGCTCGGACCACTTTAAGTCGCAGACCGCAGCTCTGTTATTGCTTGGGAAGTGAGGTTTCAGGCCTATACCGACATAGACCAGGCTGTGTGTTACCGGTGGTGTCTGACCGACATTTAGGCTCAGACTCAGGGAAGGGGGGGGGGGGGGCTGAACAATGCGCAGGACCCTCTGGCTGGTGTTGGAGTGACCGGCCCCGCGGCGGGGCCCCTGAATGCGACCTCTGGCCTACCTTTCGGCACCTTCGGACCCTCAAGTTGGGCCCTTAATCGTAGGTCCCGAGGCTCCCCGGAACGTAGGGGGGCACGTGCCCCTGTGCCCTCCCCCCCCCCTCCCGCCTGCGCTACTGTTCGCACCTCATCAGCGAATCTGCAGGAGTACGCCCGTGCTTGCGCGACGCACGTCTCAGTTCCGCACTACAGGGGCGAATTCAACAGTGGCTTTGGGAGAGGCTAACATAAAAATATAATGCGAATGGCACAGAAATAAAATGCAAATCGCATAATTGTACATCGTATTGGAACTTTAAGTCAAATCCGTCTCTAACTCTACGGACCTTACCGGTGGGTTGCGTTTGAATTAAAACCTTATTTCAAGCAAAATAATACTGACATTGAAATTGAGAATGAATGTGTCGCTAACTTAACGGACGTCTCTTGTTTTTGCTATTACCGTTTTGAGAACGGCATTTCTCTGGCATTTTCAATTTGCCTACATGCTATTATGAATCGTGATGAGGGTTTCTGACGCAGTAGTTCCATTCCCTGCGCGAATGTTGTTCTCCCTGCGCTGCCACCCATTTTATGTGGTGGGGTATGTTTGGGTGTGTTCCTGCTTATTATAGGCGTCGTTATTGCCACGTATTACCCATTTCCAAGTAATATTGAGCCATGCCATAGGTGCAGGAGTATGCGCATGTGTGTGCGCATGTTAGTGCGAGATGCGAATGGGTGGAGGGAATGCAAGTCCTTTAACAATCCTTGCGTTTTCAATCAATGATGGATGATCGTAAATGATTGGGCAATCAAGGTTAAATAGAAAAGCAACGCTATGACTCGCCACCAGAAAAAATAGATCATATTTTAAAAATATTCACCCAAGGCTGAGGGCATAAAAGTAAACACTTGAACACAGTGTGAGTGTGGCTGCAGGCCACAGCTCAGGTCAAAGTGTATCTGGCACTCCATAGTGCATATCAGATTTGTAGGCTGGTGCTGCTGAATATGTGCAGCATTGCGTGAAGTTATGATTGACCTGGTTTGTGAGGCCCATAAGACCTTGGTTGAAAAGAGTGCCTTCCTCCTAACCTACCCATGAATGGGTAGGTGGGTTCAAGTGACCAATGCCTTCAAGTGACCAATGCTATTTACCCCGACCTGAAATGGTCTGCTGCTGGTGACAATGGCTGCTCAAGTTTAGAGGGTAGGATGTACTATGCTAAGCAGTGCAATGCATTGAACAATCACCACAAGATGCCAGAATTTAACTCAAATTTCTTGATTGGATGGTGGAGTCAGGGCATACCTAACAAGCAGTGCTTAGTTTAGCTTGCAGTGCCATAATTTCAGCTGATAAAAATATTCAAACTGAAGTACTGTAATGCACAATTCATAGCTTGCAATACCAAGCAATTGGGAGATCAAGGTCATCATTGCTTATGTCCATCATTTGGAAGATACTGTCTATGACCCTGCTTTGAACATGCCTTATCAGCACAATCATGTCTTTGGTGTGATGTGATTTCAGAGGACTCCAAGCTGACTTGTGTTGAAGGCAACCCTTCACATTGGAACCATGACAGCAATCAGGTTTGCACTGGAGAAGAGCATATTTGAGCCCAGTGATGAACGCCTAGTTAAGGCCATTCACGTTTCTCAGTTAGAAAAGAAAAAGAAGACGTACTTCCTGTGCCTGTCTGTGAGCAAGGACAAGAGTGGCTTCATCAGCACTGTCAAAAAGCTAGACAAAGACAACTACAAAAAGAAGAGAACATGGGGCCTCCAGGATCTACGACTGGTGGATGGCAAGGATGGGAAACGAGTATGTGCCCATCATGTCATTAAATATCTAGGTGTGCTTTTGGCTGCATTTGGTTTCAAGGAAATGCCAGGCTTGATCCATATATAGTGTGGTATTTATATTATATGCTAGTTCCCTCAGGATTTACAGTTGCTGGGAATGCACATAAACAAAAGTAAATATTACAATGGAGAGCAATGTATTATGTTCCATGTTAGACAAAAACTGACATTGCAAACTAGTTACAGCTACATGCTCTGCAACTGTCATTGGTATTCATCTGTGAAACTGCCGTGAACCCTTTGGAAGGCACTGTGTGAGTTTCAAATTAAACAGTATGTGACAGCAACAGTATATAACATAATTTCCTTGATTACACAATCTTGTGTATTTGGACAGCTGGCTGCTTCTGTTAATCACTGATTGTCTTCCCCTTTCAGGACACTGCTGATCTTGACTTGCAGTTTGAGAAGATGTACAAATGGGTGGCCAGCACGCCACTGGAGCGTAACATGTTTATCGCCAACCTGTGGATGGTGAGGGCAGTCATGCATCTCCATACCCTTCCCATTAAATTTGCCACCCTTTGGTGTATTAGCGTGATCTAGGAAGTTGCCGGAAACTGAACATCTGTCAAAATTTATGCCAACTGTGTGCATGTGCTTGTTGGACATTGTCGCCCGCAAAATGAATTGAAACTGCAGTGGCGGCGCTCCCTCGTAGTTATCCCTCACAGAAGCACATGCAAGTGCAGTCAGGAATATGAATGTCCAATCCCCAGATGTGTCACCCACTGCTCTCGCATTCAGTATGCACCATATTTCTAATGATGTGTGATCGGTGTGCCCCCGCGTAGCGTGATCAAGTGCGGACAACCAGTGTAACGCCAATCAAGTGGGGAAATCACCCACAGCTGTGTGGATCCCGATGTAACAGTGTAATGCCGTCGCGCTGGTCGCCCTACCGCCTTCCCTGCGCGCGTGTCCTGGCACGTCCCGCCGCTGGCCGGGACGTGGCACGTGTTGTGCTCCGCGCCGGCAGGGGCCCGTGACCGCCCGTGACCACGCCGTGACCGTGTGGTAACCGCCCGTGACTACGCCGTGATCGTGTGGTGACTGGTCGGTGACCTCTCGCCGTGACCGTGTGGTGACCGGCCGGTGACCCCTCGCCGCGACCGTGTGGTGACTGCTCGGTGACCCCTCGCCGTGGCCGTGTGGTGACCGGTCGGTGACCCCTCGCCGTGACCGTGTGGTGACCGGTCGGTGACGTCTGGTCGTAGCTGTGCAGCCAGCACCTGCACCGTCAGCAGCCGCAGTTTGTCAACATTCCGGCCGAGTTTCTGGACGGCGGCGGGCAGACGGCTGAGACGCGGGCCGCCATGTCGCCAGGTGGGGAAACGGTGCTGACCTAGCGAACGGATTGTAGCCATGCGTGTCTGTGGGGGGTGGGGGTTCATGAAGCGGGCGTCTTGGCCAGGTGAGTTTAAAGCTGCTCTACAAAGGTAAGCCTTATATGCTCGTGTTTAGCTATTTTGGCTCCTGAATTTGGTTATGTAAACTATAAGCAAAATTCTCACAAACTCAGGTAAAAATGACGAAAAGTTTGTGAAAATTTCAACTAATTGTTTAAATAACGGAATCCAGCTTGAGGAGGCAAATCAAAAGACATAGCAAAACACAAAATGACCAAAAATTAACGCATAGTGTTTCATCTCTGGACGCCAGAAGTATGATCAAGGCGTAAGTGCGGGCAGGTGACGGGGACCATGATCAGATTCAGTGTTTTTAGGTGAGAGGGGCTATGACCACTCATAAGATTTATCATTGCCTATTGCATGACATGATTCCTGCAGGGTCACACCGCCTCTTGGCCTGCTTCTTTATGTTTGTTTCTTCTTCTGAGTTGTTCGTGCCGACTTCGATAAAATCGAGTGCGACTTGTGCGAGTGTGAGTGCGTGCGAGAATGCAATTTTATGTTTTCTTGTGTTAACGTGCGGTTTATTGCGGCGCTGGGATAGAGGAAGGGGCACTCCTGGTTACCTGTTGTTGGGTAACGGTATAGACAAAAATGACAGAGTATCGGGTCTCCTGCAAACATGGCTCGTCTGTTGGCGACCACGGCCACCAGATGGCCCGCGGAGTTACCGGCGGCTGGCGCTGACGCCGCCCGCCTGCTGTCTCCCGTAACGCTCTCCCGATGACCGGGCCCACGTGGCCGGCGGCCGCTGCGGTGGTGGTGGGTCACTCAGACCAGGCGCTGTCTGGACGGGGCCTGCTCGGATCCGTCATTTGCCCCCGGGCTTTAACTGGGCCGGTGGAGAGGCCGACAGTAACTGACCAGGTGCGCACCTGTACCGGCAGTGTCGGAGCTGGTAGTGGAGGCCGACAGTTACCAGGCGTTGACGGCGCAGGAGGAGGAGGACCTGCTGCGCATGATGTCCGAGCACGAGACGGCCGTCAGCAACGCCGAGGCATTCGCCGAGCAGCTCAGTCAGGAGCTGTCCGGTCTGGACGGGGTGAGGACGCCGCCCGGCTCTCTGGCGGTCTGGCTTGGCACCTCCTCTCGGGGAACGCCCGAGGAGGGGTCAGCTCAGTTAGGAGCTCTCCGGTCTGGACGGGGTGAGGACGCCGCCCGGCTCTCCGGCAGTCTGGCTCGGCACCTCCTCTCGGGGGTCGCCCGAGGAGGAGTCAGCTCATTCAAGAGCTCTCCGGTCTGGACGGGGTGAGGACGCCGTCCGACTCTGGCGGCCCGGCCTGGCGCATCCCCTCGGGGAACGCCCGAGGAGTGGTCAGCTCAGTTAGGAGCTCTCCGGTCTGGACGGGGTGAGGACGCCGCCCGGCTCTCCGGCAGTCTGGCTCGGCACCTCCTCTCGGGGGTCGCCCGAGGAGGAGTCAGCTCATTCAAGAGCTCTCCGGTCTGGACGGGGTGAGGACGCCGTCCGACTCTGGCGGTCCAGCTCGGCGCCTCCTCTCGGGGAACGCTCGAGGAGGAGTCAGCTCAGTTAGGAGCTCTCCGGTCTTGGATAGGGGTCATGGACAGTTGTCTAACTGGCAGTCAGGTCAGGGGTGATGTGGTTTTCGTGAGAACGAACGGGTCTCGGCGCCGGTGCTGCTACCGATGTGGAGGAGGAGGCTGCTGTCGAGGAAGTGGGTATGACAAACAGTGCTGCTTTTTCGGGTGACGTTTATCTGAGATCAGTTTTGTGGTCGAGGTGTAAAGACGGGTCCAAAGAACATCAATGCTCTCTGCGGTTGACGAATTCCTGGAGCCGCGCCGCTTGGCCGGCGAGTCAGCCATGCCAGCGTCCTCCCGAGGATGATAAGGGAGCGCACCAAGCCTGAATGTAAGCTGTGCTGCATTGGTGGGTCGGGGTAGGGTTGGCCACTGGAAAACTCTGGGTGGAGGGAGCTAATAGCAGACGAATAGTTTCATGTAGCAGGCAATGGTTAGCTCGACGAATTTGTGACGTCTGTCATTGCTGATGGGTATCCCAGACTTCAATGAAAACAAGCGCAGTAAAGGGTGATCTGGTGTATGTTTGATACGTTAACCAGCCAGATGGCTTTTACACAGACTTGCGTTTGCCCCACTCTTGTCTTACGCTGATGTCTTGTTAATTTTCTATGCCTCGCGGATACGAATATAGCAATTCGCACTTGATGTCCGCCACGCTGCTGCTGCGCTGAGTACAAACGCTGAGTCCAGCTGTTGTCCAACTGTCCCACATTGCATTTCCCGCGGGATATATTCAGGCGCACGAAATATTCCATAACATTGGGTTTTCATAGATAAGACTGAAATAATAGCCGTATTCCTCGGAGAAAAAGCAGGAGAATTGAGATTTAGATGGCTTCATATTTCGGCAACATGCCTTTATTGAAATAACAGGAGAAATGCTATTTTTGAACTCTATAAGTAACTTATGCCATTGTTGTTTTGAAAAAAGAGATGTTGCTAAAATATCAACCCATCTATATCCCCACTCTTCTGCTTTTTCGCCGAGAAATAAGGCTACTACTACTGTCTTATCTATGTGAACAATGTTCCTCGCTAATGCACTGAACAACTTACGTAAAATTGGGTTTTGTTTCAAGTTTGCCCCACTTTGACTTTTTCGTGCCGTTGATCTCAATACGGCTTCAAAATGGCAGAATTCGGACCAAATGACTTACCATCTACTGGCCCACGCCACGGTAACGCTAGTGCACCAGGTGGCAGCAGCTCCCTCACGTCCCAACGGCCAACATCTGGACGTAGGCGGTATCGCAGCAGATGGCAGCACTGATTGACAGGCTGATCATAAGGCTGCCCGTGCTTCACAACGCTATAACACGGGCGGTGTCACTGCATCTCTCCACACCCCACAAACCAATACTCAGCCCGTCACAGTGTCACATCGGCAGCTGACGCTTCGTACCCCGATCTCATGCATAATCCAGTTCATGATAACGTCACAGTGCAGCAGGTGGCAGCACTGCGCCTCAGTGCTCCGTCATGACATCCGTCACAACACTCCGTCACAACACCACTCCGTCGTGACATCCGTCACAACACCACTCCGTCGTGACATCCGTCACATCACCACTCCGTCACAGCACCGCACCGCCCACACCACGCCAGCAATCATCCGAGTCACGCGGACGCGGCAGCGGCCGGGTGACATCTGACTGCGTCCGCTGCCGCCCGCAGGCCAACATCCAGTCGATCATGGCGTCGGAGCAGCAGGTGGCGGCGCTCATGTCGGTGATCCAGCGGGCCGTGGACGAGATCTCGGCGGTGGAGGAGCGCCTCGAGCAGTACGACCAGGCGCTCGTCACCGTGCGCCAGAGCCTCAGGGAGATGGGCCGGGAGAAGAGCAAGATGGAGGTGACGCAGCGCAACCACCACCAGCTGCTGCAGACGCTGGAGGGCATGCTGGTGCGTTGGAGGGAAGGGAGGGAAGGGCGACCAGAGTCGGAGCATGCCAGCAGTATCGTTAAGTTTGCAGCGCAGTGGGAGGCGACACGGCCATCGTCATTGGCATCTGTAGGCCCAGCTGATATTTTCAGGGCAGACTGCAGTCATCACTGCGACGTGAAGGACCTGAGTGTGTTCGTCGCTGGTGTGGGCAGGGTCACCCCCGCCGTGGGTGCTATCGGCGAGGCTGCAGAGTGGGCGGTGCTGTCATTGTGAAGGCCAGATCCCAGCAACGTGTGTAAGACATGGCGGAAACGGGTCCTCTCCTCCGTTAGGATGGTGTGATATGGATCGAATTATAGATGATGATATGGGCGTCCGTGATGTTGGTCGGCGCTGCCTCGCCGGAGTCATGGCCTCCGCGCCATCCCGGCTGTCGCCGGTGGGTGTATGTCGCCCCAGCAGACGCGCCCGCCGCACTGAGTCAGGCCTTCCGTGCCCTCAGCCGGACCTGCCGACCAAGGACCGCCAGGTGCTGTCCGACCCGGACCTGACCACCGCCGTCGGCCTGAAGGACGCCTGTCAGGCGGCGCAGTCCCTGCTGAGACTGTCGGCAACTTCAGTTGACCCCCAGCTGCAACAGATGGCAGCAGTAGCTGAACAGAAGAAACTCTTCGAGAAGCTGAAGGCCCGGTTTTCGCAGGCTGTGTACCGGCAGATGAACAACTTCTTTGTTCATATGGTAAGTGGCGGTCATGGTATAAAAAGAAATGCTACCTTAATCGGAGTTTTGTAGATGTCAAGTGATTGCAGTTGTTGTCCAGTGTTCCAGCAGGTCTAGACATATCCATCTGCGGGCTTCCGCGCCACTCACCGCATGCTTTATCTTGCAGTTCTGGTGGGTCTCATGCAGGTTAGGCCCATCATTTTCTGAGACATCCCATGTAGCAAGGTCTCAGAAAGTGTGTGGGGGGGGGGGGGGGGGAGGGGGAGGGGCTTACGTATTCCGAAGTCGATTCTTCCTATACATCACCATTGGTTAACAT
Source organism: Pollicipes pollicipes (assembly GCF_011947565.3). Classification (NCBI taxonomy): domain Eukaryota; kingdom Metazoa; phylum Arthropoda; class Thecostraca; order Pollicipedomorpha; family Pollicipedidae; genus Pollicipes; species Pollicipes pollicipes. The sequence continues at coordinate 34,876,031 of NW_023596461.1, read as the reverse complement.
TCTCAGGGGGGGGGGGGGAGGGGAGATGCATATCCTCCGCTGTGTCCGTTCCTGCACCCATGGCTAGGTTGAATTCAGATTGAATAATATTCAAGAATTTCACACATGACATTTTCCGGCGCCCTTTACTGCCCTGCCAATTTCTGGTCATCACACCTGCTGGTGTTCGATGTACACACCATCATGCAGTGTTTTGCACGAACATCATCCACATCGCTAATACGTTTAATCGTCGTGCACAAATTCAAGTGCAGTATGCTGTGTAAGAGGCATATGCGCGTCTTTCGAAGCCAGCGTATGCTTAGAATGTTTCGGTTTCAGTTCAGTTATCACGTTGTTCATCGATAATCCTTTTGGAACCTATTCAGTAATCCTGAACCATTGTGCTCTTCCTAATATACTTATTTTCAAGCGGTTATCTCGCCCAGCGTCTGCCAGCAGTGACCTTTAGGGCGGTGCTGCCACGGCGCTAGGCTGTGGAAGAGAACGTTTCACCGTAGTACACGGCGCTTAACGGAGGTAGTCGGATTGTAACACGCAGATGTAGACAACGTCAGTGGCCTTACGTCATTGAGCCTGAGAAGCTTTACTTCCGGATCTCAAATGCATCTGTTTTGTCGCAGCCGGCCTGACATTTTTGGTCATGTGGTCAAGGATGATAAGAAAGGCCAACAGCCCCGCCGCTCGCCGCCGCCGGTCGGTGATAAGTCGGATCTGGCGTCATTGTGAATTACGGGATTGCGGGTCTAAATCCTTCCTTTCTCAATATTTGGATGCTTCTTGACGCATTGACGAACGCAAAAAGTACGATGATATCTTACGTGTATCGCTTAATCGCCTTTTGTGCTCATCTGACGGCCCCAGTAGTGAAATCAGTTGAAAGTAACCAGTGAAACCTTGAGGGGAAACACCCCCGCTACTTTGCTGACGTTGATGACGTCAAGCACGTGACTTTTGATCTTCAAGGTATTTTTCTTTTAAATGCCAACGCGCATTTATCTTTGCCAGGTGTACCTAGCGTATGTTCATTAATCGCCTCGCGCGTGATAGTGCAGAGGTGTCATATGCGCAGCGTGTGACCAGGAGTGACTGGTGCTTGAGCGGAAATACTCACCCGGTATTGCGGGATGCGCTTGGTTCGGTTTTGATTAGAGCCCCTGCGGCCAGTAATGATCCCCGCTCGGAAACACGTACGTGATATGTGCTCGTTGGCCGAACGAGGCCTCAACCAGCGGGCGCTTAAACCCACTCACGGTTGGTGCATGTGCTTGTCCCGGATAAACGGGCTTCGGGAGGATGCGGGATAAGACGAGAGGGCGGGTGGATCGCGGCCGGATCGATTGTTGCTTGCTCAATGCGGCTTCCCATTTCCTTTGCACCGTCAAGATGATTTATGGAGCCAGCTTCGCTGTAAGATTTCACATTGCAACGGATGGATGAATTCAGTCCACGATGAAAACTATAAATAGCAGTTCGCTGTAGATCGGACCAGGACGGCAAAACAATTCAGCTGTCGACTCTTGCTTTAACAAGTGACCTTTGCAGCCCGCCACCCCGGACCTCAGAATAGCCAGTTTGTGACAAGCAGTGGCAGTGCGGCGGCTGCCGGACGGCCGTTCAATATCAGCCGGCCGGGAGGTCTTTTCCCGCTAATGCGCGCAGCGCCCACATGTTCTATTTGTTATCGCTGTCTGGCCTTGCGTCCTGCCCTAAGACCCGTTAACGAACCGGCCCGGGCGCGCCAGTCAATAAACACGCATGTCACGGGACCCAAACTCTGCCGGCATCGGCCGCCGGCGCTGCGCCCCGCCAAAGACCACAGTGCCCGCTTCTGACCCGCTCGACTAATTGCGATGGCCGACTGCCGGTGCGTTTGGGCGGCCCGTCCTCGCTCGAGCTGCCCAGTCATGATCGAGCGCGGCGGAAAATCGCCGGCTCGGTCCGAGTGACAGCCGCTGCTGGTCGGCCCCGCCGGCCGGCTTGCCAGACGACGCGTCTCCGGCGCCGCGTCTGGCGCCGACAGCCGTCGTCTGGCGCTCGGACGGCGCTGTTCTTGGGCCGGTCCTCCTGGAAGCCACCTGGCGCTGAAGTGTGCTCGCTCCGTCGTCGCTGACAGGCAGACAGACTGAGAGTGACCTGAACCTTGTCAGCACCTTCACAGTCAGCACAGAGCGGACTAGTCGACGTCAGCCGCGCCGTGTGCATCCACCCCCTTTTGTTTGTGTATGTTCATGTGTTTTTAATGTAGTTATGTGTTGTGTTGCGTTTTATTTTTATGTCCTTTTTATGTGTTAGGTCATCAAATAGCACTAAACGCAAACGTTAAAAATCATCACAACAGTAAAGACGTATATTATAAGATGCGCGTTTTCCGGGAGCAAAAACAAAACAAAACGCAAACCAGACTCGCGAGCCGGCGGCGGCGGCGGCATCGCCACCACCCTCAGGTACCGCCTGTAACGCCAGCGCGCCTCGCCTCACCCCCAGGGCAACGACGGAGTGCCAGCCGAGGACTCGCTGCAGCTGCCCAGCCACAGCTCGCAGCACCTCAAGCTGCAGCCCTACTCCGAGCTCATGCACTGGACCAAGGCCGTCGACAACAGGTGAGGAGCCGATGTGACCGCGGTCGGCTGGTGGCGCCGGCCGGCTCGCCCGCATGCCTGCTGCGGAGCCGTGAGCGCCCCGGCCGTAATGAGTGGTGACGGGTGTAGGTCGATGGGTGCAGGACAGGAAGCTTGAGCTGGCCATTCCGAGCAGCTGGGCGCTGGGGGAGTTCGTCGTGTATGTGTGTAAGGTTGCCTGTTTTCAGGTTTGACTTGTATGGCCGTCTTGGTGTGGTGGAAATGGATTTGTGAAATGCATATGGTTATTCGGTTTGATGGCGTCAGTGAAAACGAAACTGTTTTTTCTTAGTCGATTAATTCTTGACCACGACTAAGACCAGAATTCTTACGTTGGGTGCGACATTGGCAGCCTGTACGGAGGTCCGGATTTTTTGTCGCTCCGTCTGTGTTTGGTTAATCTCTGAAGGGGAGCCCATGAAAATAATACATGTGTGCCTTACTTATTGTGATAATTTAGCGTGATACATTTGGACAAGCAACAACATTAAGTGACGTTTATGCTGGCCTGTCTTGCTGTCTCATCTTGGTGAGGCCAAACAACCTGCTGAGATAACAACATCCAGTATTGATGTTTTCGCTAATGTGACGTTTGTTTGGTTTTCTTTGGACAGATCAAGGCATCAGCCGTTCCTAAAGCCCGCTGAGCTGTGGGAGACCTTATTACGAGCTGCTCATTCCAGCTTTTCGCAAAAAAAACGGAAGCCCCTGCCTGGCTTTCATCTTTTGCGTACAGACACGTAATTTGTGTGATGTAGCTATGTTCGAAGACGATTTTTCGCCAATCGCAAAATAATGATTATGGTTCGACATGAGGAATACAATTGTCAATGGGTAACCAGACAAATGTGCTCGACTTCAGGGGTAAATTTTCCGCTCCTCCTGGTCATTGTCTCCCATCATTTCACATTTCGCGGTCCCGACAAAGATCATATATATGATATTAACCTAAAATTATGTACTTCCAGCGATATATTTTAACGGCAATCTGTACCGCCTCTGTTGGCGCAGGCAAAGCCGGGACCTCCGCTCGAGCTGCCGTCTCGACTCCTCCCCACCGTGTCTGTCCAAAGTGACCCCCAACCGCTGCGTGCAGGGGGTATGAGACGCTCAAGACGGTGTATGGTCAGTCGCTGAGCAAGCGGTACGAGCGGGAGGTGAAGGCGCTGTTCGCCGAGGCCCGCAGCCGCGTGGGAGCCATCAAAAAAGGTACGTCCAACGAGGGCGTCCGCACCGACACACGCCGTTCGCTGGAGATGTGCGAAGCGCAACTGGTCGCATGTCACACTTCCGGCGGGCCTGGAGTTCGAATCCCGCTTAGTCCGTAAACATTTTGCTGACGTCATAAAAACGTCATTCACATCCTTCGGTTCCATAAGTGATGCGGCGATCAAGGCCAAACAAAAATTTAATTGTCGAGTCACTGATCTCTGATGTTCGTGAACACGATTTCCAGATGCAACAGTCGCCAATCGGTTCTCAATGTTTGTTTAAGGTACGATGATGCATTCAAACAGTGATGTATTGAGGGGGATATTGACTAAGTCGAGAAACTGTGGAAGTTGTTGAGTACATTTGCGAGGAACATTGCTTATATCAATAAGGTAGTAAGAATAGCCGTATTCGTCGTAAAGTAACCGGGAGAATGGATAAATAAATCCGAATATTTTTTTGTAAATTCGAAATGTCTGCCTATTCTGCTGATTTTCCAGGTTTTTTTTAACAACAAGCCACAGTTTTTATAGGTCACTAACATTATTTGGATCAAACAAGGAGCAGTTGCCAACCATTGCTACAACACAGTGTATATCTAAAAATGAAGATGCGCGAAAAATACGTGTGCATGCAAATGAATTCAAGTAAAGTGATGTTCGAACGAATTCAAGCTTAAGTGACGCCTGTTTACTTGAATTCGCCTGCGTGCACGTGTACTTTTCGCATTTTGTAATTCTTAGATGTACACTGCATCGTATTAATGCCTTGCAACTGCTCCTTGTTTAATCTCGTAAATGTTGGTGACCTATAAAAACTGTGGCTCGCTGTTAAAAAGGGAACTGAAAGATCGCGTAGAATCGGCAGCCAATTTCGAATTTATCACTGAAATGTGTTTCGATAAAGGCATTAGCCGAAATATCGATGCATCTATCTTTACACTTACCTGGTAATTTTACGAGAATAAGTATTCGCCCTGCCTTATTAATAGAGGAGATATTTTGTTGTCTATGGCAGTTTTTTCTATTTAAAAGTATAGCAACCGTTATACGTGAGCTTATTTCATTAAAGGTGATGTGTGGTCCAATGCCTTCCAATGTCAAACATTCCCTCTAAAAGTACCAACTGTGATAAATGAGCTGATTTCATCATATCTGATGCTTGATCCAATATCTTCCGATGTGAAACATTGCCTTGAATACTGGGCAATGTTTCACATGGGTTTCCGGCCGACAGCCACGCGTCATGTGTCGTTTAGCCGGGGAGACGTCACCGGACGGTATTTGTGGCAGTCGGCGGCTCGTGGTGTCATCCGCGTACACAGCTCGATAGCTGCGGCCCCGCACCAGCCGTCGGTCGGCGCGGCGCGGCCTTCGTGACTGCGGCCTCGGGGTCCTCCGGGTCGTCCGTTGTCGTCGGTGCGCCAGCGGGGTGCAAACCTCGGCCTCCTGGCTCACTACCGGAGGGCCGCCGCCCAGTTTGAGTGGCAGTGGCGGCCGTACGCACGTTTGGCCTGGCTGATCGCCCCGCTGATTTATGGCAGCGGGCAGCTTTGGGCGTATCATCTGTGTGAGCTTTAGGTGTGATTGATTCAGCCGACTTAAGCCGGAAGCCTGGAGTAATAATGTGGCCGCCGGAAAGCCGGGTATAAATGCTGGATGGGCTGCGATTTGCGGAGAGGCATTCCGAACATTTGATAAAACTAAGAACGCACGTGCAGAAGACTGGGAGTTAACATCGTTTGTATTCTGCATTGTTGTCTCTAGCCATGGTCGTTGAGGCCAGACATCCGACCTCACCTTGCCTCATCGGCCCCTCTCCGACTGCAGCATCGCGAGCCACCGTCTGCCAATATGCGTCGGCCACACCCCAGCTGGCGGGTGTCTGCCGGCCTGTTGTCGGCCCGTCACCGACAGTCGGCCGACGGCCCCAGGACTGCGCTGGCGGCGAGCGCGCGCGCTGCCGGCCGGCTGAAAACGCTAACATGCTGGGACGTGCCGGCCGGGCGGCCTCTCAGGGCCCGCCTAGGCCACTGTTTCGGCTCGCTCGCCACGAACGGCCGGACGGCGGCTCTGTGGTGAGGTGGCCAGCGGCTGAGAGGCCAGATCCGGCTCAGTGGACGGGCTGCGATGCTGCCCCCGGGTGATCTCTCGCAAGCCCGGTCGGTCAAAAGTCCGGCAGAAAACATGGCGGAAAGGCTTCCAAAAAGACGACGGGAGGCGAGAACGGACCGAAACACGATCAATGCATTTCTCCTGCGTTGAAACAAGGACGAAGGGCTTTTGATTTTTAATTCACGTCTTGTGCTGCGATGACCCAGCACCCGACCTTTTAGCGATCAATATTGCACAGTGTCACGTCTTGTGCTACGATGACCCGGCACCCGACTTTTTAGCGAGCACTATTGCACAGTCTCACGTCTTGTGCTACGATGACCCGGCACGCGACCTTTTAGCGAGCACTATTGCACAGTCTCACGTCTTGTGCTACGATGACCCGGCACCCGACCTTTTAGCGAGCAGTATTGCACAGTCGCACGTCTTGTGCTGCGATGACCCGGCACCCGACCTTTCAGCGAGCACTATGGCACAGTCTCACGTCTTGTGCTACGATGACCCGGCACCCGACTTTTTAGCGAGCACTATTGCACAGTCTCACGTCTTGTGCTGCGATGACCCGGCACCCGACCTTTTAACGAGCACTATTGCACAGTCTCACGTTTTGTGCCGCGATGACCCGGCACCCGACCATTTAGCGAGCACTATTGCACAGTCTCACGTCTTGTGCTACGATGACCCGGCACCCGACCTTTTAGCGAGCACTATTGCACAGTGTCACGTCTTGTGCTACGATGACCCAGCACCCGACCTTTTAGCGGGCACTATTGCACAGTCTCACGTCTTGTGCTACGATGACCCGGCACGCGACCTTTTAGCGAGCACTATTGCACAGTGTCACGTCTTGTGCTACGATGACCCGGCACCCGACCTTTTAGCGAGCAGTATTGCACAGTCGCACGTCTTGTGCTGCGATGACCCGGCACCCGACCTTTCAGCGAGCACTATGGCGCAGTCTCACGTTTTGTGCCGCGATGACCCGGCACCCGACCATTTAGCGAGCACTATTGCACAGTCTCACGTTTTGTGCCGCGATGACCCGGCACCCGACCATTTAGCGAGCACTATTGCACAGTCTCACGTCTTGTGCTACGATGACCCGGCACCCGACCTTTTAGCGAGCACTATTGCACAGTGTCACGTCTTGTGCTACGATGACCCAGCACCCGACCTTTTAGCGAGCACTATTGCACAGTCTCACGTCTTGTGCTACGATGACCCGGCACGCGACCTTTTAGCGAGCACTATTGCACAGTGTCACGTCTTGTGCTACGATGACCCGGCACCCGACCTTTTAGCGAGCAGTATTGCACAGTCGCACGTCTTGTGCTGCGATGACCCGGCACCCGACCTTTCAGCGAGCACTATTGCACAGTCTCACGTCTTGTGCCGCGATGACCCGGCACCCGACCTTTTAGCGAGCACTATTGCACAGTGTCACGTCTTGTGCTACGATGACCCGGCACCCGATCTTTTAGCGAGCACTATTGCACAGTGTCACGTCTTGTGCTGCGATGACCCGGCACCCGACATTTTAGCGAGCACTATTGCACAGTCTCACGTCTTGTGCTGCGATGACCCGGCACCCGACCTTTTAGCGAGCACTATTGCACAGTGTCACGTCTTGTGCTGCGATGACCTGGCACCCGACCTTTTAGCGAGCACTATTGCACAGTCTCACGTCTTGTGCTACGATGACCCGGCACCCGACCTTTTAGCGAGCACTATTGCACAGTCTCACGTCTTGTGCTGCGATGACCCGGCACCCGACCTTTTAGCGAGCACTATTGCACAGTGTCACGTCTTGTGCTGCGATGACCCGGCACCCGACCTTTTAGCGAGCACTATTGCACAGTGTCACGCCTTGTGCTGCGATGACCCGGCACCCGACCTTTTAGCGAGCACTGTTGCACAGTCTCACGTCTTGTGCTGCGATGACCCGGCACCCGACCTTTTAGCGAGCACTATTGCACAGTGTCACGTCTTGTGCTGCGATGACCCAGCACCCGACCTTTTAGCGAGGACTATGGCACAGTGTCACGTCTTGTGCTGCGATGACCCGGCACCCGACCTTTTAACGAGCACTGTTGCACAGTGTCACGTCTTGTGCCGCGATGACCCGGCACGCGACCTTTAAGCGAGCACTATTGCACAGTGTCACGCGTGCATCACTCATTGGTTTGTAAGCACCGGCGTGGCATGGCGATCATGCTGATGGAGAGGCTTCATTTCAATTTAATATGGCTCAGGGTCGGCCGCCGCCGGAGCTTTAGCAGCTCCTTTCAGTTATTGTGAGCCGCTTTCCAGCGCACTGTGCGTATGAGTTGCGCTCGCTCCGCCAAGCGGCGGATCTAATTCCGCATCGCTCGGGTTTAATTAGTGGTGTTGTTAGCAAGAAAACCACCGCCCCTCGAGTAAGCAGCTTCCTCCAACAATGTCACGACGGTGACGAGATTGACTTCTACCCCTAGCAGAAGCGGAGGTAGACAGAGGCAGAGACAGAGACATGGGCAGGGGCAGATACGGATATAGATGCAGAGACAGAGACGGAGACAGGGACACAGACAGAGACAGAGACCGGACAGAGACAGGGACAGAGATAGAGACAGGGACAGGAACAGAGGCGGAGACAGAGACAGAGACAGAGACAGGGGCAGAGACAGCCAAAAAAAAAAAAACAACAGAGACTCACATCCTGACCCTGGAAAGTGGGCCAGTGACATGATGCATGCGTAGTATTCTTCGCCAATGAAGCACAGACGTCTTCTTCGGAAGCGGTGTAGCCAGCATTTTCAACAGGGGTAATTAGTGGTGTGTATGCATATTCGCTCGTGATTTATGTGAACTAAAGTTCATTGCGCTTGGCACCTCTGATATTTGTTATCGGGTGAAATCATCCCCGAATCCCCAAACGTAGACTCACTCAGCTGTCATCGCCAACGTGTTGCCGTGCCACCCTGATCCGGCGGTATCGCGATTTACTTGCCGCCGACATGAGAGCGAACAGACTGTCACTCGCGACCTTGCAGCGAATAATGACACGGCATGAACTAGTAACATCAAATAGCTATTGGCATGCTTTAAAAGAAGCATGGGCTAATTTTTGTTACGTATGGATGGTCGTGGATCACATAGAAGAAGGCGGAAGTGCCGGGCTTTATGTGTCGGGCGCGTTGGTGGAAACAGATTCAGCAACCGTTCGGCGGCAATGTGGATACCGGTGATGCTTATCATAAGCCCATGATATTGCAGTCAGCATGACATTTTATACCCAGATTAACACCTGGGCTATATGGCATGTGATTTGTCTGAAATAGTTATGAGGCCGTCTCATCATTACTACATCACATTTTCATTCGAGCATTTCAGCTCTGTTCCTGAAATAGCTGCAAGACTGTTCTATTATGATTTCGAATGATGACAGATCCTGTTTTCAGTTTCCATTATTAACTTGTCATCGTAGAGCGGAATCAGTAAGGCTTCTGTGAGATGCCCCCAGCATATTTGGAAAGTTTCAAGGCTCATTTGATACAAAGTGCGGGATCATTTGTTTGTTCCGTCCTGTTTCGAAATGAGGATTAACTGTCGTGTATTTTTGTGGTCTCTCCGCTCCGTAAAGCGTTAGCCATTGATTGGCAGCGGTGGTTTATAAATGCCAATTGGACATATATCTCTGCTCCACCATCCCCACGTCAGTCGTGAGCCCGACGTGCTCCAGTACCACGTGCGATCCCAACTGCCAAACTGCGTGCGTGCGCCCCCGTCTCTGTGGACGGGCCAGCAGTATGGCCGCCAGGCCCTGACTGCTATGTGTGGTGCCCAGCTGACCATGGCATCAGTGCTTCAGTAGCTGTGTGGGCCGGGTGGACTGCCTGTAGGCTGCTTTTTATGAGTATCCAGTAACGGCATTGTCTCCCCTCGGCAGATGGGATGGCTCGAGTTGTGCTGGCACTTGCCACGTCCGAACTTCTTGCCCCCTCCCGAACCTGACTGGTGCGTTGGCTTTTACCTCAAACGCCGAAATGTCCTGTTCCTCAGATCCGATGAGGCCGCCATGTCTCAGATATCTAGCACTGTAAGTTCCTCTGCGTGCAGATCCGATGGCACGCGTGGTGAAACAGTCAGCATGCCACGGGTGTCCGGCGCTCTAGCGTCCTCCAGTCCTGATCAACTACCCGGGCGTAATGACCACTCTGTCTCAAGTTCAGCCAGCTGTATGCTCTCCCCTCGACACATCCTCAATAGACTCGCCGACCGACGTGTCACTGGCCACTTAAATCAAAGTCTGCAGCAAAGTGGCGAGTCAGACGCACATGGTCCAGTGACATGTGCCAGGCGTTGTAGCGTCTCCCCTCTAGAGAGCCGATGGACTCGCCGTTCGGGGGGATCACTACATTCCAATGTCTGGCTCCGTACCATCCTCGCGTCCGCACACATGATGGAATCGTCGGGCTGAGCAGCCACCATGTCTCGCATCTCCGCCGCTGTACGTCCTCCCCTCGCAGACGCGATGGCTCGCCTGGCGGAATGGCCGCCTTGTCTTGCATGTCCGACGCTGAAAGGCTGTCTCTTCCATAGACCCGATGAACTCGCGGGGCGGAGCGGCCACCATGTATCGCATGCCCGACACTGTAACTTCCTCCCCTCCGCAGACCCGATGGACTCGCCGGGCGGAACGGCCACCATGTCCCGCATGTCCAGCCAGCTGCGCCAGCTGCAGGCGAAGCCGGCCGGCGCCCAGCATGGCGCCGTTCTGCTCGGCTCGGAGCGGGAAGCTTGGACCACTGTGAGTGAGATCTCCCCGCTGCATCAGCGCCGTGTCGCTGGCCACGGGCCGAACGGAGGATATGTAGAGGACGGCAGTAGATTAGTTAATGGAGCGTTCATCCATGACGCTGTGCCGAGTCGTGGGTTCAGGCCTGACTGCCAGAGCGCACTTTTCGCCGCCTCGCGTTATAATCGGCACAGGAGGTGACGCCCATTACCGTAGCAGTTACATGTGTCGTGAAGGAACCCAATGTTATGGAGGGATTATGAAAGAGTGGTCAAATCATTAACAAAGCGGTTGGGACGTCTCGAGGTCAATAATAAGAGGGCAAGGTCGTTTCCAGCGGCCAGAGTGTGTTTCAAAGGTTCTTTTCTGATGCTGGCTGATCCGTTCCTCTTATAACTTTCCCCTCTGTTGAGGCATTTCTTTGACGTCATTCTTACCATTTGAAACACGAAAGAGCTTGCCCCAGTAACCTTTTTGCTGACAGTAACCTTTTGAGAAATGAGGTGGCAATGTGTCCTATGTATTGTAAGGAAATCGACAGGCTGCATGCGCACAAGTACAGCATAGAATGGCCGTGAGAGACAGCGCTGGACGAGATCAGTTTAAATCAGGATAGCAGCGGCACACTAACGACGCGTACACGGTCGGCTGCAGAGGATGAATCTCATTCGTATCCACGGCATGGAGTAACACGATCAAGGTGGACAGCACGCGCCGGAGACCGTGTGGTCGCTTTCTTGTCACGCAAGCATGTGGGTTCATGTTTGATTTCACCCTTCCGCCAGCATTCAATGAACGGCTGTCATTCGTGGCGACAGAGCAGGCACAGGTATGAGGTAGCTCTGGTATCAGGGGAGTAACGGTGACGAGAGAGCAGGCTCTTGTTGACGCGACTGGCTAGCGCGAGGTTCATTCAGACCTTTTCTCGTCGGCGCCGCGAGAGAGCCGTAAATGTCGACGGTGGGTCCGCATCTCGCCGCGTCGGCTGCAAGGTTCTCACCTCCCGCCGACCCCATACCCGTGTCATACCGGCGTTCGCCACCGAGCCGGGCGCGTTCAGGACGCGTGACGGAGTCGTCCAGAGGCAAAGTGACAGACCCGGCTGCAGAAGACCCGGGCTGACGCGCGACCCGGCTGCAGAAGACTCGGAACTGACGCGCGGCTCGACTGGAGCGGGCGGAGAAAAGGCGGCCGCGGTGCGGGATCTTGACGTGGGACTGCCACAGAAGGCTCCAAAATGCAGGCTGTGAACTAGCAACATTATTTGTTGTTCACCCATGTGCAATGCAGAACGCACAGGGTATCCACTGCATTGTTCCCAGTTTCTGTTCTCCGTCCGCACGCTCTTTTCCAACTCGGTGGCTCGAGCGATCGAGGCGCGTATTACAGTACGTCAGTTTCGGCCCGCATGGTGTCGACTTCAAGCGTTGGTAGGGGGGGGGGGATTCACTTACGTCTTGGCGCGTGATGTTGGCGCGCCCCTCCCCGTTGCGCAGACTTGCGCCGCATGCGCCCGAACTTGTGTGCGACCCAGGCTGTGTGACTATTACGGACAGCCGTAGTGAGGCTCACTGCCACCAAACGCTGCCGTGTTGAAGCAGTTTAGGCTTTGGTGTAAGGTCTAAAAAAGATCAGAGCAAATGACGACCTGACATGACCCACATAGCATAGGCGTGTGTGACGGCTACCACTCGCCAACAGGTGGTAAGGCTGTCCTACCACGGGTGTGCCCGCAGTGACCCGGAAAGCCTTCAGTTCTCATATTGGGGCCTCGCAGCCCGTCCCGGACACAAGGCGCTGCTTTGGCGCACAAGGGGCTGTTCTGGCGCACAAGGCGCTGCTCTGGCGCAGAAGGCGCCGAACACAAGGCGCCTGTTCTGGGAGACGGGGTCGGGCAAGCCGCACAGGCGCCTGGTCCTCAAATATGCGCGCCATGTCGTGACACCCTGATTAATTTAAACTATATAATTGCAAGCTCAGCGTTCCCGGCGATTACAATTGTCAAGCCTGACCGGACCCAAAGCGAGGGCTATTTCCAAGCAGTGCTGCGTGTGAATGAGCGAGGCTATTTTCAAGCGGTGCTGTGTGTGAATGAGCGAGGCTATTTTCAAGCAATGCCATGTGTGAATGAGCGAGGCTATTTTTAAGCAACGCTGTGTATGAATGTCGAGGGCTATTTTCAAGCAATGCCGTGTGTAAATGAGCGAGGCTATTTTCAAGCAATGCCATGTTTGAGTGAGCGAGGCTATTTTCAAGCAACGCTGTGTATGAATGTCGAGGCTATTTTCAAACAATGCTGTGTGTTGATGAGCCGAGGCTATTTTCAAGCAATGCCATGTGTGAGTGAGCGAGGCTATTTTCAAGCAACGCTGTGTGTGAATGTCGAGACCATTTTCAAGCAATGCCGTGTGTAAATGAGCGCGCAACGAACTGACGCTTTCCCCTGGGAGGGCGGCCACCGCTCAGCAGGCTTCTGCTTTTAAGGTTCTCGTAAAAGCCAGGCTTTCCATCGTATTTATCAAACACGTCATCATTGATTGCCAAAGGCGTCTGCCTCCATTAGCGTGTTTTTGGCACCATCTTCGCAGTGAGAATCGATAGCTCACATCTGTTATCGTCGTGCTCGTGTCACGCCGCACAAGGCACCTTACTGAATTTTGTTGCCCTGCCAAAACGGCGCTCAACTGAGCGTCTATTCTTGTGTCGTGCTGATTAATTATGCCACATTTTTTGCCAGTGCACTTACTTCATTGCGTCGTACTGGCGGGGGACACCATGATGTCGCAGATGGTTGTAGCCGTTGACCCGTAATAATATTTCGCGAAATAGCAACTGATTTGATTAAATTGAATAATGAGCACCACCAGTTATCTTTATCATAATCATTGCCGTCAACTTTCCTGGATGAAGTCAGCTGGCTGGGAAAGGTGCGGTGTTGGCAAGAAATCTCCAAACGCTCTTAAGACAAACTAAACACTAGCAGACATTCCTCCAGCCACACTGTTCCAATGGTCCGTGCAGGAGTGGAAAGAAAAGAACATGAATGGGGTCATTCCCAAGCGATCTGTCAGCCTCGGGAGACCACCTGTATCGCCAAGAGGCCTTTTGGACGATTATGGTCCTAGGAATGCAGGACAAGATCCGAACGAAGTCCCGACAAACGTCAACGTTTTGGGTCCTCCTTCCCGTGGTGCCCGCCTTGTCGAGCTATTCGTTACTTCCGGTCGTCTGGCTTACCAACCGTGCCCTGCATATCGCCCCATACCCGCCTTTCCTTGGTGCCCGCCTTGCCAAGCTATTCGGGGGTTCTGGTTCACGGTCGTCTGACCTAACAACCGGCCGTGCCTGTCGCCCCACACCTACCTTTCCTTGGTTCCCGCCTTGCCAAGCTATTTGGGGGTTCTGGTTCGCGTTCAGTCTGGCCTAACAACCGTGCCGTGCCTGTCGCCCCACACCTGCCCTACACCACCACTGAACTCCGCTGTTTACCGGCTGCCCTGCTGCAAGGATCTGACTGGTTCCCTAGTCACGTTTGCGGGAGTCAAACGGTCCTCAGCTCTTACTGCGGTCCATTGGGACGCTGCGCGGTCGACAGCCCCAGTGGCGGATGGGTAAACGTCGCTATTCGTTGAGCTGATGATTCCTCCGCCGCTGTATTCTTTTGCGTTGGCTGTTGAGTACGTCATCCCGAACTCGTCTATGAGCGTACTGATCTTGTTCATTAACTGAATGTGCGTGCGTGCGTGCGTGCCCGCATGCGCGCGTGCGTGCGTGCGTGCACGCATGTGTGTGTGTGTGTGTGTGTGTGTGTGTGTGTGTGTGTGTGTGTGTGTGTGTGTGTGTGTGTGTGTGTGCGCGTGCGTGCGTGCGTGCGTGCGTGCGTGCGTGCGTGCGTGCGTGCGTGTGTGCGTGCGTGCGTTAATTTATAATTTGACTGAGCGAATTTTTGCCTTTCGCATTGTAGACACTTGAGAAATAATCGCCTGAAAAAGTTACCGGTAACATAGAAGCACCAGCCGGCATGACAGTGCGGCGGCGGACCCGCGTGGGCGCCGGCGCACTACCAGCTTTTGTCTCATCCATAACAAATTAACATTTTCTCTTGCTGCAGTCTCGGCATTGTGAGCACAATCACTGCTCGCGGGCCGCCAAGCATGCCCTGCGTCATGTCAAATGTAAGGTCCGAGTGAACGCCGCCCCCGGTGTCACAACCAATGCAACATTCACACGGTTGCCAGACGGGTCTCGCTTGTTTCAGACTTGTACATCATATAGTATTGCTCTGCTTAGCTTAAAAGCCTCAGTCCCCTGCTGCATTTAAATAGACGTCTTTGAATTATGAATTTTTATGGTGAAAACCATCGACATTCAACCAAAGGAGCTCACTGACGATAGACACTCACTGCAATTACTCGTAATGCCGGGCGTGATCGTACAAATTAATGATTTTAAAAACCCAAACAGTGCAGCTCACAGTATACAGCGCCGTAATGCATTTCTCGCTCATATCAAGACGTGTCGAGACATGACATGCGCGTGATCATACCGGTTGTCATATGTGTCGTGTTTACGTGGCATGATATGCATGAGACCATACCGGTTGTCATACGTGTCGTGTTTACGGGACATGCTATGCGTGTGACCATACCGGTTGTCATATGTGTCGTGTTTGCGTGTGTCCCAGCGCTACAGGCCGGTGACCTCACTGGCGCATCCAGAGAACAGGATTCCCTAGTGGCTCTGTACCTCCTACATGCGGCCTTCTGTCCTACCTAAACAAGTTTGGTTTGTAGGAAAAAATGTCGTTTACTTTACGTTACGTTTACTTCGAAAACCTGTCGTTTACTGCTTAATTACACAGGCTTGATTGCTGTTGTGATGCAGTTGCGGCCAAGATGCGGCTTCCCAGCCCAGCTTGTGTATTATGGCGACGTCTTGCTGTTGTCATCACGCGCTGGCAGTTATCGCTATTCTGACTCGCTCCCTCCCAGCGGAGTCTGCTCTCCGCTCGCTGGTGAGACGGGAACCGTTTAAGAGCCTGTTTCCGCTGTTGGTTCGCCAGCCGCTGCCCTTGACGCTCTGGATGGGGAGGGGGGGGGGGGGGGGGGCGGTGTCAGCTGTCGCTGCTTTATGAAAACTTCCAGAGCTGTCCAAGAATTTCAAAGTGTCTTGAGGCATTTTCGATGGTTTGAGTGCGGCACTTACCATGCGTCCGAGATCGAAGGAGCGTCGGATGGCCTGGGCTGCTCGCTTTGCCATGGGTTCCAGTGGTGTGGTGACCAGAATATTGCGTGGCGCTGCCTATCGGGAGAAATCTGTGGCTCGGTGCGGTATAAATTTGCTGGGCTGTGACTGCGACCGTTGCAAATCGGCCTATCTGTCTCAATGTCGTTGATAAGATATAAGCTGCATGGGTCTCGCGATAGACGACCCCAATAAGCTGCAGTTTCACCTCGGTGGAGCGGATGGGGTCCGTAATGATAGTGCGGTGGCTGCCAGACGGCGAATGACGTTATGGTACCTGCGACCTAGATTGTGTTATTTAAGAGGCCAAATGCGCTCCACAAAGAAGTGGGATGAATTATGCAGGAGTGTTATCGCCGAGCTGCTAGTTGCACGACCTAAATTAGAGGGTGGTGGAGTTCCGATGTGACATTAACACTGGCGAAACATGCGTTCCAAATAACAGACGTTAAGCATTTCACAAGTACGTTTTCAAGCCTGCATTTGACAGCAAACTCACTCAGTGACCTGGACTGTTATCTACTGCGAAGTTAAATAGTTCAAATGTGTAAATCAAGTCTGCTTTTGACGTTGTGCTCATCTATATTGGTGACTCCGCGAACCGTTTTTACAGAAAGTAACCGTAATGGCAGAGCGTAAAGCGCAAAATCGGCTGTCAGCTATGTCATACGCCAGGGTGAAGACGCGGGTGTCGTTGCTTATCATACTTTCAGTCGAGACCGTCGGTTGTCGCACTTGACTTACGCCAGGGCATACCGCCTGTAGCTTCAGTGTGCGTGGCACAACGTCACGCCCATGACGTCTACTGCCAACACTGTCACAAACACCGCCCAGCACAAACTGATTAGAAAAGGTCCCGACGCTTCAAGCAACATTGAAGCATCCGTTCTGCTTTGCTTGTGGAGTTGGGCCCGGCTCCACGCAGTGACAGCCGCTCCCCGTCTCCGCCCACAGCTGGACAGCTCGGACAGGCTGCGGTTCGACGACGTGCTGGAGCAGCTGTTGAAGGGGCTGGAGCCCTCTTGCCTGGAGGAGCAGAACTTCTGCGTGGGCTTCTTCAAGCTGGGGCAGGACGGAGCGCAGTCGCAGGTCGGTCGGATCGTCCCATAGGGACCGGTCCGGGCTTAAAACGTTTTGCTTATTGTAATGAACTGCAAGAGCGAGGTGCCACGGGTTTCCCTTTGGCACGAAGGAACCATCCAAACAGTGTCTGCGGCGTTAGACACCTGTTGGTAGCACGCACAAAGAAACGTTTTTAGCTCGGTCGGGTTTGCTATGTGATGAGGATCGTGGTTGTCGCCACAGGATTTTTACGGTGGGGATGATGCTTGGTGAACTGGAGCTTTTTGCATCCCCATCGCATATATTCAGTGTCAACTAAAACCCAAGTAAACAACAAATGTGCACGCAGAGCGTACATTTTTTGTCTTTGCTAGGATAACTCGCTAAACATACACCTGCAATTATTTATCTCCCGGTCAGCTCCTTTTCCTCGTCTATTGATATCCTGGCCCAAGTAAGGCGTAAACAGAAGC
Organism: Pollicipes pollicipes; assembly: GCF_011947565.3. NCBI lineage: Eukaryota > Metazoa > Arthropoda > Thecostraca > Pollicipedomorpha > Pollicipedidae > Pollicipes > Pollicipes pollicipes. The sequence goes on along the minus strand of NW_023596461.1, from coordinate 34,858,528 downwards.
CGCCAAAAGTCGAAGTCGTCTGCCTCCCAGCGTCACGCGCCAGACGGCGATTTCCCAAGCCAGGCACGTTGCCGTGTTATACGCCGCTGATCAACTCACCATCCAGCCGCCCGGGGGCTCGACCGCGCACGTGCTGCTCTACAAACCGCCGGCCTCGGCCCGTCAAATTTAACCGTAAAAACTCATTTAACTCAAAACGTACGCAGACGAGACAAACTAAATCAAAACAATCGTGGAAGTTCCCGGATGTTACCGAAAACACTGCCAAACATCAAAGAAAACCGGCTACTAAATGAAATCCCAACAATCTTGATGTGTGACTATTTATTTACGCTTGTGATTAGACTGTCCATTTACCAGATGTGTGTACGGCAAACCCGAATGTGACGGAGCCAGGCGGTTAGCCGGGCGGCATCTGGCGTCCACACAAAGCGTATTTGTCGGTCGTCAATGGCGCATTAGCAGCGCTGATAACGAGCATCGGGACTGCAACCGGACCCCGGTACGGATGTGATGCCGGTGCGGCGCGGCAGACTCGAGACAGGCCGACACAGCTCTGACTCGGCGCCAGAGTCAACTCCAGGGTCAGCCAACATTGGGCTGAGTCAGGGTTCAGTCGGCTCCACCGGCAACAGGTGGAGTCAGGTTCAGTGTTTAGTCGGCTGTCACTCCCAGAGTTGGGGCGGAGTCGACTTTAGCTGCGCATCATGTATTATAACTGCACATTATATAAAGCAGTAGCATTGCTTTAGTCCGGTCTCAAATTGCATAGTATCTCAGATATCATCCTTGAATGACAAGCTGTGACTGCATGTACAAATGTGCACGGCTGCGGCCACCTCTGAAAATGGAGAGGGCATGGGACAAATGAAGACTGAGATGATAAAATTGAAACCTGGGGCGACAAGCTGGCTTGACAATAACATTTTTGAATGCGAAAGCGTTAAAAACGTGCATTGTACGAGTAGAATCAGGGAGGTCAAAATCCTGTTTTGAAAAGGGTTGGATGACGATCCCTGGTACCCCCAGGCGATTACAACCATATATACCACCATATGCCTTTGTACATGCCTTGACGCTCTGAACTTTGTCAGCAACAGGGGGATGGTCAGTGGCACTTACCACGCTGGCAGCTGAAGGTGGTGAGGTGCCAAGAATGTTACATCGATGCCGCTGTGATCTCTACCCACCCCATACACTTGGAGTTCGTCGAGCCCAAAAGAGCTCGAATCACAACCCACAATTGCGTCCCATGAGTGGAAACAAATGAACAATTTAAGTAACACTCGTGGCTAGCAGTAACGCATAGTCATGTGCAGCACAGTACATCGTCGCCTGTCAACAATCTGTCGCTCATATGTTTCAAGCGCGATTCACAATGAACGCGAAGCTCGGACAAAATGGGCCTGCTATTCCGGTGCTCATATGCGCCGGAATTGGATCTCCAAATTGGGTCGTATCTTGAAACGACGTTTAGACGTGTATTGGCGCACTTACGCTATAGGTGAGTCTATCAACTGGTTTATCGCCTTCTTGTCACGCCATATGTATTTCAGGGCATTTTAGCTCATTGCATTTCGGTGTCTTTTCGTCAGCTTAGCCGTTCGGTGAATGTGCATCCCAGAGAAAAGAAAACACAATGTAACGGCGAAGTGAGGATCAGCTTCTCTACTGATTTCAGACTAATTGTGAGATGTAGACAAATTTTCGTGCTCGCATTGGTGCTGAATAATCCGTCAGCACATGCCAAACAGAGTTGTTGCTTGTGCGCCCGTATGCGCAGTGGAGATAGAGTGGCGACCGTGCTGTCGGTGAAAAGCACCAGACTCAAAATGAGATGCGCTGTGGGAATATTTGCTGCGTTGCAGGCGTGGAGCACAGTTAACTGCATGGCATTTGTTGAAAAACACTGGTCATACAGCTGAGGAGACGGCTGGTCGCGTCCTGTGCGTTTCACTTCATGTGTGACGGGGAGAAACAGATTGTACAGTGCACAACATTTGGACCTTTGCGTGTCATGAAGGGTGAAATGGGCCATTCATTGCTGGCCACTGCAGGGGGTCTGCAGCTATCGTTTCACCACTGCTAATGGTTAAGTACATTGAAATGCCCCCACCCAATATGTTTCAGAACCGCTTGGCATCAGAGTTATGAATGATTGGCGGTGGCTTAGAAATTTGTAGCGCTCTGTTGATGTACTTTATTTAATGTTTGTTGGTTAGTAGGAGCAGTTCAAACATGTGTCTAAGTTGGGTACCTGTACAGCTGACATGTTCACTACTCAACCTCCATTAAGTGAGGTAATCGGTTTATGCATGGTAGTTACTGGTATCCTACCGCTAAAGTTACCTGCTGAACAGTGTTGAAAATGATTTAATGCAGACAAGTTTTAAGCAGCTGGAGTCACGCTCGCGGTGTCGGCTCTGACACCGATAAGTTTCGTTGTATTCTGAGTAAGATTTGATTCATTGTATTTTACGACAGCCATGACCAGGGGGACAATCGGCTCATACGTATAGGTGCGAAATGACTTGGACCGTTCGCGCGCACCTAAGCCCAAATCATCATCAAACAAGTCAGTTGCATTCAGAGTAAAATGGACCGCATACCGTCCGTCATAATCAGAGTCGGCCCTTCTCATCGGGAGTTGAGCTGAGCACAGGTCCTCCTCACGGACCCCTCGTCCACACCGCGTTCACGGCCGGCCCACGGCGCGCGTCGACCCCGGGCCTGTATTGTTCAGGGTCACGGCCCCGCGGGCCGCTCCGGGCCGGACGAGTCGCCGGCGCGCGGCCGTCCATCAGGGGGTGCCACTCCGGTGGCTGTCTCCAGCCCGTACGCAGCGTGCCAGGCATGTGGACGCCGCCGCTTTGGTGGGGTCGGTATGCCACTGGAGGTTTTCGGAAGGCGAAGCAGGTTAAAGGGACGCGTTAAACTGAAGTGCAGACACACGGAGGACATATTTTTCATGCACACCGAAGTGCCACGATGAGGCGTTTAGACCACGTGTTTATTGCATGGTTAATTACCGATGTGGTATACAGATCGCGCGTATTGTATCACCCAATCGTAGAACTGACCGCCGGTGGCCGACATGACCTGAGCGGTGCCCTGTCCCAGAGCTCCCAGCCGGACTCGCTGGCGGACGGCGCGCTGGGCAGGCACGACGAGGTGCGCTCGCTGATGCGGGAGCTCTTCGGCTCGCTGGAGACCGAGCTCAACTCGTTCCTCGCCCAGCATGAGCGAATCGACAGCTTGTAAGTTCTCGGCCGCGGCCGCCATTAGCGTAGCGACAAATTGTGACTGATGGGCCGTCAACCCCGCGGCCATTGGCAGCGTACCGGGGTGGATGCCAGGGACTCCCTAACATAAGCTGTTCTCGGGGACTGACGGAACGGCGTGTGCTATGCATGTAAGCGGGAGACGGGCTGAGAAAAAGAAAAAAACGTGCGTTTGATCGCATCTTCTTTTCCCTTTTTCATGGCTCAATATCAAACTTTATATCTGAACCGCCATAGTCCATACTCACCGATGCGCCCCCCCCCCCCCCCCGCCCTCCCCCTCTCTGCCTCGACAGCTGCGTGATGCACATCCTGGTGAGGCTGTCGGAGCACGTGACGAGCACGCAGGACTCGGGCTCGTTCCTGCACCAGACGCTGGCCGCCGCGCTCGTCGCCAGCAAGCAGAACTTGGACCGGCTGATGCGCTCCCAGATCGAGTCTGTCGAGACGTGCCCGCCGCCGCGCCGCTCCAAGTGCGCCATCCTGCCGTTCGTCTCCAACTTCCAGGTGAGCGCGTCCGCTCGTCTGGCCCGGGTGAGCGTGATGGCGGTCGTGCCACGTGACGTCGGTTAAGAGATGGGGTCCGACAAGACCGCGGCATCTCGGATTTGTATCACGTGGCTTCGGTAGCGTCCGAAGCCGTCAATCACGTGATCGGATCGGGACGGCACGGGGTATCTCGGGCGGATGTAACGCTAGATTCGGTCCGTCTGGGCCGCTGCCAGAGGCTCTTTGGGGAATCGCTAACTGATGGGTTCTCTGCGGTGTTTTGGCTGTTTGAAGGATCGAGTTAAGATTATAGGGCAGGAACGGGCTTTTACAGCGTGAAGATTTCGCAACTTCCTTGTCTAGGGAGTTACTGGGCTTACAGAGGTAAAAACTTGTGATAGGGCACTTTGTGTTAAATTAATGTGAAAACAGACCTTCGCCTTTATGAAAGGTGTTATTCCTGACCACTTTTCCTTGTCTGCCACCAAAAGAGTTCAGTTGGTGGTTGTTAATAATGTCTGTGGTAGTCTTCAATAACATTTTTCCATAGCGTTTTGAGTTTTGTTAGTGTTTTTAGCACCATGTTGGTTGGTTGAGGCCTCAGGTAGAATGGGTGCATGGGGCACGTATCCAAAGCGCTTCAAATCGTGCGGTATGAAGGCTGAAGCAGCATCTTCAGTATGCACTGTTGTCTTTCAGTTGTCTCATGTGACATTTCAAAGGGAATGCACGGAGCGCACCAAAGCGGCAGTGTTTGTTGCCGTGTCATCTGCGGATTGACTGCAGTTGGCTGTGATGTCTGCTGTTTGACGCAGCCACGGTTTGACATGGGACCCTGCTGCGCTCAGAAGCTCCCCTCGCCTCCGCTCTGGCCGCCGTGTTGTATGAACAAACGCGGGGCTGTAGCTGTTTTCACGCATGCAGTGTCGCAAGGTATTTTTACGCGCGAAGTTTTTCGGACAGTTTGGTGGAATATTCATGATGCTAAATTCAGTTGTAAGTTGAACAGTTGCTCCCAGTGTCAAGCGTTTTCCTCCCTCAACCAAACCTTTTACAGCGAAGCAGAAGTGATTTGATTAAATGAAGGCGAACTTCCTGCGTAGTTTTCGGAAAATCTCTTAAAAGGTTTAAAGCATTTCCCGTATGAATTTCTTATGACAACGACTCCTGCCGCTTTTACTTGCCTTTTTCCCGACTCCAGTATCTCATACAATATCGTGTCTTCAGAATTAATTTAAACGGCATCGTTTCGTGTGTGGTCCAAATTGGTGCCGTAAAACTCTGGGGATACCGGGCTAACGTGCTGCTAATTACGCACCACTTCCAGCGTCACGAGCCTCATGTTGAACACCGGCGCTGCCAGCTGCCGTGGTTTGCCAGTATTTGCATGCCATTTAAAGCCACTAGGGAAGGCATTGGGCTCGGGAGCGGGCATCACGGCACTGCTAGACAGCTGTCAGCACCGGTTTCGCTGACTGTAATAACCCATCTTTCAACTATTCGTTTGAACTGCCTTCTGTGGTCTGGTTAGCATCCCTGCAATTACCTGACGTCGCGGGGTCTCTCGCTTAATCAAATGTTTGCGCAAACGCTTCCAAGAATTGCACCGTCACGGAACGCGAGCGGCTACACATGAGCTCACACTTCGTCGGCTGTAAAAGCCGCTACGAAAACGACAAAGAGTTGTAGTTTTGGTATATGAGAGCTGTGAAAGCCTTATTGTCGTAGCTAATGTAATGTTTTAGGAAGCGCGTGCACAGCGGGGAGTACAGCACGCATTTGTGTCCGTACTGAACTGTCAACAACTCAGCTGATATAATTACCGCGGACGAAAGGCTAGTGATTGCATGCGATTTTTTCTATTTTCGGTTGGTCTACAACCTTTACTTCGCTGTCTGTGGAGGATGATTATGTTGCATCATTATTTTTTACAAATGTGTCAAAAAGCAAGCCTTGAGCAGGTTAAGTAACTACCGTTTCATCGCAACAAATACCCTAATTACATTATCAATTATGATTAATAACATAACTAAGTACGGTTGCACTGCAAGATTCATAGCAGCATTCAGCTTTTCTTCAGTGTGTAGTCGTTTTGTGCACGCCTATGGTCATACGGGTTAATTTCTGCATCGCGGTGTGTAACAGGACGCAAAAATGTTCGTCTTCGTAAAGTTTTTTATTGGATTTTGTCGCACCGTTCACTGCATTTGTATTTCTTCTCACATCGCAGTGTGGCCCGTAGCGCGTGTTGTTGCCAGCCTGCACCGCTGACGACACCCTTAGTGGTCTCTGCCGCCCGGCCCCGGTGCCGCCGGTCGTCTTCCCCACCTGCCCGCACCTCCCGTGACCGCGGCCTGTGACGTCACCAGGAGCTGGCAGCGATCTCCGAGAGCGTGTTCCGCGATTCGTCACGGCGGGCCGACCTGGACCGCTGGTACAGCCGCGTCATCCGGGCCGTCATCGACCAGGTGACGGCGGCCGGCGCGACACTTGCCGTGGTCGGGCGTCGGGCGCGACACTGGCAGGGTCGGGCGTCGGGCGCGACACTGGCAGGGTCGGGCGTCCGGCGCGACACTGGCGGGGTCGGGCGTCTGGCGCGACACTGGAGGGGTCGGGCGTCTGGCGCGACACTCGAGGGGTCGGGCGTCGGGCGCGACACTGGCGGGGTCGGACGTCCGGCGCGACACTGGAGGGGTCGGGCGTCCGGCGCGACACTGGCGGGGTCAGGCGCCTGGCGCGACACTGGCGGGGTCAGGCGCCTGGCGCGACACTGGCAGGGTCAGGCGCCTGGCGCGACACTCGAGGGGTCGGACGTCCAGCGCGACACTGGCGGGGTCGGACGTCTGGCGAGACACTGGCGGGGTCAGGCGTCTGGCGCGACACTGGCGGGGTCAGGCGCCTGGCGCGACACTCGAGGGGTCAGGCGTCTGGCGCGACACTGGCGGGGTCGGGCGTCTGGCGCGACACTGGCGGCGTCAGGCGTCTGGCTCGACACTTCGCATGGGTGATCTGTTTTGTGCTGGAGGATCAGGGACAATCTGTGATGTGGTATTACAGTATTGTGGGTCTCAGTATTTTAAATAACTTCAGTAGATTGTAACTGCAAGCGAGAATTGTAACCGAAAGTTTTGATGGCCGGAAAAGCTGAGTTTTATTCGGTCATCAGCTTTTGAGAGAAATCGAGTGTATTTCAGCGGGTTTTCTCACGGTGCTGTAGACTTGCTTTCTTTCTTGGTTGATTTAGACGCGCATGCAGCTGACGGCTGGTATTCGGACCGCGGCGGCAGGTGACGACGGTGGGCGGCCAGCACCAGAAGACGCCGCTCGAGGTGGTCCAGATGGAGAACTTCCACCATCTGCACGCGCTGTTGATGCGCCTCAAGCTGGCCGGCCTGGAGGCGGAGAAGCGGGAGGTCAAGGCTAAGTACACTGACGCTCTGCGGGCCTATGTCACGCGCTACTTCGGCCAGCCGCTGATCAAGCTGAACGTGAGCAGGGCTTTGGGAAGGGGCGATCTGCGTGGCTAGTTGAGTGGTCACAGGAACAGCCGGTCTGGTGGGCCTGTGGTCCGAGACCAGCTGGTCGCCGTCGGACGGTGGTTGGTTGTGACGCGAGCGTGCGCTGTTTCGCTTGTGAAGCGATGCAGTTATCGTTAGTTCGGGTGGTGCGGTGATACTGGCTACCTGGTGTGTGTAGGGATGGAGGAGGAGGGAGGGGGGGGGGGGCGGCATAAGGATGGATTAATGTTATGCGCTCGACTTGCCAGTTGTACAGTGTTGTCCCTCCATATTGGCGCGGAATAATGCGCTTGATTTGATACGATTTCTAACACCAACTGCAGTTGTCGCTCTTCTGATGTGACTGAAAAATTCGCCGGATGTTTCGGTTCCAGGATCTCGTTGGAACGAAGCCCGACGTTTCCCTTGCAATTGTTCAACACAACGCAACAGACCGTGGCTTGATTTCGTACATCCCCTGGCTGGCGCCAGCACCGTCTTTCAACCAAAACGTGTTCGTTATTCCGTTTGTCTGGCCTATGAGGAGGCATATTCGATATCACGAATAAAGCCCCAATCATCATCGAGTCGGTCCATCTCTTGAGCCCTGTACCCATGCTGAACGCTCGATCCATGACCCTGATGGCAGTCGACCGCTTTCCAATTGGCCCAAATTCGTCCGGGGACCGATTCCCACCCAAATGACCAGCGCTCGCAACTGCTTCTATAGCAGTCGGCGCTAATTGAATAAGCCTTGGAGCTCCGCCCCGCTCGGCCCGTCGGGCGCATGGCTTCAGGCCTCTCATCTGGACTTCGCGGCAATGCGATGATCAAAGTGGAGCGGGGGCCGTACCCGAACGCGGCCGAGTCATAAGGGTCAGAGTCCGGAGTTGACTCATTCGGCGGCGGCCGCTCGGCGCCGCCTTCCCCAGATTGACGCCGGGCCGAAGCCCGCTCCAATACGAGCAGACTGTAACTGCCGCCGGCTGGCGGCCATGGCGAGAGCGGCTCCGTTTCATCGGGACCGCCGGCGCCAGGCAGCGGCCGTCCACAGAAATACGCCCTCTCCCCACTTTCCATCCCCCCTCTAGCCTCACCGACTGTGTAACGCCGTTCCGCTCCCGGGAGACTGGACCGCGCGGAACCTCGGCCGTTCTGGCCACCGCTGCCTGTCGCGCTGTGTGTTGTTCCGCGCTGCCAGTGTTCCTCGTGTTTGTGTACTCGAGCCAATGTTAGGCCTGGGGAGATGCGGAGGGGGGGGGGGGGGGGAAGCCAAGCGGCCGTTTCCGCTGTCAGCCGGCGGGCAGGTTCCGGTACAGCCTTCCCGACGGAGCCACAGGCGTGGTTATGACACGGTACTGCCCGACATCGTTCCGAGGAGCGGGGGTAGTCTTCCCAGCAGGCCTGCTCCGTGTGTTGCAGCAATTCTTCGGCGGCGTCCAGTCCAAGGTGGCCCAGGGCGTGCGCGAGTCGGAGATGGGCTACCAGCTGGCCTTCAGCAAGCAGGAGCTGCGCAAGGTCATCAAGGAGTACCCCGGCAAGGAGGTTAAGAAGGGCCTGGAGACGCTCTACAGAAAGGTGGAGAAGCACCTCTGCGAGGAGGAGAACCTGCTGCAGGTGGGGATGAGTCGTCGCCTCCCGGCCGGCTGTAGCCAATTGACGGCGGCGACGTATGTGTGTGTTGGCAGTATTGAAAGTGCGCGTCGGAGCTTGATTCAGTGTTGACGTCTGGGCCGTCTAGTATTCCAGCTAGAGCTGTCAAGCTTCAGTCCGCTAATCACGGGCCTAACTGAGACGGCTGGCTGACGGCCGTGAGAGGGTGACGAACGGCAAGGAGTCCTGGCGCGGGGGTGGGCTATATCGCGAAACCAGGGGGAATCGCCCATTTGGGAAGTCGTAGAGTTAGGGAAATGCTGTCTTGCGCATCGGTTTGAAATGGATTAGAATGTCATTTACGCATCTGCAACTATCTGTTGTTAGTATTTTGGGTAGTTTAATGTTCTGTTGCTCGATTTCAGTTATATTCTTGTACCTATATTATCTTTTCAAACACATTGGGATTTCACGCAAACTCGCCCTGCAACATATCTCGCTGCTTTCCGCCACGCCATGTTTGAAGTGCCGGGGCAGCAGACATTGCGCAACCAGCCGAACCGTGTCAGAATGACCGTCCATGGCCCAAAATAGCGGAGTACAATGCCGAGCCACTGCAGCGTTAGACGCGCCAGAATTGTGATCGAGCTCTCGAAACAGTGACGCACAGGATCCACCTACCTAGCAGCGGCCAACGGCAACAGCGTCCGTCCCCCCCCCCCCCCCGCCCGCCCCTGGCAACACGTGCCGGGGTGACTCTCGGCCGATTTGTCCGCCCGGCTGCCCTGCGAGACACCCGCTCGAGCCGAGCCGAGCCGACGCCGTTGAGCCCGCAGGCGGTATCGATTGCATCGCGCCGCCGCGGCTCGTCCGCCTTGTACGTCTCGCGAGTCTGGGGCGTCCCGCGCCGCGAGCATCTGTGAGCGCGGCAGGTCTGAGCCGGGCGCTGGCGCGGCGCTCAGCCACCCCACAGTCCGCACCAGGAACGTTCGGACGGTCACTCACGCTCGGGTCACCGGACATGTGTGTTCTCGGCCTTGGCAGCAACGCTCGGTCCGGGTTGCAGCGCTGTGCGTCATTCCTAGGTGTGGTGAATCCCAGTGTCTGAAAGGTATGCTGGCTGCCATGCAGGAAAATTCGGGTGTTAGTGCGCCTGTCAATGTCGGTTATCAGAACACAATTCCTCTCCAAGAAAGTGGAGTCGGCGTATGTCCCACACCCAACGCCCGAGGTCAAGCCTTCGCGTCTGTGCTGCGCGTCCTGCCGCGCCGGTGCCGGGCGTAGAAGTGCCACGCGGCTGAGGGAGCCGGCGGAGAGCACGGAGCCGGTGCCGGGCGTATGAGTGACACGCGGCCGAGGAAGCCGGCGGACAGCACGGAGCCGGTGCCGGGCGTAGGAATGACACGCGGCTGGGGGAGCCGGTGGACAGCACGGAGCCGGTGCCGGGCGTAGGAATGACACGCGGCTGAGGGAGCCGTCGGACAGCACGGAGCCGGTGCCGGGCGTAGGAATGACACGCGGCTGAGGGAGCAGACGGACAGCACGGAGCCTGTGCCGGGCGTAGGAGTGACACGCGGCTGAGGGAGCCGGCGGACAGCACGGAGCCGCGCACGACCCCACGGCACGCCGCGGAGACAGCTCGGCCGGGCCCGAACGGACCGCGCGGCCGGCTCGGGGCTCGTGTGGCCGTCTGGCGCCGACGTCCGGCGCTCTCCGGTGTCCGGGCCAGGCGTTGGGGTCAGCTCAGCACCGGCCGACCGGCCCCGCGCCGCCGCTCGATCGCCCGCGGCGGCGGCGGCTGCGCTCCGGCGGGCCGCGCGGTCTGCGGGCCTCCGCTCCTCGCCCGCGCGGATATGGCCGTACACGCGCGGTGCATGTCACGTGGCTGCCCTCCGATCTTTGCGCGTGCGCTCCGAGCCGTGAAGACCTCCCGATTTCCGCACGTTTACGCGGAACTGCAGGCGTCCAACCCCCGACTTCCCAATGCACACGCACAACGAGTCGCGTGATCTCTACGCGTGTTATCAGAGCGTGTCACATGTGTTCCCTTCGATCTCCACTGTCACGTGTGGCATAAATCACGTGCCGCTGCCTGGCGACCGATCCCCGCCGTGTACTCCTGGCCGGCTACGTGGTCACTCCGTCACGCCGCCGCACCAATCACACGCGGCGTGGCGCCGGCTGCCGGTGCCTGCGGCGGCATAATACAACACTGGTCCAATAAGCGTGGCCATCTGATTCAGCGGGGGTCATTACTGGCCGCTATCAGCCCGGGGCCCTGAGGACGTCTTTGTTGTCGGCCCCGCTGGCGCCTGGTCGGTGCCGCCGGCGGCAGATGGCTGCCGCGGCCGCAGCTGCCCTCCGGCCTCGTCATTAGCTGAGCGGCTGACCAGCGGCGACATTCCCGCTAACTGGGTGTTGTGTGGGGTGTTTTGCTGGAAGCGGTAAGGCTGCCATGCTCCAAGGGATAACCGTGGGGGAAAATGAGCGCCGTAGATCCGTGACCGTAGATTTTTGCTCAGATGTTGGGTCGTACGCACGTATACATCCTGAAGTCATGTGCTCCTCATCCCCTACCAAGTTTGGGGTATGCATTGAGTGTGTGCGTTACCCAATTAGGTCCAGAAAGACCGATAGAACTAAGAAGAGCGCCTGGTTCTGCGAGATCCCAGATAGTGTGCGCACCCGCGGCGCGCTTTACTCGGTTTCAGGGGAAAATTTTTGAGTGGTGTCCCCCCATTCAAAATTCTGCGCACACCCCTGTTCACATGCGGCAAAAAATGCAGCGTGGTTGCAGCGCTCCCCAAAAACGCGTCCAAAATGGCAGGACGTCAACGCACAACCATAAATTTCAATGTCGAGATGAAATGCGTCTACTTACTGTTGTACGATGCCAATCTGCGTTTGCTGAGCCTTCAAACCATCCCAATGCTCACACGATAAACCGGTGTACGACACCGGCATGAAAGTCCGGCATTCGCGATGATCGCGACACTCGGCGGACGTCATTTTGTTACATTTGGTAGCCTCGTATGTTAAGTCTATGATTTTGAAGACGCTGGGACTATCAGCGCCGACCTGGCGTTCTTACCATCGACATCAAAGTACTTGTTCGCACCGGTACCAAACAAAGATGTGCTGCCGCCGTCCGCGGCATGTCCAAGTGTTGATCCGAACTAGCATAATTACCGAAGCAACTGTCAGCTGCAATATGCAATAACTTCAGATGCATGCAGAAGGAGCTATTAAAGCATTAGCCTGCGCCTTTTCATGATTATTTGTTATGACACTGGTACGTTTCCACAAAGTTGTTGGTATCACGTTTGTATTTTTAACCCCTGCACAATGCATAACAGCACATTTCGTACGTTGCTGAATTAGGACGCAACATTTCGAATCTCAGTGGAGCAGTCAAGTAATGTTGCTTTGCTTTGTGGAATGTATGCCCATGTGTTGAGACGCTGTTAATGAATGGAAAGCTGGTGCTTTTGGTCAGGTACGAATATACTACGCACGTGACGGCGTATTAACAATAGATCCCTCAGTGCGATTTCCATTAAAGATAATAGGCGTTTTGCTTCTTGTATGTTTGCAATTACGGACATAGTTCCTCACCCCTGGCAGATAGGCACGGCCGGACAATCAACGGTACTTCATATCTTGTCTTGAAAATGAGCTACGAAATTTTGCCTTCCGCCAGTGCTTCCGGCAGTCCATAAATCCGGTATGTGTCACACGGGATATTCATGTGGACGGCAAGGCCTACAACCTGATTAAGGAGCGACAAAGCGACGGCAGCCAATGTTGGGTATTTTGGTAACCGCGGGTCGCAACGAGTTGGCTTCGTTCACTCGGTGAACGTCGAGCTTGGCTTCATTTGATTTGACGCTGACGGCACTGTATTGTTCGAGCCGAACTGCCTGTGATCTCATACATGTATTCAAACTAATTTCGATTGGTCGGATGGGCTTCAATGTAACACAAACGAGTTTAAATCGGTTTGGCGGCGGCCAGATGGTCCGCGAAGCGAGGAGGGCAAAGATCCTGTTTCATTATGTTGTCATGGATGTGCTCTCGTGTTTGTAGCGTGGCGGGGAAAGGCAAAATCGTATTTTCCCCGTCGCTGGTAGTATTCAGCACATCGATCCTTTGCTTGGTTCCGGTTCAGCGGTATCGATTTTGGTTTTGACTGCGCGGTGGGGTAATTCCGACCCAGAACCCAGGCAGGACCCTGTTGTGAGTTGATTCCGATGTATGATGTACAAGACGTAACCTAATCTCGGGATCGATTCCAGTGCAGTTGATTCTGGTAGCAACGGCTTAGCATGTAAAACAGTCCATGGGATGCGAAACGCAAGTATGAAGCATACATTTTAATAAGACAGTGACCTATCTGGGGCCGTTTTTGCTGCTCACATAACACATGTAATTTTTTCGCATTTCTTGTCATTTACCGTCGTTTTGGAGTCGTCTCATCGATAAATCGAGCCAGCGCAGGGTTCCGGGGGATGGCTCATCGTACCACGGAGCGACGCTCTGACTGAGAGCACGAGCATTACCGCAATAGGCGCTTGACCTTAGAGCGACGCCCGCTCCTGGCCGGAGGAGAAGCGCCGCGTCCTTTCGCTCCAGCTGACGCCACGGGAAGCGTGACGTCACTGATCAGCCTTGGCGACGTGCCTGCATAGGTGGAGTGTCGGAGGCAGCCGGCTGTTATTTTAGCCGCCGGTCGGCGCTGGGGGGGGGGGGGGGGGGGCTGGCGGCCCGCGCCGGCCGTGTGGGCCACGCGACGCGCGACCACCTGGGACAGTGGGGCACAGGTCGCGACGGGCACGTGGCACGCGTGTGGGGTCGCCGAAATGTGCAGCGGTCCGGAATTGAACTCGCGGTTGCGTCACTCTCGCGCTGCGATGGCAGCGTCGTTTTGGCAGCGCTCTAGCTTTTCGAGTTTGAACGGCTAGGTCAGTGGGCTGAGTAATGACGCCGCTCTGCAAACAACCGGCATGTTCTGCTGCCCGCCAGGTGGTGTGGCGCGCCATGCAGGAGGAGTTCATCACGCAGTACAAGTCGATCGAGGAGATGATCCAGCGCTGCTACCCGGGTGCCATGATCACGCTCGAGTTCACCATCGACGACCTGCTGCGCTTCTTCTCCGAAATCGCCCGTTCGCACTGACGCCTGGGTGCGGAGGTCGCGCTGCGCTCTCGTCGGAGAACATCCGCGTGGTGTGGAGATTGGTTGGGGACGGGCGGTGCCGGGTTGGAGATCGGCTAGAGACGGACGGCGCCGTCTTGGAGATCGGCTGGGAACGGGCGGCGCCGGGCTGGAGATCGGCTGGGGACAGGTGACGTCGGGCTGGGGACGGGCTGCGCCGGACCGGAGATCAGCTGGGGACGGACGGCGTCCAGATAGGGACGGACGGTGCCGGGCTGGAGATCGGTGTGCGCTCCCCAGGCTGCCCGTTTCGCTGAGGGTCGGATGAAGATGTGTTGTCGTGGCTGGTAAGAGCGCAGCGTGTGCTTGACGGCAGTCCATTTGCTTTAAGCAGTGTTTGTTTGAACAGCGTTTTGAAGAGCTGTGGTTGCAAGCTTTTGAGATTGCGGGAATCGCTGCTTCTGTTTTGAACATATTTTGTATGTCGAGCGTCTGGATTCGCGAGCAACGCTTCAAAGCCTCCTAAATGTCTCAATACATATCCCAATGACCACGGGAAAGGTAAGGCATGTGATGCATCTTATTTGTCCTTGTTTCGTCTCAAGCAGCAATGGCCATCGCATGGCCATGCTAACGCGTGCTTACAAGATGCCGGATGTCGATATGTGCCGTGCTTAGCGGACGGTGGGACGTCGGTTGTTGTGGCGCCACCCTGTTATGTGTAGGCAGCTTGTGAGGCATTCGAACCATTGTATACTGGCTGTCTCACGGTTTTGCATTATTGTAGTAGTATTGTTATTGTTTACTGAGCTGAGTGCTGTAATCTGTAACTGAATGTACAAGGGCGACTGTGTGACTGATAAGGCAGACCTGTCATCGTGTTGGCAGTCTCATTTGCTAGCATGTGTGATATGCAAGATTCATGCCTTGTTTGTTATTGTAACGATGCAGCCCCAGGCGGACAATGGATACAAATGGTCGGCTGTTGATCCGCGGCCAATTTCCTGCCGCAGTCCGTCCCAATGAATGTGGCGTTGGTGGCCGTTCGACGGCCCTCGGCCCGATGAATGGACGGAGTTTGTGAGCCGCTGGCGCCGGTTAGACGGTTCATTCCCCGCGGCACGCTTGGCCGCACCAGTCCGCGGCGCCGGCCAGGTCTCTGGCTGGGGCTGCCGGACTGGGAGGGGGGGGGGGGGGGCGGCCCAGGCTCCCCGAGGCTGACCCGCGCCTGCTGAAGTTGGGGCCGGGGCGCGCCATCCCGTTTGAAGCACTCTAGGTGGACCACCCTACAGTCAAAAACAAAGTCGAATGGCGGTGTTGGACCGGAGATGTCAATCCCGCGCTTTAGAAAACCCGTCATCCAGGGATGAACGCAAACAACGCGTGGGGTATGCCGTGACAACTGTGCGTTTGCAGCAAAATCATTATGATTGCCGATACATGAGCGGAAACCACTAGTCCCCAAACAGCTGCACTTACGCATAACATCATGACCCGAGAAACGGTGAACAATGCCAGTGATTCCAAAGGAAATGCTTGGAAGAAAAGTTCACCGTGCACTAAGTTAGTTGCGTTCCGTTGCGTTTCAGTAGTCTTGTCAAGTTGAGGCGGACATTCAGCGTCACACTTGCGCTCCAGTCACCCCAACTTTGAGAGAAAAGGGGCAAAATCCGGGGAGATGCGAGAGTTTTTGGGGTAGGTGCCATAATTTTCAACAACTTAGCTCCCCCTCCCCCCCCCAACTTACTGTGCAAACGACACCTCCGCCATATTCTCTTTAATACCTATCGCCATAGGTACGAAACTCCCAGGAGCATTGGCTACGTGTCTCAGAGCTGGCGTGTCGTTCGACCTGACTGCCGTGGAAGGTCAGCAGGTAACTGACCAGTGAGGGTCAACCAGCTGAATGGAAGACGAACTGTACACCGCCAGGGTTCTGTAATCCACATTTTCGTTGCCAAGCGCCTAGCTGTCATGAGTTGGGATTTTATGTATCCCATTATTTAAACATAGTGGTAAATAAAAATACATAAACAATAGTGGTATTTTATGTATATTTCAATACACACTATCACTTGTAAATGTAACACGGTAAATGTAACACGACATGGCCAGTTGAGTTTGCATTAATGTTGTCAGCTTGACAGCTGTTAGGAGCGTGATGTACTGTGGGGCTTCCGCCTTGGCCACATGTTCGGGAATTGCCGCGTTGAAGCTGCAATGTCCATATTACTTGAATGGAGTGTTCCACATTGATATGGTGCTTTGAACTGAGATAACGGTCTTAAAGATCTTTCGGTGCTGTTCGCAGTCCTGCGCTTCTTAAGACCTACGCCCCTTTAGTTTCTGCGCTACGCGCCCTCGAAAATGGGGAAAGGTATGGCGGGGAGGCTGTTTTAAAGCCACCTTAGCGGTCATGACGTCATAATAACGTCACGTGAATCATGTGAATCACCGAGGGCGCAACTGATTTCAGCTGCGGAATTTCGGCCAGAGGGTGCTGTACCCGGGATGGTAGGCCCTCGGTCCGAGAGCGCGGTCCAGTGTGGAGGACCACTCTCGGACCGAATAGGGGACCGATGCCTCTCCGCTGCGCTCCATCTATCGGCTAGATGCCCTGAGTGGCGCCGGATCCGATGGCTCGCACTCGAGACGGGGGCTTCCGGACAGCTGACCCGTTTCAAGGAGAACTGCTGACCTTGCCGCCTGCCAAGGCGTTCACCGGATACACTCGAGGCGGCAGTTGACCTCACCACGTGGCCGGGGTCAACTTCGATTCAGAGGTGTGGGTTGTGGGTGGTGACGGTTGGGTTCGTGGCCCAAACCTGGGGCCGGACAACCGTGTTGTGCGACATCGCCTGCCCTCACTTTGATGAGCGGCGATGGTCTCTGACATTGCATGCTGTTGTAGGTAATTCAGCAGCTATGGACCGTGCTCTGAACAATGGCAGCGGGGAAAGCTCGTTGCTCATAGCTGATTTATATGGTTGGGCTGGGACTTTGCAGCGCTGGGTCTTGAAAACGACCGCATTTTCTGAACATTCTGTGTTCGTGCACTTACGCACAAGTTTTACGAGGCTTTCTTCGAGTGACTTTCAGGCCCAATTTCCGCTCTGGTAAGTGCCCTGGCGGAAGCATTCTTATCAGACTGCACTCCCCAAGTTATCCGAGACTCCACTTCGCGTTTCCTTTTTCTGGCTCAATTTTCCACACTTGCTAACGCCTTGGCGGACGCAATGTTTTACGAGGCTGCAGCTTTCGTGAGATGTTACGAATAAAGTGCGAGCACGGTGGTGGCACAGACGTCTGCTTCAGCACCAATGTGCAAGGAAGAGCCTTTAAGGCTCCGGACGTGTTTTTGGAGGAAAAAAAACAAAGTCGAGCGAAGTAAAGCTGAACGGGTCACAGCTGGATGCTTCTTTCGACGCGAATCGGCAGGTTAGGCGAGACCTACCAAGCCAAGTGGCCAGCTCGGCAGCTAGACGTAATTGTCAACCCAGTCTAGCCAACTAAGCAGAATCAGTCTGCTAAGCAGAAGCGCCGCTTCTGCGGCCCCGCTCAGCCAGCCACGCTGCGTCCGCCGACTGCTCCGCTGTGAAATTCTCAGCCACCAGAGCGCAGGTCTTTGAAGGTTGGCCATTAGTTTTTCGAAGCACTCGAGTGCATGCCGTTTGATCATGTCGCGTCTCTGGCAGCGTTTCAGAATCATTACTTTTACCTTCCCATACGGTAAACATGGTTAACGAAAATTTTGGATTGCAGGGTGGCTGAGGACCGCGGGATGGGAACAGGTCCCAATCTCGGCAACAAGGAGTCAAAGCGACGTAGCACCAGTTGTTCACACGCGCCCGGCCGGTCGAATGCCGTTCGCTCAGGGGTGGATCAAACTAATCCCCTGAGATCTAAAAAATTAAGGGATGTAGAAAAATCAAATTTACATGGTAAGCTTATGTGTATGTGAACTTACTTATCTCACAATTTTAGGTTTGTAGATCTTGACCTTCGGATAAAATAGGGTCAAACGGGTTCATTCTCCGGATCGGGGTACAAAGTGCCCGCAAACCTCCTCATGCAACCCCTTTGATCGTAGATACCTGTTTTAAGCAAAAAGTCACCAGTGCTCATTTGAGGTCAGTGACCTTATTTGACTCAGAAAAGCTCATGGTGACCAAAAGCACAAGAAATTGTTTTTGTTTTTGCACTTGCAGAAGCGTTAAGGATTACGCCAGGTGGTGTGTTGCTAAAACAATATGTTGACCTTGGTAATTTTAGGTCAGTGGCTCACTCTGACGTTAGAGAAGTCCAGGGGATGGCTGACGCAATCCATGTTAATAAAATAATTGGAACGAGCATCAGAAGCGAGTAAGAAAGCAAAAGTTCGCGAGCAAAGAAGCAGGTTGTTTTAGACCTCGGTCTCAGCCTCATATCTGGGCCGAGGTCAATGAAATTTGCCGCAGTCCTGAGCTCAACTATGTCATTGCCAACGAAACTCCGATAAATGTACGGCTTCGCCTAGCATCCCGTTGTAACATCAGATTGAACGGATCCCGACAAATTGCCTTCGTTGGCAGTCACGGCCTGACGGACCTGCCGTAGGTCAGCGACCTTACAAGGTAAGCGTATTTTACTATGCCAAAATATCCACTTCCAATGCCTGCAGCTGTGTACAATTTTCCTTGGCGATGCCGCGCCATTATGAAATTGTTCTGTAAAAACTTTCAGGGAGTAAAGTTTACCCGCCACCCGAGCTCGTGTTAAAGGAAATATTCCACGTTTGAAGATATTGAAACAAGCACCAGATATGATGAAATAAGCTCACTTGTATCTATTGACATGCTCTTAAGCGGAGAAGACTGCTCTAGACAACACAATTTCTCTGTTAAGTAAATATGCTCCTAATTACGTCATTGTTGGATTACGTCATCGCAACCTGTACAACATTGATTGAGAGCACATTAACCGTTATCTCCGGCTGTTATATCTACAAATCGTGTTCACGAAGTCGGACGTGAATAACTCACCAATTATGTCCTTCATTGCCGCTTGGCTTATGGAATGGCAGACGTGGACACTATGGCGTCATGGATGTCTGGGTGACCTTGAAATAGTCATCCCGAAATAGTTTGCACATCTTCTTGGGTGTGCAGCTCAGAAAGTGGGTTTTTAGGAAAGAAGGTTAAGGAAAGTAGGTGTTTTTAGGTCTTAAGAAGAGCAGGGCTGTGACCTGCATCGAATGCTCTTCAAGAGGCCTATTTCAGTTCAAAATTTCATGCAAATGTGGAACACTCCCTTTAACAATTGCTGACAACAGCGTACACGGACAACGTGCTGTCAAAAGTGTGGGTCAGTGTCTGCAAACCCTGACGGCCTCATGCGCTAACCATGGATCCACCTGTTTTCGTTTTTTCGAACTGTCGTACGGCGAGGGCAAATGTACCGTCCACAAGTCGTAAGGCGGTCTCACTGCCGTTCGATACAAAGATGCGTCAGTTGTAGATCGGAAGGCCACCAGGTCATTATTTTCGAAACCAGCTTCAAATGCAACCCATTTTGTTCTGAGCCGAGACATCGAATCATGAAAACCAGAGACGCGCAGCCCGGTTCGTTGTGATCAGTAATGACACGCCCTGAAATAAGGTGAACCGGCTGTACTAGTCAACAAAAGGCCTATGTCTCTCATAGGTGTTCTATCCAGGGTTCTTGAAAAAGTCGCTCGCAGTCAGCTGGGCACGTATCTCCACAGCAATAGTATTCTCAGCCGTGCTTAATATGCCTACTGGCAAGGTCACGGTACTGAAAATGCTCTGCTCGATGCTGTCGGCGGGCTAGTGATAAACATCTACAACGGATAGATACCTTCGCTTACAGCTGTCGATCTATCCAAGGCTTTCGACAGCGTTGATTATAGTTTGCTTATAACCAAACTTCCGAGTTACGGTGTGCACCCCGATTGATTAAAAAGTTATTTGAGTGGTCAGAGGCAAGCCACTGGAAGTGGCTTGCCTCTCACTAAGTGAACTGGAAGCCACCAAGCGAGCCTTTTCTCATCGAACAGCAGCAGCTTGGAATCGCCTGTCTCCGACCTCCTCTATACCTTCATTTCTGAGTGACAAAAATGCTCGTAAAAAACTTTTCAGCGTCGGTCTTTATCCTATGGAATTTGGCCGTAACGTATCGTACAGCATCATATTTTATAGTATATTTCATAGCACCGTATTCCACAGTATATTTCGTAGTATCATTTTTCAATGTTTTTATGTGCTATAACGAGTGAGTGAGTGCTGTAACAAACTGAATCTAACCAAAGTTGTAACGGACGGAAGACCTGAAAAGCCGCCTTGTGGACGGATTTGAGCATAGAAACACACATACAAATACGAAAAGACCAATAACGATCCATAGTAATACTTCCATCAAAGGCACCACAAGCTTTAGCCATTCTAAACTCCCTCGTCTCGTCACAGCTGTCAGACCTGGACCCAGCCAAATTTTCAATAAAAGTATTGAGTGTGCGGACTCCCGTAAGAGTCCACCACCGCCTTGTCTCATGGAAGTACTCACATAGTATGGGTACATCACCGCCTGCCAAACTCAGTAACGCTTGATTTTAAATGCTTTGATAAATTCCATCCTTATGGGGTCTCAAAGGCGACTGGCTCCGTTTGTTTGTGTTTGGGCATCACCTGCTTGGTGATAATCCCTTCTGTTGTCACCTCGCTTGTCCTGCAGGGAAAAAGGTTGCTTGCTGGTATTTATTTGCTTGCGCGTTTCAGGATAGATAGAGTTAAGTGGGAACTCGCAAGGCACTTATCAAATGTCGTTAAAAATTTGGCAGGGGCTTTACTCTGTGAGAAATCATTTAGTCCACATTACGTTCGGTAACCTGTAAAATTTCCTGCAAGACTGCCGCTCTGCTCAGGCAAAGAGACAACGAGGCCTGCGTTCCCGTGAGTGCTTACATGAAAGGGCATCTTGTCATAGCGAGAAAACAATAATCTTGCAGCATGTGCGATGGTAGAAAGAGGTGCGGCACTCATTCATTTGACAACATTTAAAAGTTAACCCCGGCCAACTTTTTGTCATAGTTGTTAATGCAGTCAATTCGTCTCAGCGTCCAAGACACGAAAAGAAACTTCGGGCGCAGGAACGTTCTCGTTGATGTATCCCACAGTCAAAACTGAAAGCAACTTCCAGAAACAAAAGTTACTCCAGGTGGCCCGTCTTTCACGCAGACGTAGCCCCCTGTCTTGCCCAAACATTATCTTGAGAACAGTATGGGTAGGGTAGAATTATGAACAAAATAATACTTAGATATAGGCTGGTATACAATCCATGGATGGGAAGGATTGGATTGCAAGATTTCTCAAATTGAACTACAATCCTTGTTAGTAATATGGTTAATTTTCCACCCACTCTTTGGATCATATCCTTTGGAACTTTTTGGTGAAATTGATCGCACAGGGCTTTGGTTTTGCATTCAAATTCAGGCTGCTGCACTTTTGTTCTCGAAGCCTTCACTTTTCTTTTTTTTAATCATTTTCTTCTCCCGACTGATGCTCAGCATGTTGCTCTGGTGGCTTCAGAAGCGTGTCACCTGGTCAGCATCAGAACCTGATCTAACTGCATGAGATGCTTGAACATTGGCTTAAGTGGATATTTGCCACTGACCGGAAGCTGTTCAGTGCGTTTGCAAGGAATATTATTCACATAGATAAGACAGTAGTAGTAGACTTATTCTTCGGAGAAAATGAGGAGAATGGAGGTATGAATGATTAAATATTTCGGCAACGTGCCTTTATCGACACAATTACGTAAGTGAATTCCTAAAAACCTGAACTCACTTCTGCTATTGTTTCGATAAAGGCACGTTGCCAAAATATTAACTCATCTATATCTCCATTCCTCTGGTTTTTCTCCGAGGAATGAGGCTGTTACTACTGTCTTATCAATGTGTTACCAGTGACTGGTATCAACTGATGCTAGTTGCCTGCATTTGATGATCTATACATGGCACCATCAAGTTCAATACTCATGTCACTAGTCATTAATGATGATAAGGCGCAACACTTTCAGCCGGCACTTAAAGCGACTGGTTCTGTACTGCGACGGATAAAGATGTCACATACCTGTGGTCTGAGTTTAGTTTAGTTGCCTGTGTGTCAGCTTTTCCTTTGGTCATGGTTACTGACGTTTGATTTAGTTGCATGTGTGTCAGCTGTTCCTTTGGTCATAGTTGTCGACGTTTTATTTAGTTGCCTGTGTGTCAGCTTTTCCTTTGGTCATAGTTTCTGACGTTTGAGGAGCCTGCACAAGTGGCCATATTCTGAATCAGAATGCATTTCCACTAAGTGTGGGTCCGCGATGCTTTTTACAAAGACGGGTGGGAAATTGTGTCGCAATCATTTTCAAAATATTTTCTAGTTACGCACGTTATTTTTTCGATCGTCTTTTCCTCAGCCCTCTGCAGGTGATTTGTCCACCTAACATCCTTTCAAACACATCAGTTATTAAACCCCGTTGTTGATATTTTCATCAGTCGAGTTTCCAACATATCCTGTCTGTGGAGATTTAAGGACCTCACCTTTAGTAGGCCTTGGGCCGTGAGTTCTGTGAAGGTCACGTGGGCTGCGCTTGGTGGTCTACGGAACGATGACGAACGCGTTTGCAAAATGCGATCCTGGGGACTTCCCTTTGGGCAACTATATGGACGTGCTTCGCCATACTACCCGACACATTTTTAACAGATGCATTTAGTTCGGCCATACAGTGTCAAGCCTAACAAATCCGCCAAGCGAAGTAAGTTTTGCTGACACGTACTTTATCTTTTATGACCTGGTTTGACAATGTGTGTTGTTTTTGACAGGAGGTATTCAGCTTTCTCTCATTGTCTTGGGATGCTAAGTTCCTGAGGTGCACAGGTCATGCCAGTGACGTCATGCGCCACTATCGACGCATGATATGTCACTGGTTATGCCAGTGACGTCACTAACGACGTGTGTCGCCGTGTGACATGATCTATACAAAACAAGAGTACTCACCATCGTAGCTAACGCTGACCTGAAGATAGAGACGTAAATTGAAAGCTAGTAGTTTGCCAAGTTGACCCAGTGGAGCTCATCATAGGTCACTTGACTCATTGTAGGTCACGCGTTCCATGACAGTGATGTTCACAGTTGTACGGGAGCTACTGCATGCACTTGCACATGCACATGCACTTCGTGCTTGGCTGTGGCGTGTTAAATTTTTCGAGGCAGTGATGACCTGTGAGACCCTGCGTCCGGCGAAGATGAAAAACGGGTGTCCGCTTCGGTCTTAACTTAAGGCCCAACATTCACTTCTACTTGAGTGTGAGTGCTGGTTCACACATATCAAATACGTAGGCTGCGTGGGGTCTGAGCAACGTGGTCGCTCTCAGGTGTCAACGTGCCCAATATAAGGCGTCTCATCTGGAAGGATCACTGTGGAGCGCGGGGCGTCGCATCTCGCAAGATCACTATGGAACGGGGGCTTTCGCCCACCTGACGAGTTGTGCTTGAACGTTTTCTGAAGTGCTTCGGTGACATTTTTTGTCTTGGGTATTTCTGTATTGTTGCTGTCATTGGGGCTTAACGACGTCTTAACGCGTCTGCACTAACCACTGCGCGTCTGGAAAACCAGAGGTGCGGGGTTTGATTCCCTGCGGTGCATGCCCTTTCTGCCAGGGTGAAAGGCAGGCGGCGCCATATAGCCTCAGCAGCCGAGTGAGTCGTAAAGCCCCATGGTACACACACACGCACGACGCTCTTAGCTGCTGAGGCTGTATGCCGCCACCTGCCCCTCACTCTGCCAGGAAGGGCGAGCACCGCGGGGAATCGAACCCCATACCTCTGGCTTCCCAGACGTGCGTCTTAATCGCTGCACTTCCGACCGCCTGGGCTTCTGTAATATCATGGATATTGTACACATAGCTGGTTCAGAAAGCACAAGTTTTAAATGAGCCTTCAGAACATCTTGCGGTCTCTTTATCAAAATGCATTCCAATTCATTTATACGTGAAGGCTGCTGTGTGTCCCGAAAGCTCATTTAAAACCTGCATTTTCTCAGTCATTTCGCTTTACATAGCTAAGTCATGTTCTTGAATGCATCCGCCGTGTAGGATGCATTTAGGATTTTGGCAGATATGAATAACTATTAAAGGTCGTATTTTGAAATGCTCCATGCGGTTCTTTTGCATACGTGTCTGAGCGCCACATTTTTGTAATTGTCTTACGTCGAAGATATGGTAATGTTAAGTATTTATCTAATCATATATTTTGTCGCATGACTGCCTTGATCTATTGCAATGCTAACTGTGCTAAAAACGGTACGGTCATTTTCGCTGCGCAGTGTAATTCATTTTGGCTCTCGTATGTCCATCCATTTCCCACCCAGAGAATGCTGGTGAGCCTGAGTGACTCTCCCACTGATAATGGCTCACCTAAGTCCATCCAGTTCCCATCCAGTAAGTGCTGGCGAAGCTGGATGACACCCAGGGGGGCGGGGCAGACAGGAATAATGGCTGTTGCTCACCCACTCCGCGCGCCAAAAATGCCGCGGTTTCCGCTCAGACCGACGGAAATACGCGGGTCGTCCACAGCGGGCACAGCATAGTATGTCAGAACGCGGCCTGTGCCGACCGGCCCCGGCCGCCGCAGCGGACGGGAGCAGTAGGTGAGACTGCGCTGGGCGGCGTGGCACATGCGCCACGCGCAATAGCGGCATCTCAGATTTCCCATGCTGCTAGTTCAGTACATCAATCATCAGTACAGCGATGGGCAAACTGTCAAACCACTCATCCCTAGAGCGTTGTAAATTGTTCCTGATTCGACAAGCTCTTCAGCTACGATGATGCGTGCATGCGTGCCATTACGTTTATTGAAATCCCCATTCAATCTGCAAAATGGCGCAGTGCCATGGGATCGGGGGTCGCACCCGTTCGCTAAGTGCTTCATCGTTGGCTGGTTGTTGGCGAAAGGGGGCGGGGGGGGGGGGAGCAACCGCTGCAACATCATGTTCATTCTTTTCATGTACCACCAACAACGCATTGTTCGGTTTCGGGGTTAAGGGGAACGTTTTTCACTTTGCTGCCCCCATCCGATGTGGGCAGGTAACGCCCCAGCCGTCCATGGCAGAGTCCCACGGCGGTTGCTTGATCTTGCGGTTGTCACGGTCACACGGGCAGCGCTGTGACACGTGCAACGCTCGGAGACAATCTTGCGGGGTGTGGCACTCCCACAGGCGGCGCCGCTCCACGTGTCACGCTCGGGGATAACATCGGCGAGTGTCGCGCTCGCGTAGGCGGCATGGCTACATAAATACGGTTCTCGGAACTGATGACCGGACGCCGCGAACCCCACTCACTACCTCTCATCACTTCTCTATTAACTGAGTGAGGGTAGAGCGCGAACCCCACTCACGCTCTTCTTCTCTATCGGTCTCCATCTCTCGATCCGTCTCTCTCTCCGCTCTCTATCTCCTCTATCTATCTTCTCTCTATCTCTCTCTTCTACTATCTCTCTCTCTCTCTCTCTCTTCTCTCTTCTCCCTCTATCTCTCTCTCTTCTCTCTCTCTCTCTCTCTCTCTCTCATCTCTCTCTCTCTCTCTCTCTCTCTCTCTCTCTCTCTCTCTCTCTCTCTCTCTCTCTCATTTCATGATGCTGTGGTCGTCGGCGGAGCTCTGGTTCAGTTCTCGGCAAGCTTCCAGTTGAACGAAAATACCTTCAGAGACCTCGGCGCCTACAATCGCTGGTAATTGTTTTAAGTGGTGCTAGATGTTTCATGATGGCATAATTCGAGCGATTGAAGTGCATTTGCACCTTGGGTATGCTCAAATTTGCATATAAAAGCACAAAATTCACACTTCCGCTGGAACAAACCAAGTTAACCTCACTGAAAGCCGCGAAAGGAGCAATGCTGCCGCTAGCTATTCTGGAGACGATAACAACGGAACGCCTCAAACGCGCTTTGTTCACGTGGTTCACGCTCAGACGGGCTTCCTGTAATCTGCCGCTGGCCGGCTTGGGCCTCAGAGAGTCGCCCATGTAGATAATGGGGAGAGCCAGCGTGAAATGAATGGAGTAATGATGTTGCGGTCTGAACATCTCATTTGTGACCGCCACATGGTCGCGAGTCAGTGGCGAGATGTACCACCGAAAAGTCACGCTTGCCGCGCTTGCGGCAAGCGCGGTCTGGATGCCCCAACGTGAGCATACATGACATGGGATGAACATGGCATCACGTTCCAGGCCTGGAGGGTGCGCTCCGGTGCCTTCAGCATCGAGAAAAAGTGTCACTGTTTCTAAACCCTCGCTGCGAATTCGGACCACGATCTCATCCTGTGATTGGTCAGAGGAAGTGGCGTCATCACAGTTTGAAACCCCGTGAAATCCCCGTTGCGACGCTGGTTGAAACCCCCGTTGCGACGGTGATAGACCCCGAGACATCGGGTAAAAAGCTCGTACTTAACGCCGTTTTTACCTTGGTTGGTAGTGCAAGAATTACCGGCGTTATAAGAGATATCTGGTTGACATAAAACTGAAAATTTCGGTTATCCTGAGAGTTTTCACTGGCAGTGATCAATGGAACCCAGCGATTGCTATCCATGCCGTTTCCTTCTAATTTGAAGTGCTCATTTTGTTTTGACCACTCATCCGGCGCTATGATGTGATGCTGTTTCATGGCCGCGTAAATCAAAATCATTAAGGCTTAGGATCAGACACCAGGGTAAGCGTAAGCATCGGGATTTACCAACATCTGCTTATAAGTGCTGACTCATATGTGAGTTGAGCAGTGCGATGATGCTTCCTGGGCTTTATTTAAGTGACTACTATAGGAGTTACTACTGTGTCAGTGATCTGTGTGCCGCCTTGTTTCCAGCACCATTTTGGTTGGGTGTTAAATGTCATAGGATGTGGTACCATATGAAAAAGACTGAAAGCCACTGAAGCTATCTTAGTGGTACGCTATCATTTTCAAATATGCTGAATATCTTTGTTCCACAAAGTTGTTCACCGGGCGCTTGTAACGACTCGCGTGACGCTGGCTGGGATGCTGCTGGCTCCGGACCTGCCAGGCTATATGCCCGCAGATGGGCACCGTTCCACTCGTCGGCGGCGTAACAATCCCGGAGCCGTCACGCCTGTCCGCGGCTACCGGCCGAGCTACGGGTGTCTGTGCGTCACAGAAGGCCGTTCATCCGGCTTCATGTTCTTGGCACTGGTCATGGCGCCGGACGACGTTGCCGCCCAACTCACTCCAGAAAACTCATGAAACCCAACAGAAAACCATCAAACTCAGACAAGCGGCGCAAACTCCCGGCCGTGGGACGCGACCCCACTCCTGTCGCTGCCCACCGCCGACGGCCCGCGGGAGCTGTTTTTCGATCCCGAAGTGGCGTCCTCGTGGTGTCGGCGCCAGCGAGAGCGACCATCGACCGAGCTGCCGACCGGTCCGCCGACCGGTCTGCCCGCCAGCCCTCTGACCGTGTTGCCGTCTACTGGCTGATCACACTGCCATTGGCGCGATCCAACAGATCCGACAAGAATGCAAGACACAGCCTACAGTATGCATACGGGTCCAGCAAGAATCAAGAGCCAGGTTGCATTGTGTCGCTATATCCAGCGATAGCAAATATTCAACCAACAATATGGCCAGAGATCCCGCAAAAACCCAGAGTCAGCCTCAAAATATAATGGAGATACAGCAACAACCAAGATGTAGTATGTAGTCAAAGGCACCAACAACAGCTAGGATGTCACCTGGAATTATTGTTAGAAACCATCACGTACTCTCTTGATGAGGTTACGTTATACGCTGTACGCATGCATATATTGAAGAACATATGCAAGACATCTTTGATCTCAGATATCATTCCAATCACAGAATGCTGTCAAACGTAACCCGAGCTGGTGTTGACGAATGATCCAGTGACAAACCGGAGTCGGGATCCAACGGTTTGTGAATGAATCAATGGAAACCAGAAACGAGAGTGTGGTGTTTGTGACGAACTATTTGGAACTAATAACCGTATATTGAGTTTGGGAAAAATCATTAAGAACCAGGAGCAAAAGCCTGGTGTTTGCAAAATAGCCCATGTGATCCAGGAACCAAGGACTAGTGATAATGAAATAACCAGCCGCCATCAGGGGTCTAGGGCCTCATTTTGATGACGGGAAGTGGAAACCAGGAACCAGCATTGAAAGCCAGGCACATGTCTGCTGGTCGGACCTGTAAGGACACACCCGAATACAAGTTGGTAGCAACGCCACATGTGATGTCTCATATTCACCATAATTCATCATGTTTATCAACATATTTGTCAGGTTTATTATTGGTCGACATCGGGTTGAATATTTCCTGCTCGCGGGTTCTGATTCAAAATAAAAATATCCAAACCCCAACAAAGAAATAGCACCTATTTCAAATATTGCCACTTTTTCAGCTTGTCTTGCGCTGTAATACCATGGAAACAACGTAATGGTGGTGCAGCATTTGGTGATGTTGGTCTCATAATGGTCTGGCATGGGTCATAACTTGTAAAAATTTGGGGAAGAAAGTTTGCACACGGCTAGCATAAAATGGATACGAGGTAAGAGGAAAGAAAACCGTGCAAAATTTTATCAGCATGTGTTGTACTTTTTCAGATACCGAATACTCTGAACCTAGCTCAATTTCAAGAAAACACTGTGTGGCAGATGCAGCAATTGCAATTATTGCGTCTTGCGCGCACTGCACCTTCGTAAATAAGAATAAGTATGCCCTTAATTGCACTGGCGTGCTTACATGCCATGCAGCCTCGTACCCTCCCTCGCGTCCTGGACACACGCACTTAGCGTCGATATTGCAAATACAAATTTATTTCGCTATAGCGCTGCACTACAGCGTATATCAGCACAGGTTGATCGATGTCGGAAATATAACATTCGATTCATTTTCCTGTCCATTCATGTATTTCTGTTTCCTGGGCACTCTTTACGCCATGATCTACGTGCAGATACTATTAATATCATGGTTATTTGTCTAGCCGCTAGGATTGATCATATAAAATGATGAGCCCATTTCACGAAAATCATCCGTTCTGAACAGCCATATTTACGCGTGATTGGTGCTCGCAAACATGTACGTCTCAAGTTACAGGTGTATTCACGCTTACCAGGATTTTTTTCTCCACCTCAGGATCCCAGAATATGGCGCAATACAGACGAGAACCAGCCCTTGAACGCACTACCACAGTGCGCAATCTGGGCATTATTACCGTGGCAACCGGGCTTTAATTCTGTGACTGCACGACTTCTTCTGACGAATTAAAGGTAGAGAATGATTCGTGGCCTCTTCCAAATCCATGGGCTCTATATCGGCGGAGACCGGAGCGTTCTACCTCAGTTTTTTTCTATAGCCTTGGTCCAAGCCGCACACCTCGGCTTGACCTGAGGATTCAGTCAACATATCGTGCCATCGTGCCCTCATCTGTTAACCCAGTCCACACGCACAGTGTCCAGACTTGGTATGGGAGTCCCGTCCAGACCTAAGTGTCCTGATTTGACCACAGGTCCAGCCTAACCACCGTGCGCTGGTACGGCCTGACGTCGAGCCACAGGCGCCGTCACGACCTGATCCGAAGATGCGGTCCGTGCGTCGAGTCCCGCCCACGACTCAGGACCCGACTGCACACGCCTTTCCGCGCGGACGCCTCCTCCACTCCTCTACTCGCGCTCCACTCCGCGCGAACGCCTCATCCACTCCTCTACTCGTGCTCCACTCCGCGCGGACGCCTCCTCCACTCCTCTACTCGCGCTCCACTCCACGCGTACGCCTCATCCACTCCTCTACTCGCGCCCCACTCCGCGCGGACGCCTCCTCCACTCCTGTACTCGCACTCCACTCCGCGCCGACTCCTCCTCTACTCCTCTACTCGCGCTCCACCACTCGCAGCCGTACTTAGACTGGCTGGATCGGTGGTAACTCTGTCCCTGCCGTTCCGCTCGGTGAGTAGAGGTCTTTAACCACCACGAATGCACTGAGCCTTGAGGGACATGAGTAAGAGGATGTGCAAGGCAGGGCACCGTCGCACCGATATGAAACCTATAGCATTTGATTGCGTTTGAAATATGTCGTGTTTTCACTGCCGATATAGTGTATCCGTCTCAGGCCGGCGGCCGCCTGCCAACATTGGCCTGTTGCATCGTCTCGTTTTTGTTCAACCAAAGTAAGTCCCATTCTGTTTCGCCTGAAGCCTTGCAAAGGGTCTACGACCATACAAAAATGAAATATGGCCATGAAATCATGAAATGTTTGGAGAGGACGTTTCTCTGTTTGAAATAGCCACTCAGTCAGAATGAAGGGCCCCAGAAGTTCGAAAAGGCCTCGGTTGTGAAGAATCCCCAAAACAGCCAAAATATAGTGGAACCGCAAAGGATAATGCTGCCCAAAAAAGCCTTCAGATGTTAGGTCGGCAAAAAAAAACAATTTGGGTCGAAGTTTCTTTGCTTGGAATCATTATAGGATCACCGCCGTCCCATAGCTGGATCATTGTCATGGATTTCACGTAAATGTACCAATTGTTTTCCTGCTAGCTCATTGTGTCCTCCGTTTAAACCACTACTGCGTGAAATCACTGGGTGCATAGATGTTTAAAACAAAAAATGGGGGTTATATTTATGATCGTCCTGGCGTCGAACCGTTTCTAGATCGACTTCCAGACACCACAGTCGTCCTGTTCACCGCACGCGCGTCTGGGTCACCGAAGAAACTGCAAGTCTACGCATCTGCACATGCTCCCTCACCAAGTACGTAAATACGGTGACTAACGACCCAGCTTTTAACGAGATATCACCTCGACAAAAACTTCAGGCTCTTGACGTGCAGCTGCGAAGGTGCCAATGGTGTCACCGACAGCATCTGACAGGCCCACCGCCCCAAGCCCCATTCGTCGCGCCAAAATACCGCCGAGATGCCACGCTGCAGTAACGTTGGCGACAAGGCAAAGCCCAGCTTCCTGAACCTCTCGATCATTTGGGTTGTTAGGTTGCTGGGGTGGTCTCCGCCTTCATGATAGCGGGGAACAGTCGCAGCCATCTCCACGTTTGCTTGGTTAAACGCCGTACGTACGGACGTAGAGCATCGAAGGAAATGTCTGTTAAAAGCCTCGACGTCCCGAGACATTGAGCCCGTGGTTCAGAACCTGGACCTCAACAGAAAGCTTGTATTTGAGCTAACATGGTATGGGTAACCAGGCTCGTTACGAGTCAGAACTGAGGACAAGCGGCGAAGCGAGCGCCTACACCATAATCTTAGAAAGGATGCCCATTGCCGCAGCGACCCCCACGTTTCCACCTCAAAACATTCCTGGAACTACGAGTAATAAGCACAAAGGGCCACTCCGGACTGGAAAGAAACTTTTAGAGACGTTGAACCAAACTAAAAGGCCTTTAGCGCATCGTGTTCGGTGAGTTTAATGCTGCGATGGGGTCGCACACACCGCAACTTGGTTTTAGATGTTTCCAAGAAGCCGTTTTCAAATGCATGTAAGTCACGGCTCGTTAAAAACTTACAACGATGAAGACGTTTTATTCACTTTCGGCCAGAGATTGACGTCACCTGATCCCATCTGTGTCACCCAGCAGAGCGTGTTGTCACCTCCTGACGTTACTGTGACCCCTTCCCAATTTGGTCCCTGTTGTGCCCCGGACCGGCCGATACGACAGACCCTACAAGGCAGCGGTGGTCAATAGGACAGCCCGTACACCCGGCAGTAGCCAATACGACAGCCCCCACACTGCGGCAGTAGCCAATACGACCACCCCTACACCGCGGCGGTATGCGATGTGACAGCCCCTGCACTGCGACGGTATGCGATGTGACAGCCTCTGTACTGCGGCGGTATGCGATGTGACAGCCCCTGCACTGTGGCGGCATGCGATCTGACAGCCCCAACACTAGGGTGTGTCATCAGAAACAAAACCAAGTGAGACAAAGAAATTCTTTGGCGCTGGAGCCCAAAACTTAAGTTCGTGAGGCGCGAGTCGATCGAAATTCGGCGTAGACGGACGCCCGGCGTTGCAGTCACCCAATGCTGGGCGGCGCCCGCCGCCGCAGGTAACACCAAGCCGTGGGCGGCAAGCGACACAAAATGCCTTTGCGTAAAGAAAAGATGCGACTGAGCGCTCCTTTAGCTGTCGTACGAGAATGTCCCGGTCTAAAGTCTAATACGCGGATCAGACATTGTCCGATTGATTGCCTTTTGGCGGAAACTTTATGTGCTGTTGAGTATGAACTCGTACGGATATGCTGGTTAGTATTGGTTTAGACTTTCACTTCTCTAAGGCAACTCACGTAATGCAAACAAAGATATGTGTGGGATACGACTCAGAATATATTGTCTGGTGTACAACTTAATGCATACGGTAAGTTCTGCAGCCTGTACCACGGACGTAGAGGGGGGGGGGGGGGCGGTAGGGTGACCCCATGCACATCTTGCTCCTTGCCGAGCCTGTGTAGTCGATGCACCGGCCCAAACAGTAACTGCTCACAGACTGGAAACCCAAAACGCGTGTTGGCAAAGATCCCGGGGTGGCAGAAATACCTTCGCAGCTAGACTCCACATATTGCCGAAGCTCCAGTTCCAGCCCCAGACGTCTTCGGCAGTGCGGCGCTGCGTCGCACTCCCAGTGTGAACCAGATAGGGCAAGATGGCCAGCGGTGCCTGCACTTTGTTCCGCAGCGCGCAGTCGCTGAGGTTTCGCAGTGGGAGCTGTGTGGCTGGTCCGTGCCAGGGAATCAGTTCGGTGTACCTCACGGCCTCGAAGTTTACCGCTGATATGACGAAGACCCTGGGCTGAAGAAGACCCTCGGTTTGCTGCCCACGAGCGACGCGACGATCGGAACCGCCTGTTCGCGGATCATGCGGTTCTCATCCCACACAATGTCCAGCTGCAGCTGTTCCGGACGGACCCAGTATTCGTTACGCTGGAGGACTGGCTGCATCGTGGCCTATGTGTCGCGCCCGGCAGGCCGCGGAGCGGCGCGATGCTCCGGACAAGTTGCGTAAGCCAAAGTCGCAGCCGCTGTTTTGCCGGATGGTGGACCAAACTGACACATAGTGGCCGACCACGCACTGGACGAGGTTCTTGATTGCGCTGCTTGAAGTCTCGGTATAGATGTGAACTAGGAGCAGACCAGCGCCCAGTGTCCACTGGCTGAAAACAAAAGCGAATATATTAGAACAATTAGCTACGAACTGAGTATTAGATCATACAAAAATTATTGCGCCTCTTTAATGTATGTGTCTATGCCGATATCCAGAGTCCTCCAGTGTGACGGAATACATATCAACAAATATGCTAGTCAGCATGTACCAACCAGTAAATGATGCGACGTACTACGGTACAAGGTCTGATAATAAGTAAATGATCAACAGTGAGCACATGAAATATCGATTGATACTTGAAGGACTTAAGACACTCATTGCTATGAACGCGAAGGTAGTGCGGTTCCATATTTACCTGACATGATTCGATGGTCCGATTCGCCGCTGGGCTGCCACGTTTCGGACAAAGCAGTTTTGAACGCCATAGGTCAGAAGGTACAGCAGCTGCTGGTTGGTGCTCAGCTGCTGAATCAGGTCGACCGGCAATTTCGGCACGCGCCCCGACCTAGGCTTGAATGCCACAACGTCCCTCTCCCAGACCTCTCCGGCACAGGTCTTGTCGATGGGTCCAACAAAAATTTCGATCCCGTGGTCGTG
Source organism: Pollicipes pollicipes (assembly GCF_011947565.3). NCBI lineage: Eukaryota > Metazoa > Arthropoda > Thecostraca > Pollicipedomorpha > Pollicipedidae > Pollicipes > Pollicipes pollicipes. Next base: position 34,824,755 of record NW_023596461.1, on the reverse strand, counting down.
CCGTCCAAGCTCAGCAGCAGATGGAGGAATTTCAGCTCGTTGCCACGCAGCTGGCAGATGAAACAGTGTACGGGTGACTCGGTGGCCAGCTCAAACAGCCGGAACACGTCGTCTATCGTTTTGGTGTTGACGGCCGTGCCATCGCAGCCGAGCACATTGATGTGGCCGTCGCACCGCAGGCTCACGGAGTGTAGCTCGTTGAACAAGTGCAGGGCGCGGCCGAGCTCGGACGCAAAATGAGTCACGTAGCGGCTGCCTGGCTCAGTGATGACAACCACGAGTTTTTCGACGGCATCGTCTGGCTCCGTGTGGCTCATGTAGCTCCTGCCTTCGCGGTCGTCGGAGTAGAGAATGGTCGAACCTGACTCGTGGATTGCTCCAGCATTTTGACGAGCCGCCTTCTTTTCCCTTTGTCTCTTGCACAGCAAATCTTCCTAGGATCTACGATATTTGATTTCAAGTAGCCAGTCCATCCCTGCTGCCTTGTTGAAAGGCGATAATAGCAGCAACGGCCCGTTTCGAGCCACTATAGCTGTTTACCGCCAGAGCGGTGTTAGTCAGATCGCTAACGTTGTAATCTACAGTGGCAGTAGTCTCAACCGGAACGAACAATCGGCGTCGTCACCATCTTCCACCATGTACGGAACCGCGAATGAATACATGAATCTGTGCTCTTAGCCGGCTCGCCACCGCTGAGACCACCTGGTCTCGGAGCAGGCTCGGGGTCAGCACTATCAGCCATCGCTGGCTTAGCGGGCGGTGCGGGCTCAGCAGTTGGTGGGGAAGTTAACTCAGGTTCAACAGCAGACGCCGCCTCACTAGCGGCCGAGCCACGACGCCCCTGGAGTTGTCTGGCCATCCTCGGCACCTCGCGAGCCTCCCTAGTCATAGTCGTATCCCGATCATATGACCCCAGGGTAAGCTTCTGGTGCCTGGAGTGGTCCTTCAGGGCAACCTCCCCCTGATATATTGTGCAGGCAACTGGGCATGGAAAGCTGCACTGAGGCTGGCACTGGAATTTCGCGACATCAAGAAGGTTGTTGAATTTCGCGGTGGCGGCGTTGCTGTGTCACTCTCTTTCTTTCTTTGATTTCTTGCTGATAGCTCTGTTAGGATGATATCAATCCCTCTCGATCAATTTTGTCACGTATTTTAGATCATGAATAGGCATCGTTTCGTTGGTCCACAGTACTTTGATTTCTACCGTCGCGGTCTTAAAGATGGTGTTAGTGAGATTTCTCTTCTATTCGCCCAGTTACCTGATTTAGCTCAAGGCTTTCTCGTAGTCGGCGGCTGGTGGTGGGACAGTAGAGCCGGGTGGTCTGTCACAAAATGTTTTGTGAGCGACAGTGTAGCCTTCGGCATGCTCATGCCAGTAATTTTTCGAAAGAAATGTTTCAGTACCGGCAAAACTTAACTAATAAGCCCATATCTCCCACGCAAAAAGCACAAATAGCAAATCAACATTACAATGATGCGTTAGCAATAACAAACTTGAGCCTAACCCGGTCTGCTGGGACATTTTCATAGCTGCACAGCTTTGGGTTTTACCAAAAATTACTGTTCTTTACTTAAAAGTTAGCTTGAAAGTTGTTTGGCAATGCTTTGCTGGAGCTCTTCATGATATTATTTCTTACCTAATCTGCCAAGTACCAGTAGAGCGGAAAGTGGCAGCTTTGACGCTAGGTGGCGCTAGTATCGAATGCGATTTTCTTGGCCTGTCAAAGAAAAACTGCTTTTGCCTGACGACCATCAACATCGGTGCGGTGCGACAGATCTGAAAGCTTGTCATTAACTCGTGTGCCACGGAAAAACTTTGTCTCAGCTGATTCCAAGGGATTTACCTCTCGATGACACACCCTACCCTGCACTGCGGCGGTATGAGATGTGACAGCCCCCACACTGCGGCGGTATGCGATGTGACAGCCCCTACACTGTGGCGGTATGCAATGTGACAGCCCCTACAGTGCGGCGGTATGCGATATGACAGCCCCTGCACTGCGGCGGTATGCGATGTGACATCCCTACACTGCGGCGGTATGCAATGTGACAGCCCCTACACTGTCGCGGGATGCGATGTGACAGCCCCTACAGTGCGGCGGTATGCGATATGACAGCCCCTGCACTGTGGCGGTATGCGATGTGACAGCCCCTACACTGCGGCGGTATGCGATGTGACAGCCCCTACACTGTGGCGATATGCGATGTGACAGTCCCTACACTGCGGCGGTATGCGATGTGACAGCCCCTACACTGCGGCGGTATGCGATGTGACAGCCCCTACACTGAGGCGGTATGCGATGTGACAGCCCCTACACTGTGGCGATACCCGATGCGACTGTCCCTGGACTGCGGCAGCAGCCAATACGACAGCGCCTGGGCCGCGGTAGTAGATTATATGCGCGTGGCCGCCCGCACAGTATTTCTATTTTATTCACTGTGAGACTGTTTTGCTGTCAGTTGCACAATTAAGTGACGTGTCATTTAGCTAAGGGTCTTGACTACAACGACCGTTGTCCGTTTATCCGCCGGGGTCGCTACTGTAATTTGCACCTGTCCAGCTGTGCACAAGTCCAGCTGTGCACACATGTTCGGACAAAGCCCTTTGCGTAGCTGTTTAGCAGTCGTTGGAGGCCGCGCCTCTCCGTCATGTTGCCGGAGTGGTGAAACGCTGAGGGAGAGCTCAGCCAGCTCAGCTGAGGGAGAGCTCAGCCAGCTCAGCTGAGGGAGAGCTCAGCCAGCTCAGCTGAGGGAGAGCTCAGCCAGCTCAGCTGAGGGAGAGCTCAGCCAGTGGCCAGACTCTGACTGCCCCCCCCCCCCTTCACCCTCTGCCACTGGGCAAGTCGCGCAGCAACCTCGTATTTCGGGACCCACGGCCTCAGTCCGCGGTATTAAATCACTGATCTGTTGTGTCAGGGTTTCCACCAGCGGTCGGAGGTTTCAGGCGATATCCGGAGCTTTGGAAGGGAAAAGCCACCTCTTGCATAGACATTTAACTGTGCTTAATCGCACTTACGTTATGTCTACTCTCGTTTTGTCAGCCGACCGTCAAACCATACGTAGTATATACCATGCTACTCCAAAGCAATGTCACAAATAAGCCGAATTTCTCATGTTTGTTTAACGTGATCCACGCTTCTTCGGCGAAAGTGCTCGGCTTTGTCCATGCGGTTTTCCGAGGCACCTGTATTACCTACAATCAGTTTTATTTCATGGAATATTTCAGTCCTTTTCATGTTGCGATGCACTGTGTGTCAACATGTCAACACTTCCGGTGGCGCCCCTTTATTTTTTTGCTAACATCTTTGTGGGCTGTGGAAGAAACACCTTGTCGTCGTATCAACTCATGACATTGTGCGATTTGCGATCGACACTCCATGTTTTCACCCACTGTGGAGCTGGTCGTGGTGGACCATTGCATGAGGTTTGAGCTTTCGTATATACAGCGTTTTTCGATTGAAATACGTTCTTAGCACGCAAACTGGGAAGGGAAAGATGTGAACAATTCCACATACTATGTTCTCCAGTATTGTCAAAACTAGAGAATGCTGGTTTGAATGCATGATCAAGACAGCGCGACATCGAATTAGTCGGCACTAAGTCGGCCCGTACCTTGCTCAGTTGCACAGCCAGTGGCATCAGTCTGCCGCCTCGCCTCCACCGCCGACCGACAGCAGCGACGAATTGAGGCGCGGCATCGATTCGGTTGGATGGTGATCCATGTTTGCGGAGCAATGTCTACTTCCGATGGATCGCTGAGGGGGTTTCTCGCTCCGCTCAACGTCGGACCGACCACGCGAGTCTCACCACGTCATCACCCATCCGCCGGAAGCTGACGTCACCGTGGGAAGGCGTGTGCGAGAACGACGAGAGGAACATGCCGCTAAAACTGGTGTCACGGGTGTTCGTGATTTCTGACACCTCCGTAGGCACATGGAAAGCTTAAGTCTGCAGGTGAATTGATCCTGCGAGTTTACCACATGCGCATCCAACGGACAAGAAGTGAGCAGAGCTGCGATGCAGTTATTTCTCTCTCACGGTTGTACTTAAACCACTCTCTTACCATCTATCATTGCTAGTGCTCTTAAGAATACTCCTTACTGGTTGGGGAAGCAAATACAGTCAGCGAGCGCATTTGTCAATTTGTCTGTCTTATTATACGTAATTACTAGCACTCTCACGAATACTTTTCTTACTGGCTGGGAAACAAAAACAGTTAGCGGGTGCATTTACCAATTTGTACCCGTCATTTGCTGCCGCACTCACCTGACCGCTATATATCCCCCCCCCCCCCCCAAGAAGTAAATATACCGACCTTTGATCACACCGGTGAACATCACGTCATACGTAACACCACTAAGCTACTTAATCCATATGTCTCCATTGCGTGCAAAATGCCAAAGTAAGCTAGCACCTTGATCTGGGTTGACACAGCCTTCCAGTTGCGTGAAGGTGCTCTACGTTTACGTTCACCCAAATACGAGCGTCATTCGGGAAGCCCTAGCGTCATCGAATTGCGCACTGCATCTGACATTTAATCCCTCATTGATTTGAGTTAAATTTAACTTCAACTGCAAACGTCAGCAATTGCGCCATGATCATGACGCAACATGCTTGTTCCATGCATCGTTTAAATGTCAAACGCTTGCTCGCGCGAAGGTGTTAATGTTGTTAGTATTGAACCTTTCAGACTGCACTTGTCGGCTGACCTAGATTTTCAAAAGCTTTTCAAGACTTTGATTGACCCTGAGCTACTTGATATATGCCCGTTACTCGGGTCCGGCACCGAATGACAGCTAGCGCCCGTGTTTGAGGAGCGGGTCGCCCAGGCGCCGACTTAGGTTTGCTCACATGAGTTAAATTCCGATGTTTTTTACAGTGCGAAAGCCCCGTCCCTATGCACTGAGACGAATCGGCCGGGCGTTTCAAGCATCTCTTTTGTAATTGGCCACGTGCCGGCCCTCTTATGAGGGCAGCCAGATCTACAGTGAACTTGTTATATATAAACAACTTTGACTGGCTTGTTATGCCTGACGCTAACAGAAATTGATCTGCAAATGTTGTGCTTGGGGACAAAATGAAAACAAAACGAAAAAACAGCCTCGCAACGTTTTTAGTCTTGGACATAGCGATAATTGGAAAGTAATGCAGATAGTTTTATGGTAGCTTCCAGTGGTGACACCACTGACGAAGTTCTATCTATCTAAGATCTATCGAAAACTGGCAGCCATCGGTCTATGGAGCTTCAGGTGCAGCAAAAACGATGTTCGGAAGCAACAGCATGACACATGTTATCGACAATGCATCTTGTCCTTAATTCTGGTAAGGAGCCTAAGGCCAGCACGATCATCACATGTGTAGCTCTCAACATGTTTAAATCTTAGCGTCTGAACATGAAAACAAAGGCCGGAATCATCGATTTTAAACTATGTCGCCCAGAGGCCTTGTTTAGATTTGTTCATCACATGAGCTGCTTTCCGGTGCATGGGGAAATGAAGACGCTTGTGTATCATTTATGGGGAGCATCCATTCTATGTAGTTCTGGACTGAAAGATCCATACATCCATCACGTCATAATAACGTTATTCAAATTTTGCTATCTCATTGGCTATGCGGCGATCAAGGCCAAGAAAAATAGACATGTCGAGTCGTTCATATCTGACGTTCGTGAGCACAGTTTTCAGATACAACGGTTGTTAACTGGCTCTCATTTAATATCATGCCGTATTCGATGACGCTTTCAAGCAATGACGTACTGAGGAATATATTTACTAAGCAGAGAATTGATGTTATCTCGAGCAGCCTTTTTCATTGAAAATTATACCAATAGTAAAAAGAAGGCCTTTTTCATATCATCTGATGCTTGCTTCAATATTTCCAAACGTAGAGCATTTCCTTTCAGCGATTTTATTTCTTTATACGCACGATCCGATCTGCTGCTGTCTCCCCTCGTTTCTTCCACAATACCTTGACTTGCTTACCAGACAGGCTCGTTGCACATATTGCTCTTAGCAAGGTGTGCTAAAACATTGTCCAGAGGGTTTAACGACGGTTAAACACACGGGCTGTTTGGTAATGCGTTGAATTTTTATATGACGGTTATGGACGAAGGGGATGGCAGGCACGTTCTTGCACATTGGGCGCAGGGCACGAGCAAATATTGGCACATGCTGTCGATATACGTGGTGGAGCCTGTTGCCAACATGTGTGACATCCTGTTCGTCTCGTATTCAGCAATGACATGTTGAGCACCTTTGATTGATATTTCTGAGTGGACAGTTAACCAATGAGAAAATGTTTCCGTTTTTTTCAATGGAAGGCAGCCCGCGCCGGTCCCCTACGTTTGGTAATGTTCTTATTGTACATTTGATTACTCAAAATAGGCGAGGTCCATCCGCTCTCAATTCCTCATCAAAGAAAAGATTAACCAGAGCGCTGATCCATACATAGCACACAACTTTGTAGTGGAAAGCCAGTATTTGACCACATGTGACCTGGGCGGCCCTGGTCTGTGGTTGCTAGATGTGCCCACAAGATAGCTCTCGTGTGCCTCCATCCACCCAGTAAATTTTGTTACACGCTTTGGGTTCTGGTTGTGGGGGCTGTAGAGGGTTGGACGGATTTCCAACTGCCTTCCAGTAAAATGGATTTAAGCGCACATGCGACACATGCGACTCTTAGCGCACATGCGGCATTTGCCCAAGTCGCAGGCCTTTTGTTTTCACGGCCCGCTGCTCAGCAGCGGACCCCGTGGCTGTACCTTCACAGGTATGATCCGTGCAAGTGCGCTAATGCTAGAGACGGAAGTACCCGTGCGCGACTGATGTGCAGCAATCTCGCGGTTTTCAGCTTCGATCCGGGAGTGAACATCGGTGTTGGCAGGCGCTGGTCTCAATAGCCCGCCATCAGTCAGGCGACCACCAACATGAACAACAGCGTAAGTGCATCAGAGCGTGCAGTACGGCGAACAACGTAACACTATAGGTGTCGTTTGGGCGGCGGGTCGATCAATACACGCGCTGGAATGGATGCTAACAGTTTTTCACTGAAAACCCAGTTTAGAGCACCGCAGGCACACAACATTTGCTGCATCGGATAAAATGATTCCGTGAATTCCGTCTATTTATTTTCACAAGTGTGCCCGGAAGGTTTAACGTCAAACGGTATTCGTGCTCGCTTTAATGCATGTATTAAATTTGCTAAGAGGGCGGAAATGTGTTCTTGGGCGCAACTAGGTCGGTATGTTCCTGTGCGCGACCCAAAATGTCACGTACGGGGCAGCGCCTTGGCTTAAGCAATGATCAAGATTGAAACGTTGCTGTGAGGTGAATCTACATAAAATGCTGGGCTTGAACTGTTCTATGTTGTTTGACCAGCTCGTGCCCGTATCTCAAAATGTCCCCAAATGTGGTTTGATGTCCATGTTATCTTATACAATTTGAACTGACCCAAATCAAGAGCTTATCGAGTCCCACAGCTGGAAAAACGTCGCAAAAATCGGCAGTGCTCCTGGTGTTGGAGCATCGCTGCTGTCAGTGGCGTCGATTTGTGTTCTTTTGTGAGGGCGCTGGTGAGTCTCCCGGCAGTATCGGCGTGGACACTCCGATTTTCGTTGCTGGAATATAACAACGGAAAACAACTTGACCATCAAACAAAGCTTGTCGTCTTCGGGCACTATTTTCTTGCCATGGACTATTTGTTCGCAGATATTAAGGTATATTACGTGCCTGATCCAAAATTAAACTAAAATTGCCGCTCATCCAAGTAAATCGTCAAATCCGTGAGAGATGCATATTTGGGAGAGATTCGTACGAATCCGTTCCAAATTTGTTATGTCAATGCCAATGCCCTTGGCTTGACTCCCAATCACTTTAAAAGCCCTGGCTGCCGCATGGATAACAGTAGAACACGGCTTGCTGTCGAATGCAGCAGAGTAATGCTAATATTTGGTATCACGTAACATGATTGTGCACATGACATACATGTACAAGACCGTATGTGTGTGTGGTGTGTGTGTTGTGTTGTGTGTGTGTGTGTGTGTGTGTGTGTGTGTGTGTGTGTGCGTGCGTGCGTGCGTGCGTGCGTGCGTGCGTGCGTGCGTGTGTGGCGTATGCGTGTGTGTGTGTGTGTGTGTGTGTGTGTGTGTGTGTGTGTGTGTGTGTGTGTGTGTGTGTGTGTGTGTGGGTGTGTTGTGTGTGTGTGTGTGGTGTGTGTGTGTGTGTGTGTGTGTGTGGTGTGTGTGTGTGTGTGTGTGTGTGTGTGTGGTGTGTGTGTGTGTGTGTGTGTGTGTGTGTGTGTGTGTGTGTGTGTGTGTGTGTGTGGTGTGTGTGTGTGTGCTTCTGTGCAGAAGGTAGTACAAATGTCATAAAGGTCAGTGGAATTAGGCCTTAGGAACATTGAATACAAGTTAGCAACAAGCCTTGGTTTTGGTTGCA
>NW_023596461.1:34627788-34815320 GCF_011947565.3 Pollicipes pollicipes | reverse complement strand
ATCAAGGAGTACCCGGCAAGGAGGTTAAGAAGGGCCTGGAGACGCTCTACAGAAAGGTGGAGAAGCACCTCTGCGAGGAGGAGAACCTGCTGCAGGTGGGGATGAGTCGTCGCCTCCCGGCCGGCTGTAGCCAATTGACGGCGGCGACGTATGTGTGTGTTGGCAGTATTGAAAGTGCGCGTCGGAGCTTGATTCAGTGTTGACGTCTGGGCCGTCTAGTATTCCAGCTAGAGCTGTCAAGCTTCAGTCCGCTAATCACGGGCCTAACTGAGACGGCTGGCTGACGGCCGTGAGAGGGTGACGAACGGCAAGGAGTCCTGGCGCGGGGGTGGGCTATATCGCGAAACCAGGGGGAATCGCCCATTTGGGAAGTCGTAGAGTTAGGGAAATGCTGTCTTGCGCATCGGTTTGAAATGGATTAGAATGTCATTTACGCATCTGCAACTATCTGTGTTAGTATTTTGGGTAGTTTAATGTTCTGTTGCTCGATTTCAGTTATATTCTTGTACCTATATTATCTTTTCAAACACATTGGGATTTCACGCAAACTCGCCCTGCAACATATCTCGCTGCTTTCCGCCACGCCATGTTTGAAGTGCCGGGGCAGCAGACATTGCGCAACCAGCCGAACCGTGTCAGAATGACCGTCCATGGCCCAAAATAGCGGAGTACAATGCCGAGCCACTGCAGCGTTAGACGCGCCAGAATTGTGATCGAGCTCTCGAAACAGTGACGCACAGGATCCACCTACCTAGCAGCGGCCAACGGCAACAGCGTCCGTCCCCCCCCCCCCCCGCCCGCCCCTGGCAACACGTGCCGGGGTGACTCTCGGCCGATTTGTCCGCCCGGCTGCCCTGCGAGACACCCGCTCGAGCCGAGCCGAGCCGACGCCGTTGAGCCCGCAGGCGGTATCGATTGCATCGCGCCGCCGCGGCTCGTCCGCCTTGTACGTCTCGCGAGTCTGGGGCGTCCCGCGCCGCGAGCATCTGTGAGCGCGGCAGGTCTGAGCCGGGCGCTGGCGCGGCGCTCAGCCACCCCACAGTCCGCACCAGGAACGTTCGGACGGTCACTCACGCTCGGGTCACCGGACATGTGTGTTCTCGGCCTTGGCAGCAACGCTCGGTCCGGGTTGCAGCGCTGTGCGTCATTCCTAGGTGTGGTGAATCCCAGTGTCTGAAAGGTATGCTGGCTGCCATGCAGGAAAATTCGGGTGTTAGTGCGCCTGTTCATGTCGGGTTATCAGAACACACAATTCCTCTCCAAGAAAGTGGAAGTCGGCGTATGGTCCACACCCAACGCCCTGAGGTCCAGCCTTCGCGTCTGTGCTGCGCGTCCTGCCGCGCAGGTGCCGGGCGTAGAAGTGCCACCGGCTGAGGGAGCCGGCGGAGAGCACGGGAGCCGGTGCCCGTGGCGTATGAAGTGGACACGACGGCCGCGGAAGCCGGGCGGTACAGCACGGAAGCCGGTTGCCCGGGCGTAGGAATGACACGCGGCTGGGGGAGCCGGTGGGACAGCACGGAGCCGGTGCCGGGCGATGACGTGGAATGACACCGGGCTGAGGGAGCCGTCGGACAGCACGGAGCCGGTGCCGGGCGTAGAATGACACGCGGCTTGAGGGAGCAGACGGACAGCACGGAGCCTGTGCCGGGCGTAGGATGACACGCGGCTGAGGTAGCCGGCGGACAGCACGGAGCCGCGCACGACCCCCGGCACGCCGCGGAGGACAGCTCGGCCGGGCCCGAACGGATCCGCGCGGCCGGCTCGGGCTCGTGTGGCCGTCTGGCGCGACGTCCGGCGCTCTCCGGTGGTGTCGGGCCAGGCGTTGGGGTCAGCTCAGCACCGGCCGACCGGCCCCGCGCCGCCGCTCGATCGCCCGCGGCGGCGGCGGCTGCGCTCCCGGCGGGTCCGCGCGGTCTGCGGGCCTCCGCTCCTCGCCCGCGCGGATATGGCCGTACACGCGCGGTGCATGTCACGGGCTGCCCTCCGATCTTTGCGCGTGCGCTCCGAGCCGTGAAGACCTCCCGATTTCCGCACGTTTACGCGGAACTGCAGGCGTCCAACCCCCGACTTCCAATGCACACCGCACAACGAGTCGCGTGATCTTACGCTTGTTATCAGAGCGTGTCACATGTGTTCCCTTCGATCTCCACTGTCACGTTTGTGGCATAAATCACGTGCCGCTGCCTGGCGACCGATCCCCGCCGTGTACTCCTGGCCGGCTACGTGGTCACTCCGTCACGCCGCCGCACCAATCACACGCGGCGTGGCGCCGGCTGCCGGTGCCTGCGGCGGCCATAATACAACACTGGTCCAATAAGCGTGGCCATCTGATTCAGCGGGGGTCATACTGGCCGCTATCAGCCCGGGGCCCTGAGGACGTCTTTGTTGTCGGCCCCGCTGGCGCCTGGTCGGTGCCGCCGGCGGCAGATGGCTGCCGCGGCCCGCAGCTGCCCTCCGGCCTCGTCATTAGCTGAGCGGCTGACCAGCGGCGACATTCCCGCTAACTGGGTGTTGTGTGGGGTGTTTTGCTGGAAGCGGTAAGGCTGCCATGCTCCAAGGGATAACCGTGGGGGAAAATGAGCGCCGTAGATCCGTGACCGTAGATTTTGCTCAGATGTTGGGTCGTACGCACGTATACATCCTGAAGTCATGTGCTCCTCATCCCTTACCAAGTTTGGGGTATGCATTGAGTGTGTGCGTTACCCAATTAGGTCCAGAAAGACCGATAGAACTAAGAAGAGCGCCTGGTTCTGCGAGATCCCAGATAGTGTGCGCACCCGCGGCGCGCTTTACTCGGTTTCAGGGGAAAATTTTTGAGTGGTGTCCCCCCATTCAAAATTCTGCGCACACCCCTGTTCACATGCGGCAAAAAATGCAGCGTGGTTGCAGCGCTCCCCAAAAAACGCGTCCAAAATGGCAGGACGTCAACGCACAACCATAAATTTCAATGTCGAGATGAAATGCGTCTACTTACTGTTGTACGATGCCAATCTGCGTTTGCTGAGCCTTCAAACCATCCCAATGCTCACACGATAAACCGGTGTACGACACCGGCATGAAAGTCCGGCATTCGCGATGATCGCGACACTCGGCGGACGTCATTTTGTTACATTTGGTAGCCTCGTATGTTAAGTCTATGATTTTGAAGACGCTGGGACTATCAGCGCCGACCTGGCGTTCTTACCATCGACATCAAAGTACTTGTTCGCACCGGTACCAAACAAAGATGTGCTGCCGCCGTCCGCAGCATGTCCAAGTGTTGATCCGAACTAGCATAATTACCGAAGCAACTGTCAGCTGCAATATGCAATAACTTCAGATGCATGTAGAAGGAGCTATTAAAGCATTAGCCTGCGCCTTTTCATGATTATTTGTTATGACACTGGTACGTTTCCACAAAGTTGTTGGTGTCACGTTTGTATTTTTAACCCCTGCACAATGCATAACAGCACATTTCGTACGTTGCTGAATTAGGACGCAACATTTCGAATCTCAGTGGAGCAGTCAAGTAATGTTGCTTTGCTTTGTGGAATGTATGCCCATGTGTTGAGACGCTGTTAATGAATGGAAAGCTGGTGCTTTTGGTCAGGTACGAATATACTACGCACGTGGCGGCGTATTAACAATAGATCCCTCAGTGCGATTTCCATTAAAGATAATAGGCGTTTTGCTTCTTGTATGTTTGCAATTACGGACATAGTTCCTCACCCCTGGCAGATAGGCACGGCCGGACAATCAACGGTACTTCATATCTTGTCTTGAAAATGAGCTACGAAATTTTGCCTTCCGCCAGTGCTTCCGGCAGTCCATAATCCGGTATGTGTCACACGGGATATTCATGTGGACGGCAAGGCCTACAACCTGATTAAGGAGCGACAAAGCGACGGCAGCCAATGTTGGGTATTTTGGTAACCGCGGGTCGCAACGAGTTGGCTTCGTTCACTCGGTGAACGTCGAGCTTGGCTTCATTTGATTTGACGCTGACGGCACCGTATTGTTCGAGCCGAACTGCCTGTGATCTCATACATGTATTCAAACTAATTTCGATTGGTCGGATGGGCTTCAATGTAACACAAACGAGTTTAAATCGGTTTTGGCGGCGGCCAGATGGTCCGCGAAGCGAGGAGGGCAAAGATCCTGTTTCATTATGTTGTCATGGATGTGCTCTCGTGTTTGTAGCGTGCGGGGAAAGGCAAAATCGTATTTTCCCCCGTCGCTGGTAGTATTCAGCACATCGATCCTTTGCTTGGTTCCGGTTTCAGCGGTATCGATTTTGGTTTTGACTGCGCGGTGGGGTAATTCTGACCCAGAACCCAGGCAGGACCCTGTTGTGAGTTGATTTCCGATGTATGATGTACAAGACGTAACCTAATCTCGGGATCGATTCCAGTGCAGTTGATTCTGGTAGCAACGGCTTAGCATGTAAAACAGTCCATGGGATGCGAAACGCAAGTATGAAGCATACATTTTAATAAGACAGTGACCTATCTGGGGCCGTTTTTGCTGCTCACATAACACATGTAATTTTTTCGCATTCTTGTCATTTACCGTCGTTTTGGAGTCGTCTCATCGATAAATCGAGCCAGCGCAGGGTTCCGGGGGATGGCTCATCGGTACCACGGAGCGGACACTCTGACTGAGAGCACGAGCATTACCGCAATAGGCGCTTGACCTTAGAGCGACGCCCGCTCCCTGGCCGGAGAGAAGCGCCGCGTCCTTTCGCTCCAGCTGACGACACGGGAAGCGTGACGTCACTGATCAGCCTTGGCGACGTGCCTGCATAGGTGGAGTGTCGGAGGCAGCCAGCTGTTATTTTAGCCGCCGGTCGGCGCTGGGGAGGGGGGGGGGGGGGGGGGCTGGTGGCCCGCGCCGGCCGTGGGGCCACGCGACGCGCGACCACCTGGGACAGTGGGGCACAGGTCGCGACGGGCACGTGGCACGCGTGTGGGGTCGCCGAAATGTGCAGCGGTCCGGAATTGAACTCGCGGTTTGCGTCACTCTCGCGCCTGCGATGGCAGCGTCGTTTTTGGCAGCGCTCTAGCTTTTCGAGTTTGAACGGCTAGGTCAGTGGGCTGAGTAATGACGCCGCTCTGCAAACAACCGGCATGTTCTGCTGCCCGCCAGGTGGTGTGGCGCGCCATGCAGGAGGAGTTCATCACGCAGTACAAGTCGATCGAGGAGATGATCCAGCGCTGCTACCCCGGGTGCCATGATCACGCTCGAGTTCACCATCGACGACCTGCTGCGCTTCTTCTCCGAAATCGCCCGTTCGCACTGACGCCTGGGTGCGGAGGTCGCGCTGCGCTCTCGTCGGAGAAACATCCGCGTGGTGTGGAGATTGGTTGGGGACGGGCGGTTGCCGGGTTGGAGATCGGCTAGAGACGGACGGCGCCGTCTTGGAGATCGGCTGGGAACGGGCGGCGCCGGGGCTGGAGATCGGCTGGGGACAGGTGACGTCGGGCTGGGGACGGGCTGCGCCGGACCGGAGATCAGCTGGGGACGGACGGCGTCCAGATAGGGACGGACGGTGCCGGGCTGGAGATCGGTGTGCGCTCCCCAGGCTGCCCGTTTCGCTGAGGGTCGGATGAAGATGTGTTTGTCGTGGCTGGTAAGAGCGCAGCGTGTGCTTGACGGCGGTCCATTTGCTTTAAGCAGTGTTTGTTTGAACAGCGTTTTGAAGAGCTGTGGTTGCAAGCTTTTGAGATTGCGGGAATCGCTGCTTCTGTTTTGAACATATTTTGTATGTCGAGCGTCTGGATTCGCGAGCAACGCTTCAAAGCCTCCTAAATGTCTCAATACATATCCCAATGACCACGGGAAAGGTAAGGCATGTGATGCATCTTATTGTCCTTGTTTCGTCTCAAGCAGCAATGGCCATCGCATGGCCATGCTAACGCGTGCTTACAAGATGCCGGATGTCGATATGTGCCGTGCTTAGCGGACGGTGGGACGTCGGTTGTTGTGGCGCCACCCTGTTATGTGTAGGCAGCTTGTGAGGCATTCGAACCATTGTATACTGGCTGTCTCACGGCTTTGCATTATTGTAGTAGTATTGTTATTGTTTACTGAGCTGAGTGCTGTAATCTGTAACTGAATGTACAAGGGCGACTGTGTGACTGATAAGGCAGACCTGTCATCGTGTTGGCAGTCTCATTTGCTAGCATGTGTGATATGCAAGATTCATGCCTTGTTTGTTATTGTAACGATGCAGCCCCAGGCGGACAATGGATACAAATGGTCGGCTGTTGATCCGCGGCCAATTTCCTGCCGCAGTCCGTCCCAATGAATGTGGCGTTGGTGGCCGTTCGACGGCCCTCGGCCCGATGAATGGACGGAGTTTGTGAGCCGCTGGCGCCGGTTAGACGGTTCATTCCCCGCGGCACGCTTGGCCGCACCAGTCCGCGGCGCCGGCCAGGTCTCTGGCTGGGGCTGCCGGACTGGGAGGGGGGGGGGGGGGGGCGGCCCAGGCTCCCCGAGGCTGACCCGCGCCTGCTGAAGTTGGGGCCGGGGCGCGCCATCCCGTTTGAAGCACTCTAGGTGGACCACCCTACAGTCAAAAACAAAGTCGAATGGCGGTGTTGGACCGGAGATGTCAATCCCGCGCTTTAGAAAACCCGTCATCCAGGGATGAACGCAAACAACGCGTGGGGTATGCCGTGACAACTGTGCGTTTGCAGCAAAATCATTATGATTGCCGATACATGAACGGAAACCACTAGTCCCCAAACAGCTGCACTTACGCATAACATCATGACCCGAGAAACGGTGAACAATGCCAGTGATTCCAAAGGAAATGCTTGGAAGAAAAGTTCACCGTGCACTAAGTTAGTTGCGTTCCGTTGCGTTTCAGTAGTCTTGTCAAGTTGAGGCGGACATTCAGCGTCACACTTGCGCTCCAGTCACCCCAACTTTGAGAGAAAAGGGGCAAAATCCGGGGAGATGCGAGAGTTTTTGGGGTAGGTGCCATAATTTTCAACAACTTAGCTCCCCCTCCCCCCCCCCAACTTACTGTGCAAACGACACCTCCGCCATATTTTCTTTAATACCTATCGCCATAGGTACGAAACTCCCTTCCAGGAGCATTGGCTACGTGTCTCAGAGCTGGCGTGTCGTTCGACCTGACTGCCGTGGAAGGTCAGCAGGTAACTGACCAGTGAGGGTCAACCAGCTGAATGAAAGACGAACTGTACACCGCCAGGGTTCTGTAATCCACATTTTCGTTGCCAAGCGCCTAGCTGTCATGAGTTGGGATTTTATGTACCCCATTATTTAAACATAGTGGTAAATAAAAATACATAAACAATAGTGGTATTTTATGTATATTTCAATACACACTATCATTTGTAAATGTAACACGGTAAATGTAACACGACATGGCCAGTTGAGTTTGCATTAATGTTGTCAGCTTGACAGCTGTTAGGAGCGTGATGTACTGTGGGGCTTCCGCCTTGGCCACAAGTTCGGGAATTGCCACGTTGAAGCTGCAATGTCCATATTACTTGAATGGAGTGTTCCACATTGATATGGTGCTTTGAACTGAGATAACGGCCTTAAAGATCTTTCGGTGCTGTTCGCAGTCCTGCGCTTCTTAAGACCTACGCCCCTTCAGTTTCTGCGCTACGCGCCCTGGAAAATGGGGAAAGGTATGTCGGGGAGGCTATTTTAAAGCCACCTTAGCGTTCATGACGTCATAATAACGTCACGTGAATCATGTGAATCACCGAGGGCGCAACTGATTTCAGCTGCGGAATTTCGGCCAGAGGATGCTGTACCCGGGATGGTAGGCCCTCGGTCCGAGAGCGCGGTCCAGTGTGGAGGACCACTCTCGGACCGAATAGGGGACCGATGCCTCTCCGCTGCGCTCCATCTATCGGCTAGATGCCCTGAGTGGCGCCGGATCCGATGGCTCGCACTCGAGACGGGGGCTTCCGGACAGCTGACCCGTTTCAAGGAGAACTGCTGACCTTGCCGCCTGCCAAGGCGTTCACCGGATACACTCGAGGCGGCAGTTGACCTCACCACGTGGCCGGGGTCAACTTCAATTCAGAGGTGTGGGTTGTGGGTGGTGACGGTTGGGTTCGTGGCTCAAACCTGGGGCCGGACAACCGTGTTGTGCGACATCGCCTGCCCTCACTTTGATGAGCGGCGATGGTCTCTGACATTGCATGCTGTTGTAGGTAATTCAGCAGCTATGGACCGTGCTCTGAACAATGGCTGCGGGGAAAGCTCGTTGCTCATAGCTGATTTAAATGGTTGGGCTGGGACTTTGCAGCGCTGGGTCTTGAAAACGACCGCATTTTCTGAACATTCTGTGTTCGTGCACTTACGCACAAGTTTTACGAGGCTTTCTTCGAGTGACTTTCAGGCCCAATTTCCGCTCTGGTAAGTGCCCTGGCGGAAGCATTCTTATCAGACTGCACTCCCCAAGTTATCCGAGACTCCACTTCGCGTTTCCTTTTTCTGGCTCAATTTTCCACACTTGCTAACGCCTTGGCGGACGCAATGTTTTACGAGGCTGCAGCTTTCGTGAGATGTTACGAATAAAGTGCGAACACGGTGGTGGCACAGACGTCTGCTTCAGCACCAATGTGCAAGGAAGAGCCTTTAAGGCTCCGGACGTGTTTTTGGAGGAAAAAAAAACAAAGTCGAGCGAAGTAAAGCTGAACGGGTCACAGCTGGATGCTTCTTTCGACGCGAATCGGCAGGTTAGGCGAGACCTACCAAGCCAAGTGGCCAGCTCGGCAGCTAGACGTAATTGTCAACCCAGTCTAGCCAACTAAGCAGAATCAGTCTGCTAAGCAGAAGCGCCGCTTCTGCGGCCCCGCTCAGCCAGCCACGCTGACACTGTCCGCCGACTGCTCCGCTGTGAAATTCTCAGCCACCAGAGCGCAGGTCTTTGAAGGTTGGCCATTAGTTTTTCGAAGCACTCGAGTGCATGCCGTTTGATCATGTCGCGTCTCTGGCAGCGTTTCAGAATCATTACTTTTACCTTCCCATACGGTAAACATGGTTAACGAAAATTTTGGATTACAGGGTGGCTGAGGACCGCGGGATGGGAACAGGTCCCAATCTCGGCAACAAGAGTCAAAGCGACGTAGCACCAGTTGTTCACACGCGCCCGGCCGGTCGAATGCCGTTCGTTCAGGGGTGGATCAAACTAATCCCCTGAGATCTAAAAAATTAAGGGATGTAGAAAAATCAAATTTACATGGTAAGCTTATGTGTATGTGAACTTACTTATCTCACAATTTTAGGTTTGTAGATCTTGACCTTCGGATAAAATAGGGTCAAACGGGTTCATTCTCCGGATCGGGGTACAAAGTGCCCGCAAACCTCCTCATGCAACCCCTTTGATCGTAGATACCTGTTTTAAGCAAAAAGTCACCAGTGCTCATTTGAGGTCAGTGACCTTATTTGACTCAGAAAAGCTCATGGTGACCAAAAGCACAAGAAATTGTTTTTGTTTTTGCACTTGCAGAAGCGTTAAGGATTACGCCAGGTGGTGTGTTGCTAAAACAATATGTTGACCTTGGTAATTTTAGGTCAGTGGCTCACTCTGACGTTAGAGAAGTCCAGGGGATGGCTGACGCAATCCATGTTAATAAAATAATTGGAACGAGCATCAGAAGCGAGTAAGAAAGCAAAAGTTCGCGAGCAAAGAAGCAGGTTGTTTTAGACCTCGGTCTCAGCCTCATATCTGGGCCGAGGTCAATGAAATTTGCCGCAGTCCTGAGCTCAACTATGTCATTGCCAACGAAACTCCGATAAATGTACGGCTTCGCCTAGCATCCCGTTGTAACATCAGATTGAACGGATCCCGACAAATTGCCTTCGTTGGCAGTCACGGCCTGACGGACCTGCCGTAGGTCAGCGACCTTACAAGGTAAGCGTATTTTACTATGCCAAAATATCCACTTCCAATGCCTGCAGCTGTGTACAATTTTCCTTGGCGATGCCGCGCCATTATGAAATTGTTCTGTAAAAACTTTCAGGGAGTAAAGTTTACCCGCCACCCGAGCTCGTGTTAAAGGAAATATTCCACGTTTGAAGATATTGAAACAAGCACCAGATATGATGAAATAAGCTCACTTGTATCTATTGACATGCTCTTAAGCGGAGAAGACTGCTCTAGACAACACAATTTCTCTGTTAAGTAAATATGCTCCTAATTACGTCATTGTTGGATTACGTCATCGCAACCTGTACAACATTGATTGAGAGCACATTAACCGTTATCTCCGGCTGTTATATCTACAAATCGTGTTCACGAAGTCGGACGTGAATAACTCACCAATTATGTCCTTCATTGCCGCTTGGCTTATGGAATGGCAGACGTGGACACTATGGCATCATGGATGTCTGGGTGACCTTGAAATAGTCATCCCGAAATAGTTTGCACATCTTGGGTGTGCAGCTCAGAAAGTGGGTTTTTAGGAAAGAAGGTTAAGGAAAGTAGGTGTTTTTAGGTCTTAAGAAGAGCAGGGCTGTGACCTGCATCGAATGCTCTTCAAGAGGCCTATTTCAGTTCAAAATTTCATGCAAATGTGGAACACTCCCTTTAACAATTGCTGACAGCAGCGTACACGGACAACGTGCTGTCAAAAGTGTGGGTCAGTGTCTGCAAACCCTGACGGCCTCATGCGCTAACCATGGATCCACCTGTTTTCGTTTTTTTCGAACTGTCGTACGGCGAGGGCAAATGTACCGTCCACAGGTCGTAAGGCGGTCTCACTGCCGTTCGATACAAAGATGCGTCAGTTGTAGATCGGAAGGCCACCAGGTCATTATTTTCGAAACCAGCTTCAAATGCAACCCATTTTGTTCTGAGCCGAGACATCGAATCATGAAAACCAGAGACGCGCAGCCCGGTTCGTTGTGATCAGTAATGACACGCCCTGAAATAAGGTGAACCGGCTGTACTAGTCAACAAAAGGCCTATGTCTCTCATAGGTGTTCTATCCAGGGTTCTTGAAAAAGTCGCTCGCAGTCAGCTGGGCACGTATCTCCACAGCAATAGTATTCTCAGCCGTGCTTAATATGCCTACTGGCAAGGTCACGGTACTGAAAATGCTCTGCTCGATGCTGTCGGCGGGCTAGTGATAAACATCTACAACGGATAGATATCTTCGCTTACAGCTGTCGATCTATCCAGGGCTTTCGACAGCGTTGATTATAGTTTGCTTATAACCAAACTTCCGAGTTACGGTGTGCACCCCGATTGATTAAAAAGTTATTTGAGTGGTCAGAGGCAAGCCACTGGAAGTGGCTTGCCTCTCTCTAAGTGAACTGGAAGCCACCAAGCGAGCCTTTTCTCATCGAACAGCAGCAGCTTGGAATCGCCTGTCTCCGACCTCCTCTATACCTTCATTTCTGAGTGATAAAAATGCTCGTAAAAAACTTTTCAGCGTCGGTCTTTATCCTATGGAATTTGGCCGTAACGTGTCGTACAGCATCATATTTTATAGTATATTTCATAGCACCGTATTCCACAGTATATTTCGTAGTATCATTTTTCAATGTTTTTATGTGCTATAACGAGTGAGTGAGTGCTGTAACAAACTGAATCTAACCAAAGTTGTAACGGACGGAAGACCTGAAAAGCCGCCTTGTGGACGGATTTGAGCATAGAAACACACATACAAATACAAAAAGACCAATAACGATCCATAGTAATACTTCCATCACAGGCACCACAAGCTTTAGCCATTCTAAACTCCCTCGTCTCGTCACAGCTGTCAGACCTGGACCCAGCCAAATTTTCAATAAAAGTATTGAGTGCGCGGACTCTCGTAAGAGTCCACCACCGCCTTGTCTCATGGAAGTACTCACATAGTATGGGTACATCACTGCCTGCCAAACTCAGTAACGCTTGATTTTAAATGCTTTGATAAATTCCATCCTTATGGGGTCTCAAAGGCGACTGGCTCCGTTTGTTTGTGTTTGGGCATCACCTGCTTGGTGATAATCCCTTCTGTTGTCACCTCGCTTGTCCTGCACGGAAAAAGGTTGCTTGCTGGTATTTATTTGCTTGCGCGTTTCAGGATAGATAGAGTTAAGTGGGAACTCGCAAGGCACTTATCAAATGTCGTTAAAAATTTGGCAGGGGCTTTACTCTGTGAGAAATCATTTAGTCCACATTACGTTCGGTAACCTGTAAAATTTCCTGCAAGACTGCCGCTCTGCTCAGGCAAAGAGACAACGAGGCCTGCGTTCCCGTGAGTGCTTACATGAAAAGGCATCTTGTCATAGCGAGAAAACAATAATCTTGCAGCATGTGCGATGGCAGAAAGGGGTGCGGCACTCATTCATTTGACAACATTTAAAAGTTAACCCCGGCCAACTTTTTGTCATAGTTGTTAATGCAGTCAATTCGTCTCAGCGTCCAAGGCACGAAAAGAAACTTCGGGCGCAGGAACGTTCTCGTTGATGTATCCCACAGTCAAAACTGAAAGCAACTTCCAGAAACAAAAGTTACTCCAGGTGGCCCGTCTTTCACGCAGACGTAACCCCTGTCTTACCCAAACATTATCTTGAGAACAGTATGGGTAGGGTAGAATTATGAACAAAATAATACTTAGATATAGGCTGGTATACAATCCATGGATGGGAAGGATTGGATTGCAAGATTTCTCAAATTGAACTACAATCCTTGTTAGTAATATGGTTAATTTTCCATCCACTCTTTGGATCAAATCCTTTGGAACTTTTTGGTGAAATTGACCGCACAGGGCTTTGGTTTTGCATTCAAATTCAGGCTGCTGCACTTTTGTTCTCGAAGCCTTCACTTTTCTTTTTTTAATCATTTTCTTCTCCGGACTGATGCTCAGCATGTTGCTCTGGTGGCTTCAGAAGCGTGTCACCTGGTCAGCATCAGAACCTGATCTAACTGCATGAGATGCTTGAACATTGGCTTAAGCGGATATTTGCCACTGACCGGAAGCTGTTCAGTGCGTTTGCAAGGAATATTATTCACATAGATAAGACAGTAGTAGTAGACTTATTCTTCGGAGAAAATGAGGAGAATGGAGGTATGAATGATTAAATATTTGGGCAACGTGCCTTTATCGACACAATTACGTAAGTGAATTCCTAAAAACCTGAACTCACTTCTGCTATTGTTTCGATAAAGGCACGTTGCCAAAATATTAACTCATCTATATCTCCATTCTTCTGGTTTTTCTCCGAGGAATGAGGCTGTTACTACTGTCTTATCAATGTGTTACCAGTGACTGGTATCAACTGATGCTGGTTGCCTGCATTTGATGATCTATACATGGCACCATCAAGTTCAATACTCATGTCACTAGTCATTAATGATGATAAGGCGCAACACTTTCAGCCGGCACTTAAAGCGACTGGTTCTGTACTGCGACGGATAAAGATGTCACATACCTGTGGTCTGAGTTTAGTTTAGTTGCTTGTGTGTCAGCTTTTCCTTTGGTCATGGTTACTGACGTTTGATTTAGTTGCATGTGTGTCAGCTGTTCCTTTGGTCATAGTTGTCGACGTTTTATTTAGTTGCCTGTGTGTCAGCTTTTCCTTTGGTCATAGTTTCTGACGCTTGACTTAGTTGGCTGTGTGTCAATTTTTCCTTGGTCATGGTTACTGACGTTTGATTTAGCTGCCTGTGTGTCAGCTTTTCCTTTGGTCATGGTTACTGACGTTTGATTTAGTTGCCTGTGTGTCAGCTTTTCCTTTGGTCATAGTTTCTGACGTTTGAGGAGCCTGCACAAGTGGCCATATTCTGAATCAGAATGCATTTCCACTAAGTGTGGGTCTGCGATGCCTTTTACGAAGACGGGTGGGAAATTGTGTCGCAATCATTTTCAAAATATTTTCTAGTTACGCACGTTATTTTTTCGATCGTCTTTTCCTCAGCCCTCTGCAGGTGATTTGTCCACCTAACATCCTTTCAAACACATCAGTTATTAAACCCCGTTGTTGATATTTTCATCAGTCGAGTTTCCAACATATCCTGTCTGTGGAGATTTAAGGACCTCACCTTTAGTAGGCCTTGGGCCGTGAGTTCTGTGAAGGTCACGTGGGCTGCGCTTGGTGGTCTACGGAACGATGACGAACGCGTTTGCAAAATGCGATCCTGGGGACTTCCCCTTGGGCAATTATATGGACGTGCTTCGCCATACTACCCGACACATTTTTAACAGAAGCATTTAGTTCGGTCATACAGTGTCAAGCCTAACAAATCCGCCAAGCGAAGTAAGTTTTGCTGACACGTACTTTATCTTTTATGACCTGGTTTGACAATGTGTGTTGTTTTTGACAGGAGGTATTCAGCTTTCTCTCATTGTCTTGGGATGCTTAGTTCCTGAGGTGCACAGGTCATGCCAGTGACGTCATGCGCCACTATCGACGCATGATATGTCACTGGTTATGCCAGTGACGTCACTAACGACGTGTGTCGCCGTGTGACATGACCTATACAAAACAAGAGTACTCACCATCGTAGCTAACGCTGACCTGAAGATAGAGACGTAAATTGAAAGCTAGTAGTTTGCCAAGTTGACCCAGGGGAGCTCATCATAGGTCACTTGACTCATTGTAGGTCACGCGTTCCATGACAATGATGTTCACAGTTGTACGGGAGCTACTGCATGCACTTGCACATGCACATGCACTTCGTGCTTGGCTGTGGCGTGTTAAATTTTTCGAGGCAGCGATGACCTGTGAGACCCTGCGTCCGGCGAAGATGAAAAACGGGTGTCCGCTTCGGTCTTAACTTATGGCCCAACATTCACTTCTACTTGAGTGTGAGTGCTGGTTCACACATATCAAATACGTAGGCTGCTTGGGGTCTGAGCAACGTGGTCGCTCTCAGGTGTCAACGTGCCCAATATAAGGCGTCTCATCTGGAAGGATCACTGTGGAGCGCGGGGCGTCGCATCTCGCAAGATCACTATGGAACGGGGGCTTTCGCCCACCTGACGAGTTGTGCTCGAACGTTTTCTGAAGTGCTTCGGTGACATTTTTTGTCTTGGGTATTTCTGTATTGTTGCTGTCATTGGGGCTTAACGACGTCTTAACGCGTCTGCGCTAACCACTGCGCGTCTGGAAAACCAGAGGTGCGGGGTTTGATTCCCTGCGGTGCATGCCCTTTCTGCCAGGGTGAAAGGCAGGCGGCGCCATATAGCCTCAGCAGCCGAGTGAGTCGTAAAGCCCCATGGTACACACACACGCACGACGCTCTTAGCTGCTGAGGCTGTATGCTGCCACCTGCCCCTCACTCTGCCAGGAAGGGCGAGCACCGCGGGGAATCGAACCCCATACTTCTGGCTTCTCAGACGTGCGTCTTAATCGCTGCACTTCCGACCGCCTGGGCTTCTGTAATATCATAGATATTGTACACATAGCTGGTTCAGAAAGCACAAGTTTTAAATGAGCCTTCAGAACATCTTGCGGTCTCTTTATCAAAATGCATTCCAATTCATTTATATGTGAAGGCTGCTGTGCGTCCCGAAAGCTCATTTAAAACCTGCATTTTCTTAGTCATTTCGCTTTACATAGCTAAGTCATGTTCTTGAATGCATCCGCCGTGTAGGATGCATTTAGGATTTTGGCAGATATGAATAACTATTAAAGGTCGTATTTTGAAATGCTCCATGCGGTTCTTTTGCATACGTGTCTAAGCGCCACATTTTTGTAATTGTCTTACGTCGAAGATATGGTAATGTTAAGTATTTATCTAATCATATATTTTGTCGCATGACTGCCTTGATCTATTGCAATGCTAACTGTGCTAAAAACGGTACGGTCATTTTCGCTGCGCAGTGTAATTCATTTTGGCTCTCGTATGTCCATCCATTTCCCACCCAGAGAATGCTGGTGAGCCTGAGTGACTCTCCCACTGATAATGGTTCACCTATGTCCATCCAGTTCCCATCCAGTAAGTGCTGGCGAAGCTGGATGACACCCAGGGGGGCGGGGCAGACAGGAATAATGGCTGTTGCTCACCCACTCCGCGCGCCAAAAATGCCGCGGTTTCCGCTCAGACCGACGGAAATACGCGGGTCGTCCACAGCGGGCGCAGCATAGTATGTCAGAACGCGGCCTGTGCCGACCGGCCCCGCCCGCCGCAGCGGACGGGAGCAGTAGGTGAGACTGCGCTGGGCGGCGTGGCACATGCGCCACGCGCAATAGCGGCATCTCAGATTTCCCATGCTGCTAGTTCAGTACATCAATCATCAGTACAGCGATGGGCAAACTGTCAAACCACTCATCCCTAGAGCGTTGTAAATTGTTCCTGATTCGACAAGCTCTTCAGCTACGATGATGCGTGCATGCGTGTCATTACGTTTATTGAAATCCCCATTCAATCTGCAAAATGGCGCAGTGCCATGGTATCGGGGGTCGCACCCGTTCGCTAAGTGCTTCATCGTTGGCTGGTTGTTGGCGAAAGGGGGCGGGGGGGGGGGAGCAAACCGCTGCAACATCATGTTCATTCTTTTCATGTACCACCAACAACGCATTGTTCAGTTTCGGGCTTAAGGGGAACGTTTTTCACTTTGCTGCCCCCATCCGATGTGGGCAGGTAACGCCCCAGCCGTCCATGGCAGAGTCCACGGCGGTTGCTTGATCTTGCGGTTGTCACGGTCACACGGGCAGCGCTGTGACACGTGCAACGCTCGGAGACAATCTTGCGGGTGTGGCACTCCCACAGGCGGCGCCGCTCCACGTGTCACGCTCGGGGATAACATCGGCGATGTCGCGCTCGCGTAGGCGGCATGGCTACATAAATACGGTTCTCGGAACTGAGTGACCGGACGCCGCGAACCCCACTCACTCACTCTCTCTCTCTCTCTCTCTCTCTCTCTCTCTCTCTCTCTCTCTCTCTCTCTCTCTCTCTCTCTCTCTCTCTCTCTCTCTCTCTCTCTCTCTCTCTCTCTCTCTCTCTCTCTCTCTCTCTCTCTCTCTCTCTCTCTCTCTCTCTCTCTCTCTCTCTCTCTCTCTCTCTCTCTCTCTCTCTCTCTCTCTCTCTCTCTCTCTCTCTCTCTCTCCCTCTCTCTCTCTCTCTCTCTCTCTCTCTCTCTCTCTCTCTCTCTCTCTCTCTCTCTCTCTCTCTCTCTCTCTCTCTCTCTCTCTCTCTCATTTCATGATGCTGTGGTCGTCGGCGGAGCTCTGGTTCAGTTCTCGGCAAGCTTCCAGTTGAACGAAAATACCTTCAGAGACCTCGGCGCCTACAATCGCTGGTAATTGTTTTAAGTGGTGCTAGATGTTTCATGATGGCATAATTCGAGCGATTGAAGTGCATTTGCACCTTGGGTATGCTCAAATTTGCATATAAAAGCACAAAATTCACACTTCCGCTGGAACAAACCAAGTTAACCTCACTGAAAGCCGCGAAAGGAGCAATGCTGCCGCTAGCTATTCTGGAGACGATAACAACGGAACGCCTCAAAACGCGCTTTGTTCACGTGGTTCACGCTCCGACGGGCTTCCTGTAATCTGCCGCTGGCCGGCTTGGGCCTCAGAGAGTCGCCCATGTAGATAATGGGGAGAGCCAGCGTGAAATGAATGGAGTAATGATGTTGCGGTCTGAACATCTCGTTTGTGACCGCCACATGGTCGCGAGTCAGTGGCGAGATGTACCACCGAAAAGTCACGCTTGCCGCGCTTGCGGCAAGCGCGGTCTGGATGCCCCAACGTGAGCATACATGACATGGGATGAACATGGCATCACGTTCCAGGCCTGGAGGGTGCGCTCCGGTGCCTTCAGCATCGAGAAAAAGTGTCACTGTTTCTAAACCCTCGCTGCGAATTCGGACCACGATCTCATCCTGTGATTGGTCAGAGGAAGTGGCGTCATCACAGTTTGAAACCCCGTGAAATCCCCGTTGCGACGCTGGTTGAAACCCCCGTTGCGACGGTGATAGACCCCGAGACATCGGGTAAAAAGCTCGTACTTAACGCCGTTTTTACCTTGGTTGGTAGTGCAAGAATTACCGGCGTTATAAGAGATATCTGGTTGACATAAAACTGAAAATTTCGGTTATCCTGAGAGTTTTCACTGGCAGTGATCAATGGAACCCAGCGATTGCTATCCATGCCGTTTCCTTTTAATTTGAAGTGCTCATTTTGTTTTGACCACTCATCCGGCGCTATGATGTGATGCTGTTTCATGGCCGCGTAAATCAAATCATTAAGGCTTAGGATCAGACACCAGGGTAAGCGTAAGCATCGGGATTTACCAACATCTGCTTATAAGTGCTGACTCATATGTGAGTTGAGCAGTGCGATGATGCTTCCTGGGCTTTATTTAAGTGACTACTATAGGAGTTACTACTGTGTCAGTGATCTGTGTGCCGCCTTGTTTCCAGCACCATTTTGGTTGGGTGTTAAATGTCATAGGATGTGGTACCATATGAAAAAAGACTGAAAGCCACTGAAGCTATCTTAGTGGTACGCTATCATTTTCAAATATGCTGAATATCTTTGTTCCACAAAGTTGTTCACCGGGCGCTTGTAACGACTCGCGTGACGCTGGCTGGGATGCTGCTGGCTCCGGACCTGCCAGGCTATACGCCCGCAGATGGGCACCGTTCCACTCGTCGGCGGCGTAACAATCCCGGAGCCGTCACGCCTGTCCGCGGCTACCGGCCGAGCTACGGGTGTCTGTGCGTCACAGAAGGCCGTTCATCCGGCTTCATGTTCTTGGCACTGGTCATGGCGCCGGACGACGTTGCCGCCCAACTCACTCCAGAAAACTCATGAAACCCAACAGAAAACCATCAAACTCAGACAAGCGGCGCAAACTCCCGGCCGTGGGACGCGGCCCCACTCCTGTCGCTGCCCACCGCCGACGGCCCGCGGGAGCTGTTTTTCGATCCCGAAGTGGCGTCCTCGTGGTGTCGGCGCCAGCGAGAGCGACCATCGACCGAGCTGCCGACCGGTCCGCCCGACCGGTCTGCCCGCCAGCCCTCTGACCGTGTTGCCGTCTACTGGCTGATCACACTGCCATTGGCGCGATCCAACAGATCCGACAAGAATGCAAGACACAGCCTACAGTATGCATACGGGTCCAGCAAGAATCAAGAGCCAGGTTGCATTGTGTCGCTATATCCAGCGATAGCAAATATTCAACCAACAATATGGCCAGAGATCCCGCAAAAACCCAGAGTCAGCCTCAAAATATAATGGAGATACAGCAACAACCAAGATGTAGTATGTAGTCAAAGGCACCAACAACAGCTAGGATGTCACCTGGAATTATTGTTAGAAACCATCACGTACTCTCTTGATGAGGTTACGTTATACGCTGTACGCATGCATATATTGAAGAACATATGCAAGACATCTTTGATCTCAGATATCATTCCAATCACAGAATGCTGTCAAACGTAACCCGAGCTGGTGTTGACGAATGATCCAGTGACAAACCGGAGTCGGGATCCAACGGTTTGTGAATGAATCAATGGAAACCAGAAACGAGAGTGTGGTGTTTGTGACGAACTATTTGGAACTAATAACCGTATATTGAGTTTGGGAAAAATCATTAAGAACCAGGAGCAAAAGCCTGGTGTTTGCAAAATAGCCCATGTGATCCAGGAACCAAGGACTAGTGATAATGAAATAACCAGCCGCCATCAGGGGTCTAGGGCCTCATTTTGATGACGGGAAGTGGAAACCAGGAACCAGCATTGAAAGCCAGGCACATGTCTGCTGGTCGGACCTGTAAGGACACACCCGAATACAAGTTGGTAGCAATGCCACATGTGATGTCTCATATTCACCATAATTCATTATGTTTATCAACATATTTGTCAGGTTTATTATTGGTCGACATCGGGTTGAATATTTCCTGCTCGCGGGTTCTGATTCAAAATAAAAATATCCAAACCCCAACAAAGAAATAGCACCTATTTCAAATATTGCCACTTTTTCAGCTTGTCTTGCGCTGTAATACCATGGAAACAACGTAATGGTGGTGCAGCATTTGGTGATGTTGGTCTCATAATGGTCTGGCATGGATCATAACTTGTAAAAATTTGGGGAAGAAAGTTTGCACACGGCTAGCATAAAATGGATACGAGGGTAAGAGGAAAGAAAACCGTGCAAAATTTTATCAGCATGTGTTGTACTTTTTCAGATACCGAATACTCTGAACCTAGCTCAATTTCAAGAAAACACTGTGTGGCAGATGCAGCAATTGCAATTATTGCGTCTTGCGCGCACTGCACCTTCGTAAATAAGAATAAGTATGCCCTTAATTGCACTGGCGTGCTTACATGCCATGCAGCCTCGTACCCTCCCTCGCGTCCTGGACACACGCACTTAGCGTCGATATTGCAAATACAAATTTATTTCGCTATAGCGCTGCACTACAGCGTATATCAGCACAGGTTGATCGATGTCGGAAATATAACATTCGATTCATTTTCCTGTCCATTCATGTATTTCTGTTTCCTGGGCACTCTTTACGCCATGATCTACGTGCAGATACTATTAATATCATGGTTATTTGTCTAGCCGCTAGGATTGATCATATAAAATGATGAGCCCATTTCACGAAAACCATCCGTTCTGAACAGCCATATTTACGCGTGATTGGTGCTCGCAAACATGTCGTCTCAAGTTACAGGTGTATTCACGCTTACCAGGATTTTTTTCTCCACCTCAGGATCCCAGAATATGGCGCAATACAGACGAGAACCAGCCCTTGAACGCACTACCACAGTGCGCAATCTGGGCATTATTACCGTGGCAACCGGGCTTTAATTCTGTGACTGCACGACTTCCTCTGACGAATTAAAGGTAGAGAATGATTCGTGGCCTCTTCCAAATCCATGGGCTCTATATCGGCGGAGACCGGAGCGTTCTACCTCAGTTTTTTCTATAGCCTTGGTCCAAGCCGCACACCTCGGCTTGACCTGAGGATTCAGTCAACATATCGTGCCATCGTGCCCTCATCTGTTAACCCAGTCCACACGCACAGTGTCCAGACTTGGTATGGGAGTCCCGTCCAGACCTAAGTGTCCTGATTTGACCACAGGTCCAGCCTAACCACCGTGCGCTGGTACGGCCTGACGTCGAGCCACAGGCGCCGTCACGACCTGATCCGAAGATGCGGTCCGTGCGTCGAGTCCCGCCCACGACTCAGGACCCGACTGCACACGCCTTTCCGCGCGGACGCCTCCTCCACTCCTCTACTCGCGCTCCACTCCGCGCGAACGCCTCATCCACTCCTCTACTCGTGCTCCACTCCGCGCGGACGCCTCCTCCACTCCTCTACTCGCGCTCCACTCCACGCGTACGCCTCATCCACTCCTCTACTCGCGCCCCACTCCGCGCGGACGCCTCCTCCACTCCTGTACTCGCACTCCACTCCGCGCCGACTCCTCCTCTACTCCTCTACTCGCGCTCCACCACTCGCAGCCGTACTTAGACTGGCTGGATCGGTGGTAACTCTGTCCCTGCCGTTCCGCTCGGTGAGTAGAGGTCTTTAACCACCACGAATGCACTGAGCCTTGAGGGACATGAGTAAGAGGATGTGCAAGGCAGGGCACCGTCGCACCGATATGAAACCTATAGCATTTGATTGCGTTTGAAATATGTCGTGTTTTCACTGCCGATATAGTGTATCCGTCTCAGGCCGGCGGCCGCCTGCCAACATTGGCCTGTTGCATCGTCTCGTTTTTGTTCAACCAAAGTAAGTCCCATTCTGTTTCGCCTGAAGCCTTGCAAAGGGTCTACGACCATACAAAAATGAAATATGGCTATGAAATCATGAAATGTTTGGAGAGGACGTTTCTCTGTTTGAAATAGCCACTCAGTCAGAATGAAGGGCCCCAGAAGTTCGAAAAGGCCTCGGTTGTGAAGAATCCCCAAAACAGCCAAAATATAGTGGAACCGCAAAGGATAATGCTGCCCAAAAAGCCTTCAGATGTTAGGTCGGCAAAAAAAAAAACAATTTGGGTCGAAGTTTCTTTGCTTGGAATTATTATAGGATCACCGCCGTCCCATAGCTGGATCATTGTCATGGATTTCACGTAAATGTACCAATTGTTTTCCTGCTAGCTCATTGTGTCCTCCGTTTAAACCACTACTGCGTGAAATCACTGGGTGCATAGATGTTTAAAACAAAAAAGAGGGGTTGTATTTATGATCGTCCTGGCGTCGAACCGTTTCTAGATCGACTTCCAGACACCACAGTCGTCCTGTTCACCGCACGCGCGTCTGGGTCACCGAAGAAACTGCAAGTCTACGCATCTGCACATGCTCCCTCACCAAGTACGTAAATACGGTGACTAACGACCCAGCTTTTAACGAGATATCACCTCGACAAAAACTTCAGGCTCTTGACGTGCAGCTGCGAAGGTGCCAATGGTGTCACCGACAGCATCTGACAGACCCACCGCCCCAAGCCCCATTCGTCGCGCCAAAATACCGCCGAGATGCCACGCTGCAGTAACGTTGGCGACAAGGCAAAGCCCAGCTTCCTGAACCTCTCGATCATTTGGGTTGTTAGGTTGCTGGGGTGGTCTCCGCCTTCATGATAGCGGGGAACAGTCGCAGCCATCTCCACGTTTGCTTGGTTAAACGCCGTACGTACGGACGTAGAGCATCGAAGGAAATGTCTGTTAAAAGCCTCGACGTCCCGAGACATTGAGCCCGTGGTTCAGAACCTGGACCTCAACAGATAGCTTGTATTTGAGCTAACATGGTATGGGTAACCAGGCTCGTTACGAGTCAGAACTGAGGACAAGCGGCGAAGCGAGCGCCTACACCATAATCTTAGAAAGGATGCCCATTGCCGCAGCGACCCCACGTTTCCACCTCAAAACATTCCTGGAACTACGAGTAATAAGCACAAAGGGCCACTCCGGACTGGAAAGAAACTTTTAGAGACGTTGAACCAAACTAAAAGGCCTTTAGCGCATCGTGATCGGTGAGTTTAATGCTGCGATGGGGTCGCACACACCGCAACTTGGTTTTAGATGTTTCCAAGAAGCCGTTTTCAAATGCATGTAAGTCACGGCTCGTTAAAAACTTACAACGATGAAGACGTTTTATTCACTTTCGGCCAGAGATTGACGTCACCTGATCCCATCTGTGTCACCCAGCAGAGCGTGTTGTCACCTCCTGACGTTACTGTGACCCCTTCCCAATTTGGTCCCTGTTGTGCCCCGGACCGGCCGATACGACAGACCCTACAAGGCAGGGGGGGGGGGGGGGTAGGGTGACCCCATGCACATCTTACTCCTTGCCGAGCCTGTGTAGTCGATGCACCGGCCCAAACAGTAACTGCTCACAGACTGGAAACCCAAAACGCGTGTTGGCAAAGATCCCGGGGTGGCAGAAATACCTTCGCAGCTAGACTCCACATATTGCCGAAGCTCCAGTTCCAGCCCCAGACGTCTTCGGCAGTGCGGCGCTGCGTCGCACTCCCAGTGTGAACCAGATAGGGCAAGATGGCCAGCGGTGCCTGCACTTTGTTCCGCAGCGCGCAGTCGCTGAGGTTTCGCAGTGGGAGCTGTGTGGCTGGTCCGTGCCAGGGAATCAGTTCGGTGTACCTCACGGCCTCGAAGTTTACCGCTGATATGGCGAAGACCCTGGGCTGAAGAAGACCCTCGGTTTGCTGCTCACGAGCGACGCGACGATCGGAACCGCCTGTTCGCGGATCATGCGGTTCTCATCCCACACAATGTCCAGCAGCAGCTGTTCCGGACGGACCCAGTATTCGTTACGCTGGAGGACTGGCTGCATCGTGGCCTATGTGTCGCGCCCGGCAGGCCGCGGAGCGGCGCGATGCTCCGGACAAGTTGCGTAAGCCAAAGTCGCAGCCGCTGTTTTACCGGATGGTGGACCAAACTGACACATAGTGGCCGACCACGCACTGGACGAGGTTCTTGATTGCGCTGCTTGAAGTCTCGGTATAGATGTGAACTAGGAGCAGACCAGCGCCCAGTGTCCACTGGCTGAAAACAAAAGCGAATATATTAGAACAATTAGCTACGAACTGAGTATTAGATCATACAAAAATTATTGCGCCTCTTTAATGTATGTGTCTATGCCGATATCCAGAGTCCTCCAGTGTGACGGAATACATATCAACAAATATGCTAGTCAGCATGTACCAACCAGCAAATGATGCGACGTACTACGGTACAAGGTATGATAATAAGTAAATGATCAACAGTGAGCACATGAAATATCGATTGATACTTGAAGGACTTAAGACACTCATTGCTATAAACGCGAAGGTAGTGCGGTTCCATATTTACCTGACATGGTTCGATGGTCCGATTCGCCGCTGGGCTGCCACGTTTCGGACAAAGCAGTTTTGAACGCCATAGGTCAGAAGGTACAGCAGCTGCTGGTTGGTGCTCAGCTGCTGAATCAGGTCGACCGGCAATTTCGGCACGCGCCCCGACCTAGGCTTGAATGCCACAACGTCCCTCTCCCAGACCTCTCCGGCACAGGTCTTGTCGATGGGTCCAACAAAAATTTCGATCCCGTGGTCGTGCCGTCCAAGCTCAGCAGCAGACGGAGGAATTTCAGCTCGTTGCCACGCAGCTGGCAGATGAAACAGTGTACGGGTGACTCGGTGGCCAGCTCAAACAGCCGGAACACGTCGTCTATCGTTTTGGTGTTGACGGCCGTGCCATCGCAGCCGAGCACATTGATGTGGCCGTCGCACCGCAGGCTCACGGAGTGTAGCTCGTTGAACAAGTGCAGGGCGCGGCCGAGCTCGGACGCAAAATGAGTCACGTAGCGGCTGCCTGGCTCAGTGATGACAACCACGAGTTTTTCGACGGCATCGTCTGGCTCCGTGTGGCTCATGTAGCTCCTGCCTTCGCGGTCGTCGGAGTAGAGAATGGTCGAACCTGACTCGTGGATTGCTCCAGCATTTTGACGAGCCGGCTTCTTTTTCCTTTGTCTCTTGCACAGCAAATCTTCTTAGGATCTACGATATTTGATTTCAAGTAGCCAGTCCATCCCTGCTGCCTTGTTGAAAGGCGATAATAGCAGCAACGGCCCGTTTCGAGCCACTGTAGCTGTTTACCGCCAGAGCGGTGTTAGTCAGATCGCTAACGTTGTAATCTACAGTGGCAGAGGTCTCAACCGGAACGAACAATCGGCGTCGTCACCATCTTCCACCATGTACGGAACCGCGAATGAATACATGAATCTGTGCTCTTAGCCGGCTCGCCACCGCTGAGACCACCTGGTCTCGGAGCAGGCTCGGGGTCAGCACTATCAGCCATCGCTGGCTTAGCGGGCGGTGCGGGCTCAGCAGTTGGTGGGGAAGTTAACTCAGGTTCAACAGCAGACGCCGCCTCACTAGCGGCCGAGCCACGACGCCCCTGGAGTTGTCTGGCCATCCTCGGCACCTCGCGAGCCTCCCTAGTCATAGTCGTATCCCGATCATATGACCCCAGGGTAAGCTTCTGGTGCCTGGAGTGGTCCTTCAGGGCAACCTCCCCCTGATATATTGTGCAGGCAACTGGGCATGGAAAGCTGCACTGAGGCTGGCACTGGAATTTCGCGACATCAAGAAGGTTGTTGAATTTCGCGGTGGCGGCGTTGCTGTGTCACTCTCTTTCTTTCTTTGATTTCTTGCTGATAGCTCTGTTAGGATGATATCAATCCCTCTCGATCAATTTTGTCACGTATTTTAGATCATGAATAGGCATCGTTTCGTTGGTCCACAGTACTTTGATTTCTACCGTCGCGGTCCTAAAGATGGTGTTAGTGAGATTTCTCTTCTATTCGCCCAGTTACCTGATTTAGCTCAAGGCTTTCTCGTAGTCGGCGGCTGGTGGTGGGACAGTAGAGCCGGGTGGTCTGTCACAAAATGTTTTGTGAGCGACAGTGTAGCCTTCGGCATGCTCATGCCAGTAATTTTTCGAAAGAAATGTTTCAGTACCGGCAAAACTTAACTAATAAGCCCATATTTCCCACGCAAAAAGCACAAATAGCAAATCAACATTACAATGATGCGTTAGCAATAACAAACTTGAGCCTAACCCGGTCTGCTGGGATATTTTCATAGCTGCACAGCTTTGGGTTTTACCAAAAATTACTGTTCTTTACTTAAAAGTTAGCTTGAAAGTTGTTTGGCAATGCTTTGCTGGAGCTCTTCATGATATTATTTCTTACCTAATCTGCCAAGTACCAGTAGAGCGGAAAGTGGCAGCTTTGACGCTAGGTGGCGCTAGTATCGAATGCGATTTTCTTGGCCTGTCAAAGAAAAACTGCTTTTGCCTGACGACCATCAACATCGGTGCGGTGCGACAGATCTGAAAGCTTGTCATTAACTCGTGTGCCACGGAAAAACTTTGTCTCAGCTGATTCCAAGGGATTTACCTCTCGATGACACACCCTACCCTGCACTGCGGCGGTTGAGATGTGACAGCACCCACACTGCGGCGGTATGCGATGTGACAGCCCCTACACTGCGGCGGTATGCGATGTGACAGCCCCTACACTGTGGCGATACCCGATGCGACTGTCCCTGGACTGCGGCAGCAGCCAATACGACAGCGCCTGGGCTGCGGTAGTAGATTATATGCGCGTGGCCGCCCGCACAGTATTTCTATTTTATTCACTGTGAGACTGTTTTGCTGTCAGTTGCACAATTAAGTGACGTGTCATTTAGCTAACGGTCTTGACTATAACGACCGTTGTCCGTTTATCCGCCGGGGTCGCTACTGTAATTTGCACCTGTCCAGCTGTGCACAAGTCCAGCTGTGCACACATGTTCGGACAAAGCCCTTTGCGTAGCTGTTTAGCAGTCGTTGGAGGCCGCGCCTCTCCGTCATGTTGCCGGAGTGGTGAAACGCTGAGGGAGAGCTCAGCCAGCTCAGCTGAGGGAGAGCTCAGCCAGCTCAGCTGAGGGAGAGCTCAGCCAGTGGCCAGACTCTGACTGCCCCCCCCCCCCCCTTCACCCCCTGCCACTGGGCAAGTCGCGCAGCAACCTCGTATTTCGGGACCCACGGCCTCAGTCCGCGGTATTAAATCACTGATCTGTTGTGTCAGGGTTTCCACCAGCGGTCGGAGGTTTCAGGCGATATCCGGAGCTTTGGAAGGGAAAAGCCACCTCTTGCATAGACATTTAACTGTGCTTAATCGCACTTACGTTATGTCTACTCTCGTTTTGTCAGCCGACCGTCAAACCATACATAGTATATACCATGCTACTCCAAAGCAATGTCACAAATAAGCCGAATTTCTCATGTTTGTTTAACGTGATCCACGCTTCTTCGACGAAAGTGCTCGGCTTTGTCCATGCGGTTTTCCGAGGCACCTGTATTACCTACAATCAGTTTTATTTCATGGAATATTTCAGTCCTTTTCATGTTGCGATGCACTGTGTGTCAACATGTCAACACTTCCGGTGGCGCCCCTTTATTTTTTTGCTAGCATCTTTGTGGGCTGTGGGAGAAACACCTTGTCGTCGTATCAACTCATGACATTGTGCGATTTGCGATCGACACTCCATGTTTTCACCCACTGTAGAGCTGGTCGTGGTGGACCATTGCATGAGGTTTGAGCTTTCGTATACACAGCGTTTTTCGATTGAAATACGTTCTTAGCACGCAAACTGGGAACGGAAAGATGTGAACAATTCCACATACTATGTTCTCCAGTATTGTCAAAACTAGAGAATGCTGGTTTGAATGCATGATCAAGACAGCGCGACATCGAATTAGTCGGCACTAAGTCGGCCCGTACCTTGCTCAGTTGCACAGCCAGTGGCATCAGTCTGCCGCCTCGCCTCCACCGCCGACCGACAGCAGCGACGAATTGAGGCGCGGCATCGATTCGGTTGGATGGTGATCCATGTTTGCGGAGCAATGTCTACTTCCGATGGATCGCTGAGGGGGTTTCTCGCTCCGCTCAACGTCGGACCGACCACGCGAGTCTCACCACGTCATCACCCATCCGCCGGAAGCTGACGTCACCGTGGGAAGGCGTGTGCGAGAACGACGAGAGGAACATGCCGCTAAAACTGGTGTCACGGGTGTTCGTGATTTCTGACACCTCCGTAGGCACATGAAAAGCTTAAGTCTGCAGGTGAATTGATCCTGCGAGTTTACCACATGCGCATCCAACGGACAAGAAGTGAGCAGAGCTGCGATGCAGTTATTTCTCTCTCACGGTTATACTTAAACCACTCTCTTACCATCTATCATTGCTAGTGCTCTTAAGACTACTCCTTACTGGTTGGGGAAGCAAATACAGTCAGCGAGCGCATTTGTCAATTTGTCTGTCTTATTATACGTAATTACTAGCACTCTCACGAATACTTTTCTTACTGGCTGGGAAACAAAAACAGTTAGCGGGTGCATTTACCAATTTGTACCCGTCATTTGCTGCCGCACTCACCTGACCGCTATATATCCCCCCCCCCCCCCCAAGAAGTAAATATACCGACCTTTGATCACACCGGTGAACATCACGTCATACGTAACACCACTAAGCTACTTAATCCATATGTCTCCATTGCGTGCAAAATGCCAAAGTAAGCTAGCACCTTGATCTGGGTTGACACAGCCTTCCAGTTGCGTGAAGGTGCTCTACGTTTACGTTCACCCAAATACGAGCGTCATTCGGGAAGCCCTAGCGTCATCGAATTGCGCACTGCATCTGACATTTAATCCCTCATTGATTTGAGTTAAATTTAACTTCAACTGCAAACGTCAGCAATTGCGCCATGATCATGACGCAACATGCTTGTTCCATGCATCGTTTAAATGTCAAACGCTTGCTCGCGCGAAGGTGTTAATGTTGTTAGTATCGAACCTTTCAGACTGCACTTGTCGGCTGACCTAGATTTTCAAAAGCTTTTCAAGACTTTGATTGACCCTGAGCTACTTGATATATGCCCGTTACTCGGGTCCGGCACCGAATGACAGCTAGCGCCCGTGCTTGAGGAGCGGGTCGCCCAGGCGCCGACTTAGGTTTGCTCACATGAGTTAAATTCCGATGTTTTTTTACAGTGCGAAAGCCCCGTCGCTATGCACTGAGACGAATCGGCCGGGCGTTTCAAGCATCTCTTTTGTAATTGGCCACGTGCCGGCCCTCTTATGAGGGCAGCCAGATCTACAGTGAACTTGTTATATATAAACAACTTTGACTGGCTTGTTATGCCTGACGCTAACAGAAATTGATCTGCAAATGTTGTGCTTGGGGACAAAATGAAAACAAAACGAAAAAAACAGCCTCGCAACGTTTTTAGTCTTGGACATAGCGATAATTGGAAAGTAATGCAGATAGTTTTATGGTAGCTTCCAGTGGTGACACCACTGACGAAGTTCTATCTATCTAAGATCTATCGAAAACTGGCAGCCATCGGTCTATGGAGCTTCAGGTGCAGCAAAAACGATGTTCGGAAGCAACAGCATGACACATGTTATCGACAATGCATCTTGTCCTTAATTCTGGTAAGGAGCCTAAGGCCAGCACGATCATCACATGTGTAGCTCTCAACATGTTTAAATCTTAGCGTCTGAACATGAAAACAAAGGCCGGAATCATCGATTTTAAACTATGTCGCCCAGAGGCCTTGTTTAGATTTGTTCATCACATGAGCTGCTTTCCGGTGCATGGGGAAATGAAGACGCTTGTGTATCATTTATGGGGAGCATCCATTCTATGTAGTTCTGGACTGAAAGATCCATACATCCATCACGTCATAATAACGTTATTCAAATTTTGCTATCTCATTGGCTATGTGGCGATCAAGGCCAAGAAAAAGAGACATGTCGAGTCGTTCATATCTGACGTTCGTGAGCACAGTTTTCAGATACAACGGTCGTTAACTGGCTCTCATTTAATATCATGCCGTATTCGATGACGCTTTCAAGCAATGACGTACTGAGGAATATATTTACTAAGCAGAGAATTGATGTTATCTCGAGCAGCCTTTTTCATTGAAAATTATACCAATAGTAAAAAGAAGGCCTTTTTCATATCATCTGATGCTTGCTTCAATATTTCCAAACGTAGAGCATTTCCTTTCAGCGATTTTATTTCTTTATACGCACGATCCGATCTGCTGCTGTCTCCCCTCGTTTCTTCCACAATACCTTGACTTGCTTACCAGACAGGCTCGTTGCACATATTGCTCTTAGCAAGGTGTGCTAAAACATTGTCCAGAGGGTTTAACGACGGTTAAACACACGGGCTGTTTGGTAATGCGTTGAATTTTTATATGACGGTTATGGACGAAGGGGATGGCAGGCACGTTCTTGCACATTGGGCGCAGGGCACGAGCAAATATTGGCACATGCTGTCGATATTCGTGGTGGAGCCTGTTGTCAACATGTGTGACATCCTGTTCGTCTCGTATTCAGCAATGACATGTTGAGCACCTTTGATTGATATTTCTGAGTGGACAGTTAACCAATGAGAAAATGTTTCCGTTTTATTCAATGGAAGGCAGCCCGCGCCGGTCCCCTACGTTTGGTAATGTTCTTATTGTACATTTGATTACTCAAAATAGGCGAGGTCCATCCGCTCTCAATTCCTCATCAAAGAAAAGATTAACCAGAGCGCTGATCCATACATAGCACACAACTTTGTAGTGGAAAGCCAGTATTTGACCACATGTGACCTGGGCGGCCCTGGTCTGTGGTTGCTATATGTGCCCACAAGATAGCTCTCGTGTGCCTCCATCCACCCAGTAAATTTTGTTACACGCTTTGGGTTCTGGTTGTGGGGGCTGTAGAGGGTTGGACGGATTTCCAACTGCCTTCCAGTAAAATGGATTTAAGCGCACATGCGACACATGCGACTCTTAGCGCACATGCGGCATTCGCCCAAGTCGCAGGCCTTTTGTTTTCACGGCCCGCTGCTCAGCAGCGGACCCCGTGGCTGTACCTTCACAGGTATGATCCGTGCAAGTGCGCTAATGCTAGAGACGGAGTACCCGTGGCGACTGATGTGCAGCATCTCGCGGTTTTCAGCTTCGATCCGGGAGTGAACATCGGTGTTGGCAGGCGCTGGTCTCAATAGCCGCCATCAGTCAGGCGACCACCAACATGAACAACAGCGTAAGTGCATCAGAGCGTGCAGTACGGCGAACAACGTAACACTATAGGTGTCGTTTGGCGGCGGGTCGATCAATACACGCGCTGGAATGGATGCTAACAGTTTTTCACTGAAAACCCAGTTTAGAGCACCGCAGGCACACAACATTTGCTGCATCGGATAAAATGATTCCGTGAATTCCGTCTATTTATTTTCACAAGTGTGCCCGGAAGGTTTAACGTCAAACGGTATTCGTGCTCGCTTTAATGCATGTATTAAATTTGCTAAGAGGGCGGAAATGTGTTCTTGGGCGCAACTAGGTCGGTATGTTCCTGTGCGCGACCCAAAATGTCACGTACGGGGCAGCGCCTTGGCTTAAGCAATGATCAAGATTGAAACGTTGCTGTTGAGGTGAATCTACATAAAATGCTGGGCTTGAACTGTTCTATGTTGTTTGACCAGCTCGTGCCCGTATCTCAAAATGTCCCCAAATGTGGTTTGATGTCCATGTTATCTTATACAATTTGAACTGACCCAAAATCAAGAGCTTATCGAGTCCCACAGCTGGAAAAACGTCGCAAAAATCGGCAGTGCTCCTGGTGTTGGAGCATCGCTGCTGTCAGTGGCGTCGATTTGTGTTCTTTTGTGAGGGCGCTGGTGGAGTCTCCCGGCAGTATCGGCGTGGACACTCCGATTTTCGTTGCTGGAATATAACAACGGAAAACAACTTGACCATCAAACAAAGCTTGTCGTCTTCGGGCACTATTTTCCTGCCATGGATATTTGTTTGCAGATATTAAGGTATATTACGTGCCTGATCCAAAAATTACAACTAAAATTGCCGCTCATCCAAGTAAAATCGTCAAATCCGTGAGAGATGCATATTTGGGAGAGATTCGTACGAATCCGTTCCAAATTTGTTATGTCAATGCCAATGCCCTTGGCTTGACTCCCAATCACTTTAAAAAGCCCTGGCTGCCGCATGGATAACAGTAGAACACGGCTTGCTGTCGAATGCAGCAGAGTAATGCTAATATTTGGTATCACGTAACATGATTGTGCACATGACATACATGTACAAGACCGTATGTGTGTGTGTGTGTGTGTGTGTGTGTGTGTGTGTGTGTGTGTGTGTGTGGTGTGTGTGTGTGTGTGTGTGTGTGCGTGCGTGCGTGCGTGCGTGCGTGCGTGCGTGCGTGTGTGTGCGTATGCGTGTGTGTGTGTGTGTGTGTGTGTGTGTGTGTGTGTGTGTGTGTGTGTGTGTGTGTGTGTGTGTGTGTGTGTGTGTGTGTGTGTGTGTGTGTGTGTGTGTGTGTGGTGTGTGTGTGTGTGTGTGTGTGTGTGTGTGTGTGTGTGTGTGTGTGTGTGTGTGTGTGTGTGTGTGTGTGTGTGTGTGTGTGTGTGTGTGTGTGTGTGTGTGTGTGTGTGTGCTTCTGTGCAGAAGGTAGTACAAATGTCATAAAGGTCAGTGGAATTAGGCCTTAGGAACATTGAATACAAGTTAGCAACAAGCCTTGGTTTTGGTTGCATTCGTATCGATGGTTGAGTAATGGACTGAGACTGCGTCACGTACCTGAGTACTAAAGGTTGTACTGTCTTATATCTATGCCGTGGTGTAACACACACACACACACACACAACACACACACAACACCACACACCACACACCACACACACACACACACCACACACACACACACACACACACACACACACACACCCACACACACACACACACACAGCACACACACACACACACACACACACAACACCACACACACACCACCACACACACACACACACACACCACACCACACACCACAACACACACACACACACACACACACACACACACACACACACACACACACACACACACACACCACACACACACACACACACCACACACACACACACACACACACACACACACACACCCCACACACACACACACACAACCCCGCTCGCGCACGCACCCACGCGCGCATTCATGCATGCACGCACCCTCCCCTTTCTAGGAATGGGCGAAAAGACGGGCTTGCCATCTATGATATTGTTTATTCTATTTTACAATCGTAATTTAGCAGTCCATTGGTCTTGCTGCTTTACTTGCTATTGATATTGATGATGCGTGGCATTCATGTGGCTATAGGAGGACTGTTAACAAGAAGAACATTAGGGAAATGAGAATGGGCAGAGGGGAGAAGGAAACAATCAACTGTGCAGTGATCGTCTTGGTTGCGAGCACGCTAGCATGTTCTGTCAAGCCCAGAATCGGGGGCTTACCATACATTATGCAAAGCACTATCAGAACGACATGAAATGCCTCTGAGGGCAACAAGTTCGAACTGATTCGTGATGAGTGTAGCCTCCTGCCAGGCAGCGTTACTGCGGATTGATGTGTCAGATAACGGCTCCCATTTACATACTGTTTGCTTGAGTAAGTGCGTCATCGTCGCACAAATTATGCCGAATGCCGGCCCCGAACGGGGGACGAATTTCCAAGCTGACTTATTTAGAATTTCGAAATTATTTACAAGGTAAATTCGGGGCTTATTTGCAAGTTCGGAACTTACAAGTTCAGAGCCTATATACAAGTTCAGAACTGATTTACAAATTCAGAACTAAGTTGCAAGTTGCGAACTTATCTACAAGTTCGGAACTTACCAGTTCCAAACTTATTTGCAAGCTGGAAACTTGTTTACAGGTTCATCTTATGAACGGGTCGAAAGATCTCCGGTGTAACTAACGCAGTGCCGATTTTGGCAGCGACGTGACCCACGGATGATGCGTGGCACGTGCTAGGAAGTCTGTTTTTAAGTCTATACAGACCGGGGTAGCCGGGAGGCCGGGTAAAACGCAGTCTGGTATATGAAACTCAGCAGGATACTAAAAACTTTTTGGAGCCAAAAACTTTGTGGCGTCCCTGAAGTCATGCGGCGAGGCTCGGAGGTTTAAAAATTCACGGCACGCTGCGCAGGGTAACGTGGATCTGTTACAGCGAGGAAGGTTGGCTGCTTTAGACAAAGTGTAAATATTTGGAGCAAGCTAATTAAATTCAGCTCTCTTTGTTGCGCCCCATCGGAAAACGCCAGACGTAATTCAAGCTACATATGTCCACAGGTATGTGTTTAACACGTGAATACTACAGGCTGGTGGGAACAGCATGCCGTCGAACGGCAGCACTGGCGACTAACTTTGGTGGGGCGATGGGGGATGCTACGAAGCCTATCTACGGGGTAGAACTATCCGGTCTGAAAAAGTGGCAATATTGAGCTTGCGCGAGAATAAAGGTGTCATGGAAGCCGAGCTTGCATGACGTCAGATACACCATATTTGATGATATCAGTATAGAGGAAATAAACGGGAAATGAACAGGAAATCTCTCGGGCAAGCTGTAATCATGACAACCCAAAACTATGAAACGCCCGGCAACCGCGATACACAGTGGGCCGCAAACCCCGCATGACATATAACCCCGAGTTATGTGCACTCACTGGAAAGCTATAAAATTCTGATGAGGCTAAACTAATCCAAGATTAAATATCCCTTCCAGAAAGGTGCTCGCATACCAGGACTGCGGACAACTTATTCAGAGTTCAACCGGGAACCTGCACCCGCACGCCACCAAAAACATAGCCACCATTCAAACTAATGGTACAGCAGTCAGCTGGCTAAATGAGCAGTTTCCTCTCCATTGACGTCATCAAATACGATGTGTGTGACGTCATCTTCACGCAGCTCGGTGTTGCCACTTTTCGAGCGTCAAACAGTGTGAATGGCATTCCC
Organism: Pollicipes pollicipes; assembly: GCF_011947565.3. Taxonomy (NCBI): domain Eukaryota; kingdom Metazoa; phylum Arthropoda; class Thecostraca; order Pollicipedomorpha; family Pollicipedidae; genus Pollicipes; species Pollicipes pollicipes. Next base: position 34,780,541 of record NW_023596461.1, on the reverse strand, counting down.
CTGGATGCCACTGATCACACGTGGTTGAAACAAGTTGGTGAGAAGTCAAGCCTTCATGAATAAATCCATTTAATGTGAAGCACGAGCAACGATGAAGTTGGGATCCCCACTTGTGAGAGAATGCTGATTGCACCAAAAACTGCTATGCATGAATTGCAGGATCTCTGAATGAGGGTGGTCATGCAGATGGCATATGCAACTGCAGACCATTCCCTCCGGGCTATTCGAGGCTACCATAAAGATTGGTTGTGTGGGCCTTTGAATAGATTTGAGTTGATGGGAGCGTAAAGTGGATTTGAATCGGACTGAGGTGCTGAAGCATTGCATTGGGGTATGGAGTCAGCGATCTGACTATGACGGTAGTGACAGCGCGACTAGCTTGGAATTCCGCTATCCAAAAGAAGGCTTGGCCATGATAAAACGAGAACTGAGCACAGGTCATCGTTTTGATTTTACACGAGGTTTTCGCACGTCGTGCAGTGCATGGTTGGATCGCTTTGTCAATTATAATTCAAATGCTACCAGCTTCCACTGCCTGGCTGTGTACTTGACTTTTAAAATGTTTGTGGTAATTCCGTCATTGCTTGGGTGAATTGAGAAGTGCCAGCAGTACCTACAGCTTCGGCGTCATTAACTGTTATGGGCATACGTCACTCACCGCGCACATAGATGAGTCGTCACGAATCACTTAAATGACAGCACGCGACCATTGTACGTAATCTCAGGAAATCATAACGGCCGACCACCATACCAGAGTCGCGGTGTACGGGGATGTTCTCTGAGACCAACAGTCCACTGGCGATGAGGTGTACTTCCAGCTGGCAAGAACACAGACCCCAGTTATTTCCACTTGGGTCGATGCAGTGCTGCTGTCCACTACGCTCGGGTTCTCAGATGCGCGTAAACAAATCACCTAGAATGTGGTCTGTTGGCACCGCCATCCACGATAAGGGAGGGGGAGGGGCACATGGGCCACGTACTTACGAGGCTTTATTTAATGGCCTGGGCCTCGAGGGGTGGGCCTCATGTATTCAGAGGACCTTTTACAGGACCGATCAGAGTCCCTGGGGGCAATGAGGGCCTTGATGTCGGTCTGAGACTACCAATATCAAGCGGTGGGCTCCGTGTCGGTTTGGGCCCGGGGGCCTTCTTCCCGAACAGAGACAATGCCAGTGCCCACGAATGTCACTCAAGGCCTCCTGCATTGTTCAAAATTCTTTAAAGAACGACGGTCCCCATGTGTGGGTCATGGGCCTTAAGCACCCAAAAGGAAATCCCAGTTTCGGTAAAGGGCCCCGGCTTACCCAGGAGGACACTTGCCGGATGGGGACAGGAATGTGACCTTGAATGTGGGAGGAACTTATGCGTCGGCCAGAGCCCTCGGACGATGCAAGGAGATATGATAAATGATATTGAGGACATCAACATGCAACACTGAAAAAGCCCTGTTTTATTCAGCCCTGCACCAAACTAGGGTCCTTCACCCTGTTTCGACCGGGGGCCGGTACGTGGAGCTGCAGTCCTGTCCTGCGGATCGGACCTCCTGCGTTGTGGCATCTTGTTCAGTCAGTGACACCCCCTGCGTCGAACCGGGGTAATTATCCCGGTCAAAGGCCTCTTGCGCTAGGGAAGGAACCAACGTATGATGTATCCCTCCTGACGGCTTCCGGATCGACCACGGGACCCTGACCCCGTATCTCCAGAATGCAGCCAGTAAATATCCCGGGCTGAGACCGAAGGGCCCTTCAGCTCCTTGCAGGGGAAGGTGATACCCACAACCCCTTAGTGTTCTACCGACGGGATCTGTGTTCGGGAAGGGTAAGGGTCCTTCGAAGTGTTAATGAAATGGATGGAAATGGGTAAAAATTCGTAATCATTCGGCATGCTTATGTTTGCTTAAGAATAATGATATATATATATATATATATATATATATATATATATATATATGTATATATATGCATACATATATATATATATATATATATATACATATGCATATATATGAAGTATTACAACTATATATATATATATATATATATATATATAAATGACAGACGGTTTTGAGCATATGCGCCCGCCATTTTAAGGAGAAAAAAGACCGCTGCCCGGCGTTGCAGTTTCCATCTAACACCAGCCGGCGAGCGGTGGGCGCGCGAACGACCATTTGCCGGAAGTGATGGCTTCCGAAAAGCCATTCTAGATAAATTCGTGCTAATCAATGTTGGATTGGGGCGTGCGATTCACCTGTAAAATTGTGGGTTGATTCTTAGAACAGATTACCAGTCACATCAATACTCAAAAGAGAGGTTGTCCTATTACATAAGGAATTCGCGATTTTCTAAATGCTATTCCGTTTCGGATATCAATCTGAAAATGGCACATGCCAAATTTAAATTCCGAAACTACCATCCGAATGCAAGTTTGGATCCACCGCGGTGTTCAGTCCAGAGGTTTATTGGAGATGGTAATTTAAAACCCGGTTCGTTCATTCGCTTGACTTCTCATTGCAAGTGGAACTGTGGGTTCTGGCGTCCAGGAGCAAAAAAGCTTCTGATTTACCGCACATGAACGATGACAAAAACGGACACTTTTGTGAGCCATTTGCTGAGAAAATGGCGAGAATGAAAACAAATTACGACAGACCAGACCATATTACATCAGACCATCCCAGGTAGACGGAGTTTATTAAGCGTAATATTGACCTGTACCCGCTAACGCTGGCAGTGTGAGCATGCGTAGAGTGTAGTAGAGAATCGTAGAGTGTAGTAGAGAGTAGAGCATCGAAACGCTGACGTCTCCCTGTAAGAGCAAGTTGAGCCCACAAGAGCTGGCCAAACGCATTATCTTTAATCAGGTTAGTTTTTCAGATGAAAGAAACATGCTACAAGGTATACTACATCAGTGATGACGTCACTGATGAGTGATGAATGTTTTTTCCAATGACCCTCAGATTAGTGGTTTTCACAATTTTTCAGCCATGATTCACTTCACATGCTGAACAGTATAAAATACCAAATAACTAGGCTTATCACTAGTCGTAAGAATCGTGGCTGGCCACAGCATCTTGCGGTGAGCGTGATCGGTTTGCTTCGCAGCATTTTAAAGCGTCGTACCTTTTGAGAAAAATGGGCTCGAATGCTCGCCACGTGGTAATGAATTAGGTTCCGTGCTAGGCTGTGGGCTGCCGTTGGTTGTGTTCATGTCGTGAGAAGCTGGCTGGCTTGAAAACGTAGTCAAGTTTTTAAACGTAGTCAAACGTAGTCAAGAAAACGTAGTCGGTTTTTAGGACGCTGTGCAGCTTTTCTAAGAATCTACCATGAACGGCATTCATGGAAGTGGCGCTAAAAAGCCCAGTCGATTTATAACTTCTAGATCGGCTGGGCTTCTAGATTAGAAGGCTTGTTGTTTGTGGATGCCTGAACTGTAGCTTCAGAGGTTAACGGAGGAAGTTGGAGCGACACGTGTCAAAGATTAATCCGGAGCTTTCTGCTGCTGGGAGGAACAGCGGGTTTGAGATAAGATGCCGAGCATCGCTGGTATAGGCCTCACATTGCCCGTCGTACCTCAGATTTGGCGCTCTGGCCGGCGGACAGGCGTGTGGTAAAACGCTTTTTATTGTCTTCATATCGCATGTAGAGCTAAATAAACTTGCTAGGGGTGTTCAAAAATGTCGTGTGCACCTGTTAATGCCACCATTGCACTGGGTTTCGCACTAATTAGTTGACATGGTGCCAGAAAGTGCGAGTTCTGCGCCGGTAATGACTACGCAAGCTTAGTAAAGGTCGCCAACGCTTCCAGCTAATTGTACGATGATGCCACAAAACCAAAAGTGATATTGCTTTCATGTGCTTGTAGAATTATGTTCCCGTAATTTTGGGGATACATGGACACAGTTTTGCCAAATACATAGGGGTGAGGGAAGGTGGGGGGGGGGGGGGGGGGGGGCAGGAAGAAAAATGGCTGGGCCTGCCTCCAAAATTTAGTTCAAACAGTTTTTCTCCAGACTGAGCGCACTTTCTTTTCAGAGTTAGGAGCAGGGGCGTAGTTCCTCAAAACTAGTTTTGTGTAGGCGAACCGTAAACATTATGATTATCGAAAAATAATGAATACGAATTTATAAATGAAATGAGAAGCTACATCCTTGGATGGAGCGCACTTCCCCCACAAACTGGATACAAAACTACTACGCCTCTAGGCTGGTTATGCTCAGTATGTCTCTGATATTTTTTTAGTAAAGTCTCAACTTTCATTTAGTGCTCGATTGCCAGCAAATGATACTTTTGAGCAAATGAGACCCTGAAACAAAATATGTCATGGTTATGCCTCGTTGCACTGTATTTGTCTTTATTTGTGTGGTGCACTGCATTTAGCGTCGTATTGCAATGGTTTCTAAAACATTTGACTCCAGGTGACAATTTGGGCGGTTTCAGATCTCGTCGGTGACAGAAAAGGCACTTTTTCACTCCTGCTGGCATCTTCTGTTTCTGTTCCAGTTGGTTAACGCAAAGAAGTCAACGAAAAAATGGCCCCTTTGCAACAAGATGAGAAATTTTGTAAGAGGGGACCTTTTCACCAGCGGAGGGGCCTTTTGTCACCACCAGCGCTCCCCCCCCCCCTCCCTTCTAAAGCTATAACTGACTGCGCCTCTGCGTTGGTGGAAGACGCGGACGGCAGGACATGCACTTTTCCGACTGGATGTGTCATAGCCACGCAGTGAATGTGCGGCGTTTCCACTCAAAAACGACCGTACGTGCTGCCTGCGGTCACACAACAACTCACCTCTGTTTTGCTGCGGCCCCATACTTCAGCGCCACACCCAGTGCTTCGAGCAACGCAGCGGTACTAAAGTGGGGGCGAGCGCTATCGTGTGACGCAGACGACGGCGCTCCTCTCTATATCAGTTGGGCTCGGTAGCAGCCGCGCTGAAGGCGGCTGGGGGGGGGGGGGGGCGTGACCTTTACCACCCTCTCGTCCCGAGAGCCAGACTATGCACTCACGGGGGGGGGGGGGGGTTGATGGAAGGGGTTACGAGAGGTCGTAGCTTCTCGTCAAGAGACATTCGCTTCGAGACGATGCGTTGTGGCCCCATGCGATGGGCCCCAATGGCGTCTACCAGCTGGCGCACAATCCGCCCCCGCCCTCCCTCCCCCCCGCCCTTACAAATTCCCTCTTTGGGTTTGTCATTCATCAACGAGGCGGAGAAATCAATACGGCCTGTCTGCAGGAAGCCCAGATTAAATCAGCTCTGCCCCACCTCAATAGAGAAGCGCTGGCCTGGATTTCCACCTTGCTGTCCGCCTTCACCAACAAGCTGGCCATCTCTCGCTAATTGCCGGCTGACCGCTGCGTTATGATCTGGCTACAAACCTCGCTCTACCCCGGAGTGCAAACATGAAGTGCTGGACGCAAGTGTTCTGTGTTGCCACTAGTTAACATCTAAGGTCGGTCACATAGTCATGTATTTGTTCTCACATTGACAACTTTTGAACCACCATTGGTCCAGGGGAGACGAAGCTACTGAACTTGATATATTCCAGAATAATTACCAATCTAGATCACTAAGAAGTGCTCCGAATAGTATCATTAGCTAAAATGAACTGAAGATGCCGTGCAATTGGCTTAATTGATAGTGGAGTCATCATGAGTGTTTCCAATAAGAAGTTAAGCATGGTCGACGTAGACAGGCAAACGTACCGAAACCGGATCTACTGACCTCCCAGGCTGTTGTCACCTCATGGCGTTGGCGGCCACCACGCCGCGAGCGTAGACGAACAGGTTGTGAGGGCATCCCGGCAAACGCACCACTCACCGCTGGCCATTTGGGCCCGGCGCGTCCCAGTGCGGACGCGGCGGCCTGTGGTCAGTCATGACGTCCCTCGCTACCGCTACCTCATGCGATCGACCGTGGCCGTAAGTACCCCCTGGAACACCCTACTGGCTTTTATAAGTATCATCTCACCCATCCAATAATTACTGACATGGAAATACTTATTGAATGTGCGTGGCATATACAATGTATGTACACTACATGAAACATCCCATGCGCGCATTTAATATTATTATTTAAGGGGGGGGGGGGCGCTGAAGTCCTCCCTCGGGGTTTTCCTAGTTTCGCCGAAGCGGTGTGGAGCAGGTCGCTGAATTTTCTTACTCCTAAATATCCTTTGCACGCATCGAGTATGCTGCGTACGCAACACAGAAACGATCAAGCTTCATATAAACGACTTGAAAAGTAGGCATTTCTGTCAAAAGGAAGATGATGAAAAACGGCAGCCTAAAACGAACTTGAAAAACAGCGTGGCCGGCCACACGAGGACGGAGCGGGCACTAGTAATGGAGGCAGCGGCCCTGCACATCAGGCAGCGGCCCGGACGGGTGGCCAGCTGGTAATGGAGGCAGCGGCCCTGCACGTCAGGCAGCGGCCCGGACGGGTGGCCAGCTGGTAATGGAGGCAGCGGCCCTGCACGTCAGGCAGCGGCCCGGACGGGTGGCCAGCCGCACCCCACCGATTTCCCTCTAGCACTGGCGCGGCATGCCGTTCGACAGGAGCACGCCGCCTCTAAAAAAAAAAAACACCTGGACATCAGACCGGCTGCTCTCGGGCGGGGTCGGCGTGCACGAGGAACATGCAGCATCGGCCGAGTCGTTCCGGCGCCGGCGACGGGGAAGCATCGGACAGGACAACGGAGCCGTTATCTCCTTAACTGCCCCTCCTTTGGAAAACTGGATCCACCACCATTCCCTTCTCAGTCAGTTTTTCATCGTAATGTAAATGGACATGCATGTCCATATATGCTACACTGAAAAGCCGCTCCCGAAACCCTGTGTGCAGGAATGACAAATTACCTCTCTGCATAGTGTCTTTCAAGGAGTGGGACATACGCCCATTAACCATCGCCCGGATTCGCCGTTTTTCATAACGCGGATTGACATGGGAGGAATATGATGCGACCCGCTTGTTGTTTCAAACTAATAAGATAGAGCTTAGCGAAAGACAGCAGTGGATTGTACTCAGCGAGATATTGCCGTCAGTACTGATTTTTATTTTGTTAGTTCAATAACTTACCACGTTATATTAGGTCAAAAGTCAAACTCCCCAGAACATTGCTCGTTTCCAACTTTACAATATTATACATACAAGACCGTGTCTCGTGGTGACAGGAAACCTTAAAATGCATGTTCTCTGTTCAGTTCTGAGTTCAGTGGTGTAAATATTTATGTGTTTTGATCATACTATTATTATATTATGACTCTGCTTATGTGATAGCGTTGTCCCGGCACGCGCGTTCCGCGGTATCGTTCGCTGTCGCCCACCAGTCGCGCCAAGCCGCAGGTCGTCGTGCAGTGTTTCTCAGAAACTACCGCTGCTCCGAAGCTAGAAAATATCTACGCTTTGGAGGTTTCTCAAATTGTCCCATTTGCGGAAACCTGACAACGGAACGAGCGAAATGATCTAGTCTTAAGCTAACCTGTGTCGTTTTCCATGGACCACCGTTTCACAGAGCTTGTGTTCGTGGAATAACTAGTGCTGGAACTTCGACTGTCAATTTATAAGCGAAATCGGCTAGCCAGTTACAGAGATGCGGAGAAACATGTGGTTTTGAGGATTGCATGCGTGGAAATATTCGTGAATACTGTGTGAAGCAACCACGGCTCCAGGCTTAGTCACACGGAGTGTGAAGCCTGGACACCGCTGGGACCTGGACACCGCCCAGTCACACGAAGTGTGAAGCCTGGACACCGCTGGGACCTGGACACCGCTCAGTCACACGGAGTGTGAAGCCTGGACACCGCTGCGGTCTGGACACCGCTCAGCCACGCAGAGCGTGAAGCCTGAACACCGCTGGGACATGGACACCGCTCATTCACACAGAGTGTCAAGCCTGGACACCGCTGGGGCCTGGACACCGCTCAGTCACACAGAGTGTCAAGCCTGGACACCGCTGGGGTCTGGACACCGCTCAGTCACACGGAGTGTGAGGTCTGGACACCGCTGCGGTCTAGACACCGCGCAGTCACACGGAGCGTAAAGCCTGAACACCGCTGGGACCTGGACACCGCTCACCCACACAGAGTGTAAAGCCTGGACACCGCTGGGGCCTGGACACCGCGCAGTCACACGAAGTGTGAGGCCTGGACACCGCTGCGTTAAAACGGTAGAAGTAAGCCATGCACTAGTGCGTGAAGGCCAGGCAGCCTTTTGGCTGCCAGAGATCAGGGCTATTTCTGCGACGCAGGAAGACGTCTGAGTGATGGGGTCACTGGCTTGCGGTTCGATGGACAGTGTATCAACATCGGCGAAATTGATACAGACAGCCGTCGAATGTCTATAATGGCCTTTGCGGGCACCCCATGATGAGTGCAAGGAGTGAACCAAAATGCTTACCGTATAATGCATATTGCATTGCATTAACTGGTGTCAGCACAGTCACATCGTATCAGAAAACCGACGCTCGTCGAACGCGACGGACGGGTAGCTGATTCGAAATCGACATGAACATTTCTATTGAGTAGGTGCCGGCCGGTGTGGTCGATCGAGATTGTCAGCACCCGTACAAAACTAGACGGTGACCTGTGCGCAGCTGTGGTCGAGCCCTCCCGGCGCGTCGGTCCCGCAGCACTACCGACGCGCTGCACCTGCTCCAGTATCACTCTCCACCCCGACAAACCCTGCCTCGCCCCTGTCGGCGTCGGTAAAATTAGACCGCTCGCAGACGTTTAAAATGCGAGGGCCGTGCTGTGCTGGGTCCAACAGCCGCCCGACGCGTCGACCGTTTCCAATATTATTCCGGGCAGCCAATTCTAAAACACGGCTCGTTTGTGGCATCTTTATTGAGAGGAGCCCGTGGCCGTCGTGACATGCTCGACCTCTGACGTCATGCGGGCGAGGACCGGAATCCGGGCCGCCAGGGAGGCGCCGGAGAGTGATTGCCAGCCCCTCCCCTCACCTCCCACGTGGCCGGTGCTGTGGTGTACAGCCGTCTTCAATTACGCCCCGAGGCCCATTCAGAGCGACGGCGTCTGGCAAGCGGACGGCCGTGTCACGCACCCGAGCGCGGCCCAGATGGCCTAAGGCGCCGGTCGGCGTAGGCAGAGGTCAGGGGTCGGCTGCGGCCAAGGCGAGGGGAAGGGGAGGGGCCCCGTCGAGGGCGGGCCGGGCTGGCGAGCGCCGCGACAGCAACGGCCGCCACAACTCAAAACAACAAGCACGGCGCGGTCGCCGCTGCCACACTATCCATTCGCTGAGTGACGGCGGACAAAACCGAGCTGCAATGTCCAGACATCACCGACGCGTGCTCTTCCACAGACATATATGCGTGGCTAACAGTTGCTGCTCTGTATGACGACATCGAGAGGTATGACGGTGTCAGGGCGCACACACACACACACACACACACACACACACACACACACACACACACACACACACACACACACACACACACACACACACACACACACACACACACACACACGGAACGGCAAACGCGTCGGGCTATCCTGAGGATTTGATGCGCAGGGCGACCACCTACGTCCGTCCGCGTGACGTGCACCAGTTTAGACGTAATATGGTGCCGGCACATGACCACCGATAACACAGAAAGCACATTACACTCAGCCACCGACGCCACGTGCAGAGTGGACCCAACTTGCTGGTCACCGCCAGACACCGCCACGTCGCGCCGTCATGCCTCGTTGGTCTTCTGGTGTGCGCTGACCGCCTCGTCCTGTTCGCGGCAAACGGCGGGCCGCGCCGCTGAGCGACGCTCCCCGCCGCTGAGTCGCGGCGAACGTGCGGGCCGCGCCGCTGAGCGTCGTTCCAAGCGCGCGGGCCGCGCCACTGAGCGTCGCGCCAAGCGTGCGGGCCGCGCCGCTGAGCGTCACTCCCCGCCGCTGAGCGTCGCGCCAACCGCGCGTGCCGCGCAGCTGAGCGCCGCTCCCCGCCGCTGAGCGTCGCGCCAACCGCGCGTGCCGCGCAGCTGAGCGTCGCTCCCCGCCCCTGAGCGTCGCGCTGGGCGTGCGGGCCGCGCCGTTGAGCGCTGCTCCGGGCGCTCACACGCCTGAGCCCGCGGGCACCATGCTGCACGTCATCGACTCGAGCGTGTCGCTGTCGGCCGTGTCGTCCTGGATCCGTCGCAGGCGGTTCCCCTGCGGCACACGGCAGGCAGCGTGTGCATGACATAGCAGCAGACGGCGCGTACACGACACAGCGGTAGTGTGTGCACGACACAGCAGCAGACGCGTACACGACACAGCGGTAGTGTGTGCATGACACAGCAGCAGGCGCGTACACGACACAGCGGTAGTGTGTGCACGACACGACAGCAGACGGCGGATACATGGCACAGCTGTAGACGCCATGTATACAGCACAGCGACAGACAACAAGGGTGACCACAGCGGGTGGGAAGACAGGACGCAACACAACGGCTGGGGAGACGAAGGCTGTAAGGAACCGTGAAACAACAGCGGCCGCTGTGTCCAGCGGCCGGGGAGAGGTTTGGGACAGGACAACTGGTGACAGAGCAAGCGACCGGGTGGGCGCGGCCGCTGAGGCGTCACCGACTGCGACGCGGCGGCGCCAGGTGACGGATGGTGACGGCCTGAGTGAGGAGTGTGTTCTCCTGAGTGAGGAGTGTGTTCTCCCGAGTGAGGAGTGTGTTCTCCCGAGCGAGGAGTGTGTTCTCCCGAGCGAGGAGTGTGTTCTCCCGAGTGAGGAGTGTGTTCTCCTGAGTGAGGAGTGTGTTCTCCCGAGCGAGGAGTGTGTTCTCCCGAGCGAGGAGTGTGTTCTCCAGAACGAGGAGAAAACTGAAGTCCACACGCGGCCTTTCAATGCAGAACAACGGGCGACTGTCGTGTTGTGCTGCGGGGCGGGGCGGCCATGTGTCCACGGTCATGTGTCCTGACACCCCGTGTGCAGGTACTGCACCACAGTGCTAGTATCACACTTGGGACAATAGCCTGGCGAAAGGTTCGTGTAAAAACAAAAACATCCTGGGATAAGAGATTGGGGTGCGAAGCGGACAGCTAGTAACACAACATAGAAACCAAACGGGTTTCCGAATTTCTTTAACGCACGTATACTCTGTGCATATGTATAATCTATGCCGTTAGATGTATGCAGTTTGGAGGATTTTGCTGTGGGTATCTTGATCTCTTTCTTTTCTACATATCAACAGAGTGTGGATAATGCAAAATGGTCGACACTCCTGTACGCGTGTAAAAAAGACATGGGCTTATGAATCGTAAAGACCAAGTGACTAGTGCCTCGGACTTCCACACAGGGGGGGGGGGGGGGGGGGCACGCGTTACGCCATGGCTTCTTAGCGCCAATATAGCCAATGCAGCCGCCTGCTCTCCAAATACAGGGGCGTGACGACATACGTTGCGTACCACTAAAACATAAAACTGAAGTGCTAATCCTACATTTTCAGTTATATCGGGTGTGGTTCTTTTAGTCCCCTTGCTGGCTCACGAGCCCCGTACACATCTGCTTCTTATAAATACTAACAAACCCAGTGTTTTTAACAATATCTACAGCAATAAAAGCTCCACGAAGTCTTTTGAGCGACGCTTGACAAACGACTACTACGGTCTCCTTGAGGCTCCCAACAGAAGCATGAGTTCTTTCCCAAGCGAACATGGCTGGAATGAATGTCTAGGTGGTCTACCAGCAGCGACGCGTCTTTGCAAACGCGAAAACCATGAGAGTTGCTGAATTGGATAGGGCATCTACCCGCGTTCATGACCGACGCAGAGATAGCACCACAACAATTTACAACAATTTTTATTTTCAATAAATGTGCTTCTAAATGTGGCATTGTTTGAAGGCGTGATCGTACCTTGCGCAACATTGATTGAAGAACAATTCACGATCGTTGTAGTTGGAAATCGTGCTTACGAACGCAAGATGTGAACAACTTGACAATTATGCTGTTCTTGGCCTCGATCGCCGCATGGCTAATTGAATAGCAGAATTTAAATGACGTTATTATAGCGTCATGAATGCCTGGGTGGCCTTTAAAATGGTCTGCACGAAAAAGTCTAGCACAGCTACACGCTACAAGCCCGCGAAGATGTGCGAAGAGGCTTTAGGTCTTAAGAAGGACAGGGCTGTGAACTGCACCGAATGATCTTCAAAATGCTGATTTCAGTTAAAAGCCCCATGCAAACTGAAACACCCCCTTTAACCAATTCAAAGTTGCGGTGCCGAAAAAGAGCAAAACCCTTGCAACTGCGCCATAGGAGCCACGTGCCATTTGTGGCGTGCCAACCTGGCGAGGTGCAGTTCAGCTTGTTTGAGTGAAAACAGGGATGGGACCTGAGGGTCCTCCACCGAAATAAAAACGGGGGTCGGGCATGTGATCGGCGCTCAGACGGGTCCCACCAAGGGCACTTAAGCCCACTTATGGCTCGTGCATGTCGCCTGCCCAGACAAGCCGGGCGTCGCGAGGATGCATGAAGAAGTGAGCATGAGGGACAAAGGGCGGATAGGGTAGCAGGGATTCCCGGCATGAAGAGTTAACCAGGCGCCAAGCCATTCGGCTTTCTTAGTAAGACTTGCACCACCACTTCCCAACGTTATGGGAATTAGTGAGACTCGCACCACCACTACCCAACGCAGCGGGAGTTATGCTGGAACCCAGCGATCTGCATAGTGATGCACATAATGGTCATTGCCACAGTAAGGCCCCCCTGGACAATACAGCGCCGGCTCGTGCTGCACGGTCCCAAACATCCCGTCACCGCACTCCACTCGCGTACACCTCTTGAACAGACGCATGTGATTCCGACCTTTCGCGCCCGTATTGCACGCGGTGCCAATAACTCTCAACGGATAGCGATTGGCGTGACAGTCGGCGAGCGGGTGGCCAAGTGGTGGAAACAGAATAGTTGGCGCACCTCTGCCGTATGAATTTGCTTCCCAAGAAGATGCGTAGCATCTTCTCGGGAATAGAAAAAAGTAGCATAGGGTGACGTGCACTTCTTTCCATTCCTTCAAAACAGCCTTTTCTAATGGGCACACCCTGCTTGGCGACGACGGAGGTAAAGCAAACATTTCCGGTTGCAGACAGAGACTTAGCATGCACGACCATGACTTGACGCTTGCAGTCCGTGCCGCCCCCGGCGTTCTGCTCTCTCCGCTCCCTCCGCTCTTCCTGCGCTCCGCTCTCGGGGCTACTCTCTTACCTCTGAACACGGGACGGTCAGTGAAGCTCGCGCGCTGCCCGAGAGAGGCAGTCTGACCCGAAACAGCGACCCCGTAGTGGTGTGAACTCTCGACCTCAAGACGAACGGCAGGAGGGGGTGAGCGCATGCGTGAAGTCGGTGCTGCTGTGCTCTTTACGGTCGTTGGACGCACAGAGGAGCCCGTGAGGAGGCTGGCAAAGGACGCCACGTGTCTGGCAGACATATGCGGCAAGCGGATACCCAGAACCGCATACTGGCTTGAAACAGCGCGTTCTCTCAGTGGGACGCAGCGGGATAAGTTCTGAACTGGAACAGTGATGCTGCCAGCACCCTTGCTCCCCGGGCGAAACGCCTCCAGAGCTGAGGCCCCGTGCTGTCTAGGCTCCCCTGCTGGCGAGGTCTCCATGAGGCAACACATCACCTCCGGCTACGACCTGCCCGTGCAGGGGCTGGAAGACGGCAACTTTGAGGTGATCCACTGCACGGCCATCGCGTGTCTGTTGACCAGCCTGCTGAGTGCCGCCGTCACCGTGCTGCTCACTGTTGGCGCCAACCAGTGGAAGCCGTCGACGTTCTACAGCTGGACGACCGGTGACCGCGTGCTCGTCTACATGGCCGTCTTCGACGGGCTCTTCAACCTGATGCACATGTTGGACCACGGCATGTACCTGGCGCAGCGGGGCCACGTGCGACCGCGCCAGCTGTGCGCCTTCTTCGGCTTCATGCTGTCCGTGCTTGGGATCACACAGCACCTGTTTTTCTGCTTTCTGGCCCTGCAGGCGTGTTTGATGGTATTTACTCTGCAACCCCCGGACTTCGGCAGACACGACTGGCGTCCCCTCACCGTCAGTCTGGGCCCGGGCGTGCTCTTCAGCAGCCTCAACTGGGCACTGAACATATTCGGTCCTACCGGCGCCTTCTGCTACCTGGACCCGGTCAAGGCGCCGCTCTTCCTCATGACCTTCACCACGCTGTTCCTCATCGGCGTGGGCGTCTTCAACTTTGTGATGTACTCGGTGACGGTGGTGAAGCTGCACATCGCGGACCGTGACAACCGCAAGCAGCTGGGCAGTCGTACGCAGCTCGGCCGCTCGGTGAACAAGACCGCCTGGACGTGTACCTACTTCATCGTCTCCTTCTTCGTCCAGTGGCTGCCCATGATCATCTACGGCGCATGTGCTATGCGCGGTGTCTCGCCTCCCTTCAACCTCTTCATGGCCGTCACCACGCTCACCAACCTGGGTGGCCTTTTCAACCTCCTGCTGCTCGCCTACGTTCGTTTGCGGAGGTGTTTGTCTTGCAAGGGGCAAAACTTCGCGTCTGACGCTAGTAGTTAAAGTGCAGTCAGTACTCGTGGTTCCGCTGCACCACCCTCCATAACTCGTGCCTGATAATAAGTGTGTATTTAGAGAAATTGCAGAGCACCGGTCGCACTAGGGTGGTGCTAGTACACTTCAATGCCCATTTGATCCGAGAATGTTTGGCAGTAACAGAGCTACCTCAAGCCTATTCTATTATGTCGTTTCCGTGAAGAGGAAAAACTTATTTTCAAAAAGCAGTGCATCAGTCAAGAAACATATGACAGTTGATACAGCTTTTGCTTCCCCGTTTATGCGCTTCGTGGTCATCTGTAGCGCCATGAACCATAACACTGCTATGGAACAGATGCAAATAACGCTCACCTTCCATACGGCACATAGTAGGGACGACACCTCGCACAGTTACTGCTGCACACAGGAAAAAAAAGTCAGCAAAGACGACACCAACTGCATTCGGATAGTGCCTCGCAGCTTTTCCGTGTGCTGAACCCAGACGTTACCAACGGGGGAGGGCACTCCCCCGGTGGGAAAATGCAATGGTCTCGCGGTAGCGGGGTTGCGATGTTGCCACACAATGTGTGAGCCAGGAAAGATCAGCAGCGCCCACAGGTATACCCTGGCTGGGAGGCGACGCTGCCAGAAGAACTGCCATGCACCGCATGCACCGAGTCGAAGATGCTTGATGTAGTAGCCAAAAACAGAGGCGGTATTGACTCGGCCATGAATAGGTCAGATAGGAGCAGGATACAGAGGGTTCAGTTTTGTGATATGCTTTGAGTTGTTGGGCTGCGGCTGCTGTCAGGTGAGCATGCGTGCGGCGAGGTCAGCGGCGCCCTGTTGAGCTGGAACTGTAGTTCTAAAAGCTCTAAAACAAGTCATAGTAATGTGATGTCTGTTTGAATATCATCCAGTGGAACCAATACATTCATAGGCTGCATTTCCGGGTAGAAGCTTAGTTTTGATCAGAACACGATAACTTATTGCGAAAAACTGTTCGAACACGCTCGCTCTGTTTGAATATATAACGCAATCCCCCGAATCGTCCACGTAACCGGTCGTAGGTACTGTTGCGTGGCGCAATGAGGTGATCCACTCCTTTCGCTGAATCGATACACCGCTGTCTCTCAGCAAGGAAATGAATAAACAGGCAGCCAGTTGAGGAGTGATGTGTGGATGAACTTTTCCCGCTTGACATACCCTTCAGATTGAACGGCACTTGACCTGATCCGCCGTGTGCAACTGTTAAAACACTACCTTTTCTAAGAAATGGGGAGCATGTTAAACGACATCACGAGCCTTAAATTCTATGAAAGGTCCATGAACAATATTTGAAGGTGATTTCAAAATAGCTTCGCTCCGTGCGCTTCCCGCTAATTTAATTGTTCGTCTTACACGTTGAAGTGTATGCGCAGTAATTATGCAGCTCTTCTGCTCAGTTCGATCAGGCAAGTGCAAGCTATCAGAAACACATCGTTGGTCGGACTCGGTAGTTTCTCCACCACCCATCCGTATGTCTTATGTAGCGTGCCCTGTACTCTGTGTACCTAATGTGCAAAGGGTACGCATGCTCCTGTACCCTACGTACCCCTGCACCCTCCTGTGCCTAGATACCCGTGCAGCAGTTTGCGGTGGTTTTGCCACTTTTTTGTGGGGAAGTCGTCAGTTATATTACATTGTTTCGTTATGTCAAGAAAGAGGGACTTTAAGTGATGGTGTTCCACTCGGATAAAAATGTCTTCTGAAAAACAACCTCGGCGCTCTGACGCAACCCAGGTCATCTGTATTTGTTAAAATGCCGCACGCATGACATGTCGTCAATAACATAAGTTTCTCGGGGCATTTGGCAATGAAAAATGTCGCATGGCTTTGATCGTGCGCATATTTAATTTCCTAAACCAGTGTTCTTAAGAATGACACGGTGGTATGCAAATCATAAAAGACGATGTGTCTTCGAACGCTCTTCAGGCGTGCAAACATGCATGCTGCTCCCAGTGCGCACGTGGACAGGTTACGCAGCATCAGTTAGCGTCCCGCCATCTCATACACCCTCATGTTCAACAATGAAACTCAGAAATGCTAACGTGTTCACTCATCTGATACTATCCTTCATGCTTACGAGGCAGCGCTTGTGTCATTTTCTTCATCATCATATGCCATTACGCCACCGCATTTTTTTGTCATCTGGCGACGTCCAATGATAGCAGTGTGTACCAGGTCCGTAAGGAATTCTACATTTTCAGCGCACATAAAATTATATAGAGCCCGTTGCCCATTAGAGCTCAAAAAGGGTTGGTAACCTAACGTGGACTTGGGTGGATCCTGGACAAATCCTGAACTACTACTTGACACTAAATCAGATTCGAAACGTTACCAAAGCTCAAGTTTACATGAAAAGTAAGGTTCTCTGATAAAGCAAGTAATATTTTATATCCTTTTCTTTACTCGCATTGCCGCTGACGTGACCTGGACGACTATTCGTTGTCTTCAGCAGGTCAAACAAGGCCACTTCAGCTTTATTAGACAATAACTAACTTTTAGCTCTCGTTTGGTGGCTCCAGGGAAGTTTGTGAAAAAATAGCGAGCGTATTGTGCTCAAACTTTCTGCTCTCTTCACCAGGCGTGGGGATGAAAACAGCTCCGGCCGCGCGACACGTCACAAAGGGCGTACCTCGGTCTTAGCGGATGCCGCATCTCGGCAAGCCAAGCCCCAGTAAAAGTAGTGTCCAAGGCAGCAAGACCCGGGACTCGTCCGCATGGCTTGCACCGATGACTGTAAAAAAATCAGTTGCAAGCTTAGCAAAAGGATGCATGTTGGCAGGAATCTGGAGCTACACTGCGGTGTGGTGGTAGCAACGCGTTGACCGTTGCCACGCTTTAAACCCGCTTTTTGAAGTGGAATTCAGTACAGCTAAGTGTGGGTCAGTTTGGTATTTGCATTCGCTGCAACTCTGCTCGCACAGTAACAGTCACAGGTGCACTTATATAGACATGTAGATACTTCCAGATGGCTACACAATGACATGGACGCGAGAGTATAGTGACACCCGGACATGGGGCATACGTGACATTCGCACTAACGGAAGGAGATCTTGTCAACTAAATCGTGTGCCGCCGGTCCATACCAAGCATGAATGGAAGATCTAGCATAGGACAAATGGACACCGCCCCCCGGAAGACGGTACAAATGTATAACCCTGTTTACACTCGGTTTGTGTGAATGAAAGGGGAAATGTGAAATGGCATGTTTCTCATGCCACCGTCAAATGTCACGTCAAAAATCTCGCTTAAACAATAACTACGTGCCTACAATAGCGAGGTTCAAGTCACCTGAAATATCACCATGGCGGGATTACCGATATACTTCGAGGGATTCCAATGTAAATTTTCTATGCGTTCCACATCCAGTGGCCCGGGCAGCATACCGAACATAAAAATGAATTTGGCTGCCCTGGTACTCTTCCATTCAAAATTCATGTGCAAACGGTAGAAGCAAACCATTTATTCCATTGAGAAGTTGAGATTCGGGGTTGTACCTTACCTGGCACTACTCCGACAACGAGTAGCTTTGAAGACAAAGCGCTGGGTTTGCTTGGTTTCCCTACGGAATGACAATGATGCGGGAGCTCCGGGAACAGAAGCGAAAACATTCTTGCGCTTCCGGAAGAACACGGCTTGTTTTTCGGCGAAGCGAAAAACCAACTAAGTGGCGATGGCCGCAAAAGCAGCTCCAGCGTCGACTTATGCGGACCAGGCGGAGTCCAACGATAATATTCATCGGGCTATCCTGGTATTGATCAGTATTTTGTTGGGACGCTTGGGGATGGGAGCTACCTGGTGCTCCTCACCCCTGTTCAGCACATCCGCCTGCTTCTGTTGCTTTCCCTTTTTATCTCTACCCAAGTAACTCCAGCAGGTGTTCCCAGAAATGATACACCTCCTGACTTGTGACAGAGCGTTCCTGACTTAAGCGTTATTTATAGCAGAAAATTGCACAGTTTGAATGATTTCGTGACAATCAGTCCTCCATCAATTCGCACTTGAATGTATGACTTAAGGGCTAGGCCAATATAACATATCGCCCTTACGCCCTCGTGTTGATGGAACGATGTACAAATATGCATACCAAACATGCATACCAAATATGCGTGCTTGTGTACGTATGGCGCAACGGCACACTTACAAAGGTACGTAGGGCGCAACGGCACGCTTACATGTAGTACTTGTAAGTAGGGCGCAACGGCACGCTTACAAAGGTAAGTAGGGCGCAACGGCACAAAAAGGTGCTATCAAAGAAGTTTTAAGCTGAGACGAGAGTTGTCAGTAAAAGATAATGTCAGTCATCAGATCTAAGCCTCCTTTTTCTGTTTTCTGTTCGAAGGAATGCGTCAGACGATCCTTAATAGTCCGACTCCACCAATAACGCGACACAAATATTCCGAACTTGCACAAAGGCCACTGCTAACAGCGTCCTTCGGTATGACAAATACTGCGGAGTAGTGCTGTTACCGCATGGAGTCGTACAGACTTCGGGTCTTACAAAGAGTTTAGTACGAATGCTAATTGCAGCGTGAGAGCAAATGGTTGGCGACAGTAAAGTTGCTATCTACGAGAAGGAGCTACTGTGACCTGGGTACGACAGAGTATTGCAAACAGCATGTTTTTGAGCAAGATTCCCGTCATATGATAGCCCTGCCCACTACTCGGACCTAAGGTGGGGATAGCGTTCTCTCATGCCACGCGATGGAATAGTCTGAGCGTACATTTGAAGACTGACGCAGCAAAGAAGCGCCGGCCGTTATTTTCTATCGCTTCCGGGAATGAGACTTCACCGACCCATACATCAGCGGCACGCCATTCAAAAGCGAGTGAACAGCATCATACATAAGCAATCATTTGCGTCACGTTCTCTCTCGCTGCTAATCCAATACTAGCGTGTACGTCTAAGCGCTTTACCGGCCTAGCATGCCCCGACCCCCGATCTAGTATCATTAGCATCAGCCCAGCCAACCATCGTTGACACGCTACCAAACCAGGAGTCTCCGGCCCAGAGGCCACACCTCACATGTCAGTTCTATGTCCACGACCGATGGGTTACACGTCACGACGGGCTGGGAGGGTGGGGCTGGAGGGGGGGGGGGGGCCTGGCACGGCAAGGAGAGCACACCACTTATTGGGATTCCGTTCCGCCACCGACCACGCGGTGTCGTCCTACCACGCGAGCTGCTCCGAGTCTGGGCGGCCTGGAGTCCTCGGAGTCCGACTGGCCTCGGACTCCTCCGAGTCCTCGGAGTCCGGCCGTCCGCGTCACGCGTGGGGTGATTGATCACTGACCGGCGTACCGAGCGGCACCAATCGACGCCCGGCCCTTCAGCTCCGGTGCCCCGGGGGCAGATTACCGGTCGCGGACCCAGGGCGGAGGCAGACAGCTGACCCAGCGGCGTCGCGACGCCAGACAGCGGGCGCGCCGCCAGGAGAGCGCTCAGACGTTGTCCGAGACCTGGGACGCCCCCGCGAGGCTCCCCTGGGGAGAGGTGAGCCTTGTCACGGCCTTTAAGGTCACTGCAGGTGGAGTAGCGCGGCGCAGCTCGGTGAGAGAGAGAGCGAGAATTCCACGTGTTTTGGAAATATGAGGAATGCACTGAACGAGCCGCGCCGAACCATTGGATGAGAGCATGACTTTGAATTTGAAACCGCGTGATGCTAACAAGAAATTTCAAATCTTCAGCAATATTCTTGTGGCGATTGCTCTCGTTTATACAACAGGAAACAGGAAACAGTTCGCACAGGTGCGCATACAATTCAGGACTACCAACTCGCCACCTTACACATTCACAACATAGGCGATTAATGGCAACTGGCGTTACAGGCGTGAGAACGCAAAAGCAGCAGCAGAATGTCTGTCCGACGTGTTGTGAGGTATTCAGAAGATAAAAGGGTTGCAGTAGAAATATAATATTTAAATGAAATGCGTAGAAACTCCTCGCATTTTCAGACTTATGACGCACCTTCCTTTCCGCGAGTCTTTCACTCTTTGCGCTATAATAAGTGGGAAAATATTGGTTCTAACATGGTAAAGGTGTTAGTTCTGCGGGAAGTGTGACTTTCAGCGGAACTCTAAAATATCATACTTTTGGTCACCTTAAATTTTGGTGAGTTTAGGTGAATGTGGAAGTGACGATGTTTGCATTGTTGTGTTCTTTGATATTAGAGAAATATTATCTAGCACAACAAGTATCACCTCGCTTTTTAAACAAAACAGCTTTTTGCAAACGACAATTGTCGCCCGGTTTCAAACGAAAAAATGTTTAGAAAAACAGTCATCGCCTCGTTTCAAACGAGACAATTTTGGACCTCCTTTTCTGTCGGCTCCTTAATATCGGTTGCAGGAAACATTATTATATAGCAGTTATCTAAAGCATCACTGATGGCAATCGTAATCATCATTGATCTTTTAACACGACAGACAGCTCCAACGCATGCTTATGTGTAAGGAAATGTTTGGACACATTCAGTCACTCAAATATTTGCAGCATGACCGCACGGCGTTTGTTACAGCTGATTCGCACTTCGTTATTAACCAAGACCAGATCTCGTTGATCACATAGCGCTCCTCCGGACGCCGGAATGAGCACCATCATCTTACATTGTATGCTTGAATTTCTAGTGAAGCTTGTATGGCTTGCAACGGAATTATGTAGATAACCAACTCATTTACATCGTATGCGGTGTGACGCAAAGTTTCCGCCGCCAAATATGCGGCGGAACTTTAAAATGCTCGGTCCTGACCCGTCATTACCACTGCTTTTCCAAAATAATCTCAAAGCTTTGGTGCAAAACTGTGCAATACTGCAAAGTGGCAGTATGCTGGCAATGAGTCAGCAATGCCCACCTGCCTTGTCACGAATGCAGCCCGACACACTAGTTATATTCTAATAGTGCGTATCAGATGAGGAAGCCTTGGATTTGACCGAGATCACCCGTTGGAATTATTGCGAAAATAACGGCGGCACCGGTCTACCATGCCAATGCACCGTCTAAGCTACCGATCGACCTCTTCCACATGTGGCCGTAAAGGAGCGCTTCGCCCGTGCACTCACCAAGAGACGACGTGGTGCCAAGAAAAGCTGTGCTGGAAGTGTGTAGTGGCTCTGTTGCAGAGTACTGCTATAATAAATATACGACCGTGTAGTATAAACACACGAAACCGGCGCTACCGCACCCAACAGCGGGTGCGTTAAGCGCGCGGGAAAAATCGTTGCCAGATAGGAGATCGACACGGCATAACAACCACGAAATATTGTTCAGCAGACCACAGCCAACGCTATAAATTAGGTGGAAGCGTGAGTGGCATCTGCTTCAAATCTACGTGAAGTGGTGAAGAAAATGCAGCGTGCCGAGAAAGCGTTTCCAGTAAACTGCTAACATCTGAGGTAAACAAAGTGAAGTGAGATAAATGCCCCTCCACATCCATTGTTCCATATCCACGTCGTCGCCATATTTAAGACAACATCGATGCTTAAAGCTCACCGCGGGATGCACGATAATCGCAGAATGGTTGGTCTCATAAGTAGGAAATGTCAAATATACTAGTGGTTCACAGTTCATGAATGATGGAGTTTTTGACCCTCGTCTTGATAGCGGGCTCCATGCGCTCATTCATTTACAGGGAATGAAACATTCATATTTCAATGGAACATTGATAAAGGAAATCAAACATTCCCTTTAAAGGAAATGTTTCGCATTTGAGGAAATTGAAGCCAGCATCATATACGATAAACAAGGTCATTTATCACTATTGGTATACTTGTAAATCAAAAAGACTGCTCGAGACGGCGGGATTTCTCTGTTCAGTAAACATGCTCTTCGAAACGTCATTGTTTGATTGCGTCATCATACCTCACGCAACATGGATGGAGGGCCAAATGACGGCCGTTATGTCTGAAAATGGCGCTCAAGAACCCCAGATATCAACGGCTCGACAATCAAACTTTTTTTGGCCTTGATCACCAGATGGCCCTTGGAATGGCAAGACGTGAATGATGTTATTATAGCGTTATGAATGTCGAGGTGACTTTAAAATGCTCTCCCTGGTATAACTTTTCCCATCTTCGTGGTTGTGTAGCTCAGAAACTAAAGGGGCTGAGACCTTAAGGAGGGCAGGGATGTAAACAGCACCGAAAGGTCTTCAAGATGACTGTTTCTTTTCAAAACCACCTACAAATGTCGAACACTTCCTTTACAGAGCCATACATCATGCAGATAGGGTCAAAACACATGATATCATACATAATTAAACTTATAAATGAACGACAAACACAATACGCCCCTATAAGTTTTGTGTCGCAACAAGGTATTGTGGACATGAGGTCGTAAAGTAAAAAAGTGCGGTTGTCGGGAAAATTTGAGCTTCCACCTGATATAATGGGTCAATTTTTGACCTAGCCACATGAAAAGTACTGCCAATCATGAGATCTCGAAACCAAGCCACATATGCTTCCCCTAAGTTCTATCTGTCTTAATTTGGAATCGCTGGGAAACGCATGCCCCCCCCCCCCCCTATTAATCCGCGTCGTGAAAAACGGCGAATTAGGGCGACGGTTAAAGTTTTCTAGCCCCTTGCCACCATGCGCATGCCGTGCACGCACTTTTTAGGGGAAATCTGATTCCATGTGCATGTGAACCACCCCAACAAGACCGAAGAAGCATATCGGTCAATGCTGATAAGACTACTTGTAACTCCCGAGGAATGGCAACACGGGCTGGAAGTGATTGCTGAATATTGTCATGTGCTTGTGTGTTGGCCCATTCTCGCAATGTTCTTACATATTCGACCGTGAGTTTAAGACGTTGAATTGAACTCAAATCCTCTGCTATAGCGCATTTTTAAGTTATCCGATTATAGGTCTTGTTTCCGTAATAACTAGGGGCGAAGTACGACTTCTTGTATTATCTAGCACAGCACGTAATTCGTGTTAAAATCTTGCATAGTTTACATAACATTAGCTGAGAGCCAATTGACAACCGTCATATTTGGAAGTCGCGCTTGCCAATGCCAGATGTGAAGGACTCGACAGGTACATTTTTAACCTTGATTATCACATGGCCAGTGGAATGGCAACATTTCAATGACACGGCGTCATGGATGCTTGGGTGACGTTGGAATAGTCAGCACGAAAAAGCGTGCACATCCTCGAGGGCGTACAGCTCAAAAACCACAGGGCTTTAGGTTTTAGGAAGGGTAGGACTGTGAGCTGCACTGAATGAGGAAGGAAGCTGTTTCAGCTCAAACCGCACACGAATGTTGAACATTTACTCTAAGCCCCTTGAGAGAGTCTTATTTGTGTCATTAACATCGATATTTAACCACAAGGGGTCTTTCCACGGGCCGGTAGTTACCCTGACTGAAACGAGGTTGTCTGCAAGGCGGGATTCGGGTGGTTGGGTCACTGCACTGGTCCGTGTCATGCCGGCCACTGCCTGTGGCTACAGTAGCAAGGACCACCACTTTGTTTCAAGTGGAGTCTGCCGTTACCCGGCTCGGGCGAGGTCAGGGGCCACGTGATAACACTCTCGAGACCGGCCGGTGCGTCGGCATAGCTAGGTAATCCCGGTGTGATGCTGCCCCCAGGGAGACTGGCCACTATGTTGGCTCTGGTACGAACGGCAGCCCAAACGGTGATGACGTGGGTCCGCCGCGCCGTTTTGCTCCGTTGGGCCTGCCCGTCATGTGGCGACGCCCTCGAGGACCGATTCTGGCTGGTTGTGGTAGGCTCGGCGGGCTCCGGTGAGACCGAACGCCCAGCATCACACGTGGATTAGATCTGACTGAGCGCAGTATGCTCCTACCTCATGATGGTCCTGCTCTGGTGCTCACAGTCACCACGGTGTTCCACAAGCTCAGGTAGCGGGCGCCAAAAAAGAAGAAGAAGAAACGAGTGGACAGCACCCCAAGTCTCACTAGCCTGCCCAGTCAGTAGGTAGATGGGAGACCCAAGACGAAGTACATCTTCTTATAAGGCTTAAGTAGATATACGCCCTAAAATAGAGATTGAGCTTCAGGTCGAGTTCGGAAACCAGAAAATGAGGTAGATGAGTGTGAACAAACTTATGGGGAGCCCAAGGTCGTGATAAAGGGGCACCCAAAACCGGAAGCACGAATAACCACGGAAGAGTGCCCCTTGTCAACTTAGAGAGGCACCACAAACCTATACAAAAGGCGCCCCTAAACCTCGTTGAGTTACGTCCTCAACCTACGTAAAGAGACGCCTCCAAGACCAGGACTTCCCGCAATCTCCCGATGTCCGTTCCGATGGCTCAGTTGGTCAGTTGGCGCCCGCGCTCCGATGCACCCATCGGTGGCGGGGTGGTCTCGAGTAGCCTGAGGCGCCCAATATTAGTCCCTGACAGGTATGACTTGCGGCCGTTGGCAGTGGTCATGCTAAGGATCGGGTGACGTCAGAAGGCAGGACAGATCGTGCCGAACACTGCGGCGCGTTAAACTCCCACCATCGAATTTTGCCGTTGACCTGGCATTGCGCAATCGGAAGGTAGGGGTCAGGGCTCACTCAACAAGCGCTGGTTAGCCTGAGCTCTGGTCCAAGAAGTCCACACATTCAAAAGATCCGGGTGAGAACTTAAAAAACTGAAGTCGGAGAGAGTTTTTGGCATGAGAAGGGTCGGAATTGGACCACTTCGTCAGCTCGGGATCGGGCCTGGCGCCATCAAGTGATGGACAGCATCCTCAGTCACTGCAGCATTTAACCGCTTCCAGCTCACGAACAAGTAATTATACGTCAATTGGCCACTTAACAATTTCGGTTGGAAGCGTAAACAGCGTACCTCGCGTTTCTGGAAGAAGGAGAATGGGATAAAATTTAGCACCACCAGCCAAATCGCTCAGACTGACATAAAAATAAGCTGCAAAGCACTCAAATTGCAAGAGGTCTTGAACCACAAGGTAAACACGCTGTTAGCTCGCAAATAACGTGCTAACGACCCGCCAACGTGCCAACTAAGTCGTTAGTACGACCCGCGTAGCATCCCAGCTGTAACGTGCTATGTCTGGATCCACTTCTGGCCAACTGCGCTCCAGTCTATAAAACAGACAGCACAACCGGACGGTGGGAGGCATGGCGGTCGTCATGGGACTCCGCCATGAATCGACATGCATCCTTTCCGACAGTGGAGCGTAGGCAATCCCCTACCCATGGCTACGAGACCACGTTGTCAAATCTGCTGACGGAGCATGATACCAGACACGCACTGAAAATGGACGGACCCATGTGGAGGAGCTAGACGTGTCTACTATGTATCATTTGGGTCGGAATGCTGCAAGCATGTTCTTGAACACAGCACGTTCCGGATATTTTCGTACATCTTTTAGGAACTTGAGATCTAAACATAAAGTGGTATTCGAAGATTCGTTAACTCCCTGAAGAATTTCGAACTAAAACGTCCAATCCACGTAAACAAAACCCTCTGGGCCGACAGACCAAGTCCGTTTCTCTTCTCAACTGGCTCCGAAGTGGCGGACGAGCTGTCTGCATCTGACACCAAAGAGGCCCTCAGCCCATACCCGTCGCCATCGTGCGGCGTTCCGCCCGCTGTGCCTTAAGCTAGGCTACGCTACGCCACGCCACGCCACGCCACGCCGCGCCACGCCACGCCACGCGAAGCCACGCTCCGTCAGTCGCGACCCTGGCACTACCCGCGGCGCTGCAGCGGATGGGCCCATCACGAGCCTGCGGTGCAGACAGCAGCGCCACCGTCAAACGTTGGACGTTTAAAATAACTTTTCCGGTGGCGGTGCTTCACCTGCTACGACTCATTAACAGCTCGAACGTCAACAACGATGTACCACACCGGTGAGAGACTGCCACCGTAAAACCCCTCCGCAAGAAAGACGATCTTAACGACCCAAGAAACGACCGATTTCAGTGTTGTACCCTGTGGCACAGCTTTGCGGGTCCATTATTTGTTTCCAGCTGATGAGCTAGTTGGCCACATGCAATACCCCGTGTCGGCGGCGGTATGGATTTTGCCCCGGCCTCTCCACGGAGGCAGCCTCGATGCTGTCATATATTCCGCCAATACAGGGACTGTTCCACGTTGGAAGGTATTGGGAAAAGCATCAGATATGATGGAAAAGCTCACTTATAATTGGTAGCATGCTTTTTTAGGTCCAAAGACTGCTGTAACTAACAACATTTCACTACTTAGTAAATATGCTCCTCAATATGTCATCGATTAATTGCATCATGGAATGGATTTATGGGGTCAGAGTCGCTGCCAGACAGGCCGTACCAGAGTTGCCACTGTACCGGGCGGTGTGAGTCACTTGTGGTACTTCTATGCGCCGCCGGGTAAGTTCGTGGTCCATGCGTGCAAATTTATGCTACGAGCGTTATTTGCGTGTGTTGTATCCTATTCTCGTGATTCCTGTTGTATATTTTCCGTGATGACATGTTCTTAATCGCATTTGCACTTTAAGTTACGACGCTATTTTAAGTTATTTGATACTCAGCCTCGTGTCCTCCACAATTAGTAGTTTCCCAAATGCCTGTATAATTTATCACAAAGCACGGTTCGTGACAAAGACATGCAACCGCCAGCTTATTCCTGACTGCCAGCCAAACATCTTCTATCGTGAGGGCACTTGATGCTGAATCACTGCCAGCACGAAAATTTCGGTGACCATACTTTTCTTGATCGCGAGCCCCATACAATCAATAAGGGGGGGGGGGGGCGTATTCACCTGATGCATCTGTGACGTTATGCTTGCCTAGGAGACTTTCCCAGGCGGCACGAAATAAGTTACATACTGCGCGTATCAAGCTCAACAACAAAGCGACTTGGATTCTTGAAAAAGATATGGCTGTGAACTGCCGCGAATGATCTTAAAAATGGCTCTCAGTTCAAAACCTCATACAAATGTAGATTAGTTCCTTTAACGTGCGTCGGGTGAGGGTCAATTTGACATTCCAAAACCGAGTTAAAACAACCTGATTTTTTTTTACTCGGGAGCTTGCTGTATGGATAGTCTCCGATGTTCATTTCGAATGTATTTATAGCAGGAACCGCAACAGACTATTCAATGAGCTTCTTAAAGGTAAGGGTGGATCACTAACCTAAACTGACTCAGATCCACATTTTACTTTTAGGAGCATATCGTGTAGCGTAATCCTTATTCAAATGCAAAAATCAGAGCAATGTGGCAGGATTTTGTTCACTATGACCTTCCGAAGGTCTGATGACATCACTGAGCTGAAAGACACCGTATTTTGTGTTGCTTAGAACATGCACGTAGGTTCACGGCGGTTGCAAAAGGAGATCTTGGGGCACTTTAAGCACCAATCTGTAGTTTGAACTTGTTTGGCCTTATTTAACCTGCTGATCATGATCTTTGCCAACACACTGTGAACTTGGTGTCTCTAGCTCTCTTAGTTTGTGTGACCCTGAGGGGGGGGGGGGGTAAAAGCGCCCCCCCCCCCACGCCGACAAAGAGAATTCAACCGGCCACCTGGACACGTCTTCATGTGGATATAGGTGAGGTGACCTCACTGATCATTGTTGACACCTCTCAGGCATTGGACAGTGTCAAACATGGCTGCCTACTGGAGAAACTGGAATGTTGTGGAATTGACACCTGCTGGTTCAAAGCAGGGCTCCACGGCCGGACTCAGTCGATCCATGAATCCCTTGACCAAATGTCCTGAATGTGACACATGGCGTACTCCAAGGCTCGCCACTGAGCTTAGTTTCATTTTTAATGCTTGCAAATGGCCTGTCTCCTGTCATTTGCCTCAGCACATTCAACACGGGAAAATCTTCATATACGCTGTGGCACCCGGCTTCTTGACGCCGACATGCACTGAACATTTCGACTTAAAAAATTGTGTCAAGAAAAATGGGATAACAACAATCCAATTTTTTATTCAGAAGCATCTCATGAAGCCCATACCAAGTTCCAAGGTTCAGGGTGTCACCCATCACGCTGGTTTGAGACCCATACCGTCGATCAATGAAAACGAAGCGATTGAGACTGAGCCAATTAATTCCCCGCGAATGCGCCGGCACGCGGGATGGCTGCTCAGCTATGCGAGAGCAGAGTCCAAAAAGCACCACCAAAAAAACAACAACAAAAAAAAAACAGCGAATTTCGGCGCTCGTGTGATTCTCAGAATGAAACCAGCACGATTGCCTGTTGCTACGCTGCTCGAGTTGAGGTGGGTCGGTGTTAGCTAAAAGATCGCTGAGCACCAGGTCCCGATGTTGCGGAGCACTCTCTGGTCCGCCCACCCGCCTGAGGCGCGGCCGTGAGCGAACAGTCATTCTCACCCCGATGTCAGACCCCACCGCTCGGGCTGCAGCTGACCACCTGCTGCAAATTCCCCGCGTCCACAGCGGACTGACGTGGGTCGGCTTTGTTCCGCACCATGAACTGTTTGAATATGTTGGCATCGGAAGGGTAAGACTGCTCATGCTCGGTTTCGAGATACTCGTAACATGCTCTGCTTTGTGCTCATATCCAGTTTTATCCCGCGTTTTTTTGTTTAGGCTTTCTGATTTGGAGCATTAAGTGTGAATACCAAAAGCTTTATGCTGCTGAGAATCTCAAATAGCATACGTCTTCGAATCGTTTACGTCACAAGCTTTGACTTTTTCTTTCAAACGCCGGCTGGAGCAGCGGATCGGTTCAAAGTCCTTGCGCGACCGGAGCGCACACAACAGTAATCGTTCACGTAGTTATCAATTTGACGAGGGCTCTAGCTTCATCGTATTAATCAGCATCACCCTGATTACATTTCCCCCGCTTAAAGCGAAATAATCCGCCCAAAACATAATTTAATGACAACATTTACGCCCGACTGCATCACAGCGATGTCGCACACGGCACCTCAACAACCGTCGCCACAGAAAACAGCTTCGCAAGTCACGCGGTTGACTACGACCAGCAAATGTCTGTGTCCACTCCAGTTGAAGGGAAACTTGTTGGCCGAGCGATGACTAGAGCTTTCAACAGCTCAGAACCCTGCAACTCCTCCAGGCCAACTCTCGGCCTCGGCGCCAGCTGTCCTCCGGCTGTACATCACTCGCACCGCCGCCAAAATGCCAGAAATGTCAGGACATGCTTTATCATGCCAACCCGATTAAATTAAATAATTAAATCAAAACGCCTGGTAACGTTTGGCGATGTGTTTAAGGCCTGAGTAGAAACATTAAATTAAATAAAAACGCGTGATGACAGAAGAGTACATCGGCTCCGACCTCTCATGGCTTGCGGCCGGCCTACTGTGCAGAGACGTCAGAAAGCTGGACACAAAAGACCTCGGAACACTCACCTGTAGCTAAAATTCCTCATCCACTTTCTTACGATGTCCTCTGCAAGGGGCATCATCCCGCGTTTGCAGCTTCCGCGGGCTTTTGAGCAGTAGCGCGACGCTCTTCCAACACTGCACAGGTAACGCCGCTGAGCCGTGGGTAGCAGTCTCGTCACTTCAATTACAGCTGCTCCCCCTGCTACTAAGTCTTCATAAAAATGGTCTGGTGGGCCACAAACTCTTTGTTTGTCGTCGTCACTGTGACGCACTCAGCTGCTGGAGCTATGGTGTTGCCTGCGTCTAAACCTGGCAGGGAGGGCGGGCACCACGGTGAATCGAGTCCCGTGCCTCTGCTTTCCCAGACCCGCAGCTTAACCACTGCAGATGTCCAGAGACACAGCCAGGAGAGGGGTCTATCCGGGGCGTGGGGACACTTCACGTCATCAGTACGCACGTCCACTGTGGCTATCTTCACGAGGTGAGTGCTCAAAATGTCAGCACCCATGCTTTTGTCGCCTGGCCCGCGGGACATGTTAAATTGGTAATCACGAAAAGGTTGAAACCACATCGCCAGCATATCGGTAGGACTTCTGAAATTGAGCAATTAAACACTGTGATCTAGCAGCCTTTCCAAGCCAATGCTTCGCGTCTGGCAGGTGGTGGTCTAAATGACGCACGCAATGCACGCAAGCCACGATCTGAACTCGAGGTCTGCCGTCCACAATTTTCACTAGACTTTCCACAGCATCTGCATACCATCCGCAATGGATCGTACAAGTCTGTCCTGTGCCTGCAATAACATAGCTTCCATGCTGTCAGCACTAACGTCGCCCTCTAAAACGAACTGATCTGCTTTGCCACCAACACTGGGAACGCTTACTCCAGTGAATCATACCATGGTCTCTTCAGCCAGCAGTTTTCTGAGCATAGCCGGAGCACTGAAGTTTCATTCGTTATTGGCCAGCCTACGCTGTGAAGTGGCAACATAACATCTGCCAAATTCTTGACGCATTTCCGGAAGTAGGTGCTAGTCCAAAGAAACCTTGACATTCGCTTCGCTCCTGCAGGGATCGGCTAGCCATGAACCTTCTCAACCTGAATGGGGCTAGCCCTGATGTCATCCCCTGATATCTCACGTCAAAGATAAATAGGCGTTTAACGGAATAGTTGACACCTCTCCCGTCATTCAGTTTCAGGATGGCTGTCATCAGACGGTTCAAAACACAATATTATGTCTCAAGTACACTTTAAAACGAACGAGCGCCCATGAACGATAAGTCATCCAAGTGGAGCTAGAATATATTCTGGAAGAAATGTCATCCAAGGTGATGAACTAGAGGCGGGCTCCTCTCACTTGAGCACCAGCGAGAGCAAAGCCAACTGGGGCGCATTTCAGGCAGGACAATGAAGTCACATTAGTCGCTTCTTTTGTTCGTCTCGCCGGCTCAGTGGGTTGAGCCGGCTGTCTTAAGATTCACCCACCAGTGGAAGGGTGGGTTGGAGCAGCTTTAAGCGCTTGCTGTTTCCCCCGGACCGTGATGGGCGCAGCTGGTGGCAGTGAGTGAAATGAAAGGTGACGTCAGAGGGCATGTCGGAGAGTGTCGTGCAATATGTTCCCACCACGAAAATATGTCGTTGGCACGAAGGAATTGAATTTTCACGACTAAACATTGGGGTTTCAGCTCAGGTAGCAAGTGCTTGTTAGCATGTCTCCGATTGCAAAAATCCGTCAGATCAAAATTTTTTGCCTAAATTTTTCAAACGTCTTCCTATACCTTTGGAAGGAATTCCGTGCGATGATAGGCAGAGCTTATATCAAGGGTGCAAAACAACGATGACCGAGATAAAGCCTCGAATGTCTCATCGATCTTGGCCATCGGATACGCAGAAACCTGTGACACCAGTATAGGAAACGAAGGTCGGATTCGATTCCCGCAGATTCATTCCTTTTGCGCACAACACAAATTGGTGCGGCCCATGGGCCCTCTGCTTCGTCCAGAATACGCTCACCGACTAGACCAACGGATACAGATCAGCGATAGGCCAATGGAACGTTCACTTTCTCCCGAGATCTGGCGAGGTTCGGCGCACCGCCTTTCTAACAGGAGGAATAACTCTTATACCAATACTGTGCTCGACCAAGGTACTGTGACCCACATGTTCATCAAGATCGTCTTGTGCAGTAAAAACTGAAAAAATGCGCAGCATTTTGTGATGGAGTCCACTCCATTTACCATTAATGTTATCATCCCATCAACGCAAAGGGTAAATACAATTCCTCTAAATGTACGATTTCATCAAAATCAAATGCAGATCCGAGCCGCTTCGCCTCGCTTTTACTAAAAAGCCGACCTCCAGCTGAGCCATCTCGTAGTGCTTCGAAACAGTGATATACCCACTCCACTGTTTGAAAAACCATTGGAATAAAAGAGCCCAAAAATTTGCAGTGATTATCCCAGCCTCTACGCCTGGCTCATGCCAGGACTCACAGATACTGCCTCTGTGGTGTCCATTGCATAAAAATGGCCTCGCACAGCGGCCTTGCCAAGCCTGGAGGCGCTGCCAAATCTTTGCTTAACACTACTGCCTCTCCCTGGCGGTGCTGCCGAATATTTGCCCATCACTACAGCACCACAAACGGCGTCACTATGAAAACGGATATAGAAAACCGAAACAGGTCGGAAACAGAGCTTCGTTTCACCGTCGCCAACGAACACATCCACTTAAGATCAATGACACACAGCTGACCATGACGGAGCCAATCAAAACCGAAGAAACAAGCCCCATCGATAATTTCCGAGACGTAAGAGGGTACTTTAGCGTCATGCTCTTTGCCTACCTAAACCGAGAAAAACGGTATTGTCCAAAAGCGGCAACGAATCCTGTCCAGCCTTTCGCACCCAGGTTGACGCCATGTCATATTCGCGCTCGGAAAATCATCCACAGCCGCCTTGTTAGCGATGTCAATGGGCTGAGTCTGAGTCCTTTAAACAACGGCACTGAACCCTCAAAAACTAGACAGATAGCATGGTAAGGTCATGTTCACGCCAACTGTAAACTGTCGTTGGCAGCGGTAGAGTTTGGGTAGCCACCGAGGGACTCGGCGTTGAGGTCGGATCCGAGCCCATACTGACGTTTCCATGAGTCACCGTGCATACCACAGCCAGATGGCCTCCTTTGCCATGCGAGCGGCAGGTCCCGACCTTTTTAACATACGAACGTCAGGTGCCGTTACTGCCAAGCACCTGTACCTATCTGAGTTTGCAATAACAGCCGATGTTCACATGATCACCAGAGGTCACGTGGGTGCGTGCAAGCCGAGAAAGCCGAGCTTCATCTGCAGGGACGGGGATCAAACGACCTGACCTGAGGTTGACGAACTCGTTGAAGATCCCATACTCCCGAGTCTATGGGGTTGATTGCAACCAAACCTTCGTCATTCGATCCGCCCAAACCCTCGTCATTCGATCCGCCGTGATCCATATCTTATCCTTGCCGGAACTGTGAGTCAGGTTGAAGGTTAGAAGGAAGGTTAGCACCCAGAACTACCAAAATCGTCTCGCAAACGACCCAATGCTCCGAGTCTATGGCACCGATTATTACCAGAGCATCACCAGTGGATGCGCCGTGCTTGGTAACCCATCCATTCCGGACCCTGGTAAAGTCAGGTCACATCAAAGGTCACCAAAAATGCTCGCAACCGCCCAAATCGGTCGCAGGCGATCCCAAGCCCACGTATGCCTCGGGCCCAACCTTCTGAAGCTTACCTGCCTCTTTGGAGACGTGGCTGGAGCACCAAATCGGTCCGGAATCCCTGCACGGCTAGCACGCGCAAAACTGCCGGCAGCCACATAGCCTTTCATGTACCCACGGCTCCAGCTTAGCGGACATGATCGGCGTTAGCCCAACTGCTGGAGCGAAAGCGCAAGAGGTCCTTCAATTCGGCAACATGTTTGAAATACGAATGCAAGATGTCGGAAATGCTTTCGGCTTAATTCGAGCGGAAAATGTCTACAACATTTCGACGGCAAATGATGTTCTGCACATAGCGTGCAGTTTCCTGTACGGAAATATCAACCCTCTCAACTGGGCAAGTAATCTTGCGTCGCCTTTCATCATGAATGCCTGTTTCTGCACAGTGCACGGCACATAAATAGCACTTTGGTCCACCGCTGATGACTCTCTTCAGCCCTTTGCTAAAGCCGCTCGGTCCGTTGATAAGGGTTCCGTGCCTTCTGTGATTTTGCGGTATGGGTGGTCTCAAATAATGTAAACCTCACCAACATTTCCTACTGCTTTTATGTCACTGAAAACGTGTCTGTCCAGGACTGGGAATTCGTTGGGGGTCGAGGAAGTCCCCATGGCTCAGAAAAAAAACAAATATGGGGGTCGGGGGGCAAGGGCCCTTTGAGAGGGCCCTTTCGTCTTGCGCAATGCAAATATAAATTGCTACCGAAAGGAAACGCTGCAAAATAGTTTTTTGCCAGGATCAAATTTCAGACAGCAACGAAATGCTCCCTCCATACGCTTTGCAGGCCCTTTCTGATCATTCCAGGCCTTTCTGGCCATTCGGAGGGCACGTCTGGCCAACCGGGGGCTTAAGGGCACGTATAGCCACTTAGAGGGCCCTCTGGCCTTTGAAGTTCGCTTGAGAACGCCAAGGAGATCTTGGGATACTAAAGGCCTCTTGTAACGTTTAATGGTCGCATCGTCCTCACCGGGCCGTGTGCTCAAGGCCCCTCTAGCCGCTCATGGGACGCTTTAGTTATTCAGGGCCTTTCAGGCCACTTAGGACCCCTGTCTATTGAGCAGCCAGTGGCGTTCTCCTCTGACTGCTCAGGGGCTCCACTGACCGTTCAGTGCTCCTTTGGTCACCAATGAGCACCTCTTTTGTTCAAGGACTCTTCTGGTCGTAAGGGCTCGTCTGCATATTGATGGCCTATTGGCCGCTCAGCGGCTCGTTGGTCGCCAGAGCCACTTGGCTGTATCCTCACGACTGCCTGGCCACTCAGCTGTTAGTTGCGCAGGGGCCTTTCGGCAGCTCAGGGCGCCTTAACGCCCTAGAGCCCCTGGCTGTTCGTGAGCCCAGGGTTGCAAGCGCTGAGCACAGGGGACGAAGGGGTCCTCTCCCGTACGTCCCGAGGGGACGAAGGGCTCCTGGGAACCGCAGACAATGGGCCCGATTGAGGGCTTGAAGAGGCCCAAAGGCTGGCCAGAGGTCATAATACCGAGCCCAGCAGTGTGGGCCTGGTCTGTCGGTGTTATTCAGACAGCCTCCTGCTCCGATATCCTCCTCCTGGTGCAACTCGAGGGCCCATGTTGACCATAGTCCACAAATGCCAAACAGTCGTTACGGTATCGGCTAGGGCGGCCATGTTCCAAGCACGGACAAGGCGGGGCCCCGTGAATGCCATTTACAAGGAAACGATTCCTGAGACAATGGGGATGGCTATGTCGGCCACGGACCCCAAAGTTCCCAACAAGGAATCCTATGTCTGCGAGGGTCTCGGAATCGGCCAGGGGCCCATTTGCTTAGTGGAAATAGGGACGGGGCCCCGAATGTAAGAGGGCCCCTTGCTTTAGTCGGGGCGCTCTGAAAATAAAGGGAAATGTGAAAGAGACCACAGTGAGGCCGTTGAAAGGCTTTCAGTCGGTCAGGGGTCTCCAGTACCAAACAAGTGCCATCTGCCGTTTCATATAGGCTCCTGCTAAGTCAATATGGGTTTCGTGGGCCATTTGTTGGACCCTCTACGCCAGAAAGGCACCCTTCACGTCGGTGAGGAACACCTGCGCAGATCCATGGTCAGCTGTCCCGGCCAGAGGGCCTTCGGCGTCAGGGAGAGGACTGAAGTATGAAGTACTCCTCTGAGGGTCTCCGAATCGATCAGCGTCCGGTCCATGCGTCGTTCGAATGGAGGCCGGTAGGTAACCTAAGAGGGATCGGAAGCGCCCCTTAGTCCCTTAATCGAGAAAGGTATTGGTTATCCTAGCTGAAGACTGTTGGGGCTTGATTAGATGGTTCGAGGGGGTCCAGGAGCCCCATATGAGCACTGTTTTCGGCTCCCGCAGAGCGACAAAATGGTCACACAAAAAAAATGAGAGAAGCCAAAAAGGAGTTTCTTTGGCAAAAACAGAAGTTCAGACAATACCACAGCATCTTATGACTACCTAGTAAGCCCCATCAGGTCCACTCGCGGTACCCCTTTGGCCATATTCAGTGTGAACTTCCTGACCGCTAAGGGCAGTCTGGTTGCTTGAGGACTCTTATAGCTACTTAGAGACCTGTGGTCCTTCAACGCTTGCTGGACGCTTAAAGGACCTCGGAACTGCTCAGGGTCCTTTTGGCCGCTCAGGGGTTGCAATGGCCTCTCAGGGACCCCCGTGCACTCAACGTCGTCCATGAGCCGATCTAGCTCATCGGGCCCCTTCTTCCCACTGAGAACGTCACTGCTCATTGCGGAGCTCTTGACCGGCAGCATTTCCCTAATGACTCCTTAGGGGCTTTGCTGGCCGCCTGGTGTCCGTCCCGTTACCAATCGGCACCACTGATTGCTTAAGGCCCTTCCTTACCATCTAGCTGCTCATCCGCCATTCAGGGCTCACTGACCCGTTGCGCGGTCCGTTTGGCCGCTAGAGTCATTTGGCAGTGCACTAAATAGCCTCCCGACACCGGGAGCCTGGTTGGCTGTTCAGGGCTCTTTTGGCCTCCTCGCTGCCCAGGAGCCCTTCAGGCTACTCGTGGGCCGCTCCGACCTTTGAGGGGACATCTGAACGTCAAATGGTCGGAGAAAACGTCCAAGACGCTTCTTCAGTGCCACTCTAAGGTGATGGGTCACTCTGGCCACCAGTTAGTCCTCCCGCCACTAAGATGCCCTTCTAACTGCTCAGGGGCCCTCTGACCGCTCAGGGCATGACTAGACAAGTCTTGAGGACCGGGGGACCCCACCCCTAGGCGCCAGAAAACCACATGGGTCGTTTGTCCTAAAACTGAGGTCCCGGAAATCAAAAACAAGGTTCCGGTGACTCCAGGAGGCCCCATAGAAGGTTTTTTTTCGCGGCGCACAGCGCAAGGAAAATAACCAAACTGAGTTTAAGAAGTCAAAACAAGGTCTTGGCATCAAAGCAGAGCTTGAGGCAGTGCCAGAAGCCACTCCAGCTGTTCAGTAAGCTCCATCTGCCTACCCTCTGAACGTTAGTGGCCCTCCGTTCGTTAGATTTTCGCGAAACTGTACAGAGTTGCCTCATGCCTTTTGGTCCGATTTAGCCGTAACTGAAATGCACATCTACGACAAGGCAGAGACCTTATATCGGCCAAGAGAATCGGGGTACGGCCATACAGAACTCTAGTTACTACTGCTATGGAAATGCTAGCAATGCCCGTATGCCCGCTAGCAATGCCCGTATTCTATGCCAGCTAGCAATGCCCGTATTCTATGCCCGCTAGCAATGCCCGTATTCTATGCCCGCTAGCAATGCCCGTATTCTATGCCCGCTAGCAATGCCCGATTCAATTCCAGTCTTAATAGCTTGGTGATCTTGTGTTGACCACGTAAAGTGCCGCATAACTATATGGATCCCAGCAGCATTTCAGGTGTGGTTACGCCAACGGAATGAGGACAAATTTGTAAAATTTTAAACACGCATCAGGCTATTATTCAAACGATGATAGACACTGAAGTAAAACAAAAATATGTGCCTTCGGTGCGGTCAAAGGACATAGGAAAGACGGGTTAAGCTCTTCCTGAAAACAGTGACAAGAGTCCGATGAAACCGGCGGCTACTCGGTCGCAGCAACTTTGTGTGAGCGCATATCAGACAGTCGTTCAAACGGCGACAAATGCCAAAGCTTAAGCCGGTTATGAGCCGGAACATATAAGCCGGTAAGCCGGTATGTAGTGCACCTCCGGCTCGTCAGCCTGAACTGAACGTTTGAACTCAGGCAGGGGACTGTGTGCAGCTGTTTTGAGCTTGATCTCACTACTGTGGAAAAACGGCTCCGACTCCGGCTCACGGCACCCGTTTTATTCTATTCTAAAAAAATGTATTTGAACTATATTTTTAACGCTACAGTCTTTTTCTTGGAGTTGTAGGTAGGATCAGCGCTAACGCTAAGCAGCGCTTGCTGCGTGAGCTGTTCATTAATGAGCCATTAACGTGCTTGTTTCCCATTCTCCCATGGTAAAATTTCACATCAACGGCAGTAATTTGCGGCAAAATTTAACATACCGAAATGAACGGCACATTCTGACCTGCACTCCGGCAGTCAAAGTCAGCTCACTTATGACTCCGTTGACTCAACTCCGACTACAGCCCACTACGAAGCCTAAGAAAATTCCACCATGATTCCCTGAAAACTATTCCGTCTCCTCCCGAAGTCACGTGGACTATGCCATTCGGAGCCTCTGCTCGAAAAGTATTTTCAGTTTTAATTCAGCCTCCCTGCTCCGGCAGGAATGTACAAGTGACATGGCTTTCACGCGCGAGCGATTCCAGAATCCAATACAGAGATGAGACCCAGTGAGGCATCCCGCACGCCGCTGTCGAGCAGGCTGCAGAAGTCCATGCTGACTTAAGAAGCCGATTCCGATTCCCCTCCGACTGCCAAGCATCCAATAATCCACGCAGGGCGACACATTTAGAGGATGTTTTCGAGACACGTGTTGAAAACACTCCATGTCGATCCCTGTTCTACACGGCACCGGGTGCACGCCACGTTGGAGAGGCCATCTGGACTTCTTGGGAAGGGCATATTACTCCTGTTGATTTTATGGTCCGCCCATGCGGGCGATTGCTATGCAAATCAGGCGGGCGCACGTGGCCCGGATATAAACCGTGTGTCTGCCTGCGCCGTACTTTTGCTGAGCGCGTCTTACTGTTCGACAGTTATGGCCGCTGCCCGCGATACACGCCTTTTCTGCCATATCTCGCGCGGTCACGCTGGGCATTGTTTTAGGCAAGTCCAGGGAAATTGGGTTGCATGTTTGAACCACTAGCACGCGGCCTACTTTTGTCATATATGTTGATTATTGCAGCTTGCTCGTTAAGTTAAATGTTAAAGGTGATTGAAGTCGACGTTTGGACCTTAGGTACCACTTGTAGCTCGTCGAAGACGAGCAAACCGTTTCGGATCCGAATTTGAGCGGCCTCTGGTATGTGTTACACGTCACACTTTTCGTCATGACCTCACCTGCTTGTGACGCGCATCCGACGTGTATATGAAACGCCGGTGTGAACAGAAAATCATTGCGAAGCACACGGCCGGAATTCCGTTTCGTCTCATTTTGCTCCCATTCCGATACCATGCATAGTTACTATGTGATTAGACATTGCTGCGAAACTCCTCTTCATGCCCCAATGGCGCGGGCCGACTGATTCAGGCTCGGGTTAACATTACATGTGCTCATCGCCAATGACATGCGGTGATCTTGATCGGTTTAACTGAACTAGATTTACAAGTCCATCGGACATTTCATTCGTGACTACGTTCACACAGCATGCACAGACCCACCATATGCAGAATGTGTGCGTATGCTACGATGGTCGTGTGATAATCGTGCATGGATGATCATGCACAGTACATCATCAACGTGCCGACTTCCAATCAATGACAAGGAGCTACCATGC
Source organism: Pollicipes pollicipes (assembly GCF_011947565.3). NCBI lineage: Eukaryota > Metazoa > Arthropoda > Thecostraca > Pollicipedomorpha > Pollicipedidae > Pollicipes > Pollicipes pollicipes. The sequence continues at coordinate 34,741,085 of NW_023596461.1, read as the reverse complement.
TCTAGGCGTAATCTCTTCCTATCAGAAACGCATTTAATACAAAACATAAGAAACAAACAACAGCAAAACCATAACCGGTCAGCCTAAATATAAACCAAACACCCAGCTGAATGTTAAAGGTCGAAAACTTCGTCTTCCAGTACCGGGTTGTGCGATGTGCTTGACAAGTTAATCGTCATTCTGCATCTTAATCCACGCTAGTCAAGTGAATGAGGAAGCTCAATGCTCGCAAAGATGTTCCAAACAGGACATTATCCCTCCTCGAGATACATTTCCCAGGAACTGGAGGAAAAATCGTCATGAGAAAGCTCCTTTTCATTCGGCATACGGGCCGAGACAGTGTGAGTGTTAGCTCGTTGCTTACCCATGTTTGTTTTACATTATACATATACATATACATATGCATAACATTATACACAGGCATTGTCAGATGCCAGAATGTTTAGCCAGAGTGTATTTTATGCGGTTCTACCGTGACGCGTTTCGCAAACATGAAAGCACGTTGACTGAAATAAGATCAGTTTATTACGACATTCAGTTTTCGAGTTATCGATGAATACGGTCGGTGAAACTAGGAATTACCATCAGTCCATATGGCGCGAATTTGCATTGTGTACGGAGTTTGACTGAGCGGTTATGAACAGTTCTAATGTCACAAACCGCAACTTATGAAGAGGTCTCGAGACATGTGCCGTAGCTCCTTGGCAACGCAATGTCGACAAGCGTGTGCGTCCGTTTGAATGTCTTTTTCTACGTACAGCGTTATGAAACTAGCCAGGGGCGGGCGTCTCGCACCCCCATTACACGGTTTGCGTGTGGGCGGTTGAGATGCTGATATGTCACGCGGTACATGACACTTTTTAGACAACCGCACGCTAGTTAACTTAAAACGGACCGTTTCAGCAAGCAATGCAGTTCGTGATTGTATCACTGTCGCAGCCGACAGAGTCCTCACACGGTTTCTCGCCTCATATGTTGGGTTCAGTCTAAGCCCCCGTAGCATCGACGCGAGGCAGCCTTTTGACACACGGACAACATCCACAATCTCTGCAGCGTAAGCTGTTTCGCAGCCGCTTACATTTACAGCTGGTGCGACAGGAGCGCCCTTAGCGGCAAACATGACGCGTCTACCAACATTGTAAGCAGCTGACACACGCTGCACTTTTAATGACGGACAGCTTAGAGCGGCAGTCAGGGGCGCCTCGCACCACGCAACTTGTCGATATGTCATTGACCTGAACCTGCTCGGAATGTATTACGCAAGAGCCAAACAGATATAACTGACACACGCAGATCGCTCTTGATCAGTACAAATTGAAGGACCGACGATGAACGTCAGCAGCACTGTTGTCTTCACTTGCGCCTCTGTTTACGACGCAACATTCCGGAAAAACATGTAATGTTACCAGTCGGCAAATGTCACTACATCGCCGCCACAACGCCACCGTACTGGCAGCCGGCGCGGTCCGGGCCGAAGCTGCTCGGCCCTCGGTCCAGCGGCGCCGCGCTCCAGCCCCTGGATGTGAGCATTGTTTACCCAGATCCGTACTGAATTGAAGGATCGGCAGGCAACGAGCCAACGACTGTTGATCTTCCCTGGGATGGGAGTGACGTTGCACTCGTAAGACACGGAAAGATCGATTCACACACGCGGCTAGCTCGACACGCGCCCGGATGGCCGGTTTGATAGCCCTGGCTCGAGTGGGGGGTCAATTTGTTCCACAGAGATCACAATGACTAAGAGAGCTAGAGACAACAAATTCACAGAGCGGGGGGGGTCTACATGTGAGCTCACTTCTGTAAAAAATCAGGTTCCTAGGTCTTGACCTTTGAATCAAGTAGAGTCAAACAAGGTCAAACTCCGGATTGGTGTCTCAAGTGCCCCCGGGCCTCCTCGTGCATCCACCTTGAACCGACATACCTGCTATAAGAAAGAGGTCCCTGGTGTCCATTTAAGATCAGGGACGGTTTCACCTTAAGGAGGTCATGCTTACCAAAATCCCAACAAAATTGTTTTGACTTTTGCGCTTGAATGTGCATTAAGGCTTACGCTCAGCGGCATGCCTCTAAAACAAGCTATTGACCTGGGTCAATTCAGGTCAGTGTCCTACTCTGACTTTTGAGAAGTCTCTGGAGTAGGTCTGTTGCGATCCCTGTTTATTGTCTACTTAACTATCTCAGAGATATATGGGTTCATTAGACACAGTTGTCGCATCAGATTGAGCGACCTTCCTGAAACTGCCTTCGCTGACAGTCTCGGTGTGACTATGAGCTGCCATAGGTCAGCGATTTTACAAGGTACATCTAATTTTTACACCCAAAGACCGCCACTCAACTGCCTATAGTCATACAAAGTCTGGCGAGGTCGCATCGTGCCATTCGGAAATCATTATGCAAAAACTTTCTGGGAAGGGGGGGGGGGGTAAATTGTTTCCCACATCCCACCCGGGTGCGTGTTGAAGAGGCTGTAGTCAAAGTTTCAGCATAAAATAAAACAACTGCCAGTGTCGTGGGTCCACGGTGGGGGCGTCATTGTTTTTTTCGGAGGGGGACAAGTTCCAGGGGGGACCACAATGAAGCATAGCCCCTTCCTTGACGGAATCCTGTACCCACCCATGCGTACATATCCTCTCGGATACCCGCTAACCCTGTTACTAAATTACTGGCGTTGGGTGCTTAAGGTCATTACCCATGGTAACTCAACGCACTGTTTCTCACGAAAAGTTCCCTGTTTTTTGTTTATCTGTTTGTTTTTTTTAGCTTAAACCGGTTGCTTGCACGAGGATATTTGCACACATTGACACTGTGTTCAGTCCATCGTGGAGTGAATGTGTGGAGGAGTGTGATGTTAGTGATGGGAATCAAGTGACAAAAGCGGCCTCGTTGTCATTACTGACCTCGGCATGGCGCCTGCTTTTGGCGCAGAATACTAATCAAGTGGCAGAGCACATGTTGTTGGCCAAAAAGCAGCCGTCCCTCCCCTCAGTTGCAGCATATTACAACGTTTGTTTCCGTGCCGTTCGTGAACAAAGGCAACTCCAGTTGTTATCACCACCGCCGCCTGTTGCGTGCATCGTGATTACTTTCACCGTGAGCTTTGTGCTGACGAGCATTCCTGTAGCGTAGAGTTACAGAGGTTATTACAGACTTGTTTGCAGCGGACCTAACATAACATAAGATGCCGCGAAAGTTCAAGGATGCTCATCGAACTATGCATTTTAAGTTCCCTCCGATTTCCGTTTAGCACTTTGATTTCCCTATTACATGAAATCAAATGCCAAGCGTCTCACCAAGCGAAGGACCAATTATCATTCGTGCCGACCGGGACGGTGGTGCGTTCAGGCTTCAGCGACACTGAAGTCAACGCATACGGCGCGCAAGCGAGCTATGTCAGCAAGCAAACAGTGTGTCTTTGCATCGTGTAGTATCTCCGGTCATGGTATGGTTAGTGTGTCCACATACACATGTCCTGTAACTCGGAGCAGACAGTGAGGCAGGTGGGCCACCACCTGGGCACCATTTGGTGTGCTTTCAGTCCGGTGACTGGCAGGCAAAACAGTACACCTGAGCACGTCCGGTGAGGCCCCAATCAAAGGCTGAACAGCTGAACGGATGCGCATAGACCTACTCGTTCACAAGCTGCGAGAGGTCCTCAGAAAGACACACGTTTCCCTAAGCCCTGGTGCCAAACAATCCCGCTGATGGGATGCTGGCCGGTGTAGCACGGCACTGTCACATCGCTTCCCAATCATCCTAATGAACAGATATGTCTAATGGATGGATATGCCTAGTGAATAGATATGCCGAATGGGCTGGCAAATAAAATACTGAAGCTATATTGGCGGTGCTCATTTCCCTCGCTTAATCGTGCCTCGCGTTAAACGTGAGCTGTCAGCGAAGATGACCTTACTGAAACGTACATGTTGTTCGAATTCAGGAGATTTATGCACATCGGGATCAGGCAGCGAAGAATCGTGCAGGAATTGATTTTCACCCAACTGAAACATACTCGCAGGCTCTATGCGATGGTTATGATCGTTCATCATCGCACCAAAGCTGGTCACTTCCAGTCATGCGCTGCCGTTAGTACCTTCACACCCTGGGGATGCTTCCGTTCACTTTAATGCAAGCCATGGGGCGAGTTCAAACACGGCACGCCAAACCGATCGCCAGGCCAGTCCAAACCAAACACGTACGCTACCCGACCAGGCCGCCAGTCAGTCGTTCTAAGAGCGCTGCGCCAAAACCACCAGCCTGCGAAGCAAACCGGCCGGCAAGAGCTGTCTAGCGTAACGGAAGCGCGGGAGCGACCTAGCGACTCACGCCATGCAGTGAGGGGCGTGCCGTGCAGTCCGTGGCGCGGGGGCTGGTCGCCAGCAACGTCGGCCCCGGCCGCTTGCGTACCGCGTTCTGGCGGCTGAGTGACATCGAGCGACGCTTCTTCAGCCGGATGTAGGTGAACAGCAGCAGGTTGAACAGGCCGCCCAGGTTGGTGAAGGTCGTCACCGCCATGAACAGGCTGAAGGGAGGCGAGCCGCCCCGTATGGTACAGGCGCCGTAGATGATCATGGGCAGCCACTGAACGAAGAAGGAGACGATGAAGTAGGTACACGTCCAGGCGGTCTTGTTCACCGAGCGGCCGAGCTGCGTACGACTGCCCAGCTGCTTGCGGTTGTCACGGTCCGCGATGTGCAGCTTCACCACCGTCACCGTGTAGAACATAAGGTTGAAGACGCCCACGCCGATGAGGAACAGCGTGGTGAAGGTCATGAGGAAGAGCGGCGCCTTGACTGGGTCCAGGTAGCAGAAGGCGCCGCTGGGGCCTAGTTTGTCCAGTGCCCACGTCACGCCGCTGAAGAGCACGCCCGGACCCAGACTGACGGCGAGGGGGCGCCAGTCGTGTCTGCCGAAGTTCGGGGGACGGAGCCGAAACACCATCAAGCACGCCTCCAGCGCCAGGAAGCATACGAACACGTTCTGCGCGATCACGAACACGGACAGCATGAAGCCGAAGAAGGCGCACAGCTGGCGCGGTCGCACGTGGCCCCGCTGCGCCAGGTACATGCCGTGGTCCATCATGTGCATCAGATTGAAGAGCCCATCGAAGACGGCCATGTAGACGAGCACGCGGTCGCCGGTCGTCCAGCTGTAGAACGTCGACGGCTTCCACTGGTTGGCGCCAACAGTGAGCAGCACGGTGCCGGCGGCACTCAGCAGGCTGGCCAACAGGCACGCGATGGCCGTGCAGTGGACCACCTCGAAGTTGCCGTCTCTCAGCCCCTGCACGGGCAGGTCGTAGCCGGAGGTGATGTTCGCCAGGGAATCCTCATCCCTAGAGGAGGCTAGGCAGCACAGCGGCTCTGGCCCGCAGGTGCTCATCGGATCTGACGCGAGAACGGGGACGCTGCTAGCGGCGCCGACACGGATCAAGGGTCATCCACCTCCGTCACACAAAATGAGCACGCCGCTTCAAGCCAGCCGGTTCCGTGATGTCTCTGGAACACATGTCCACCGGAGTTGCAGTGTTCTTAACCACTCCTGCCACGAGGTCCTCCAGGCATCGCCGCGTCACAAATGCCACCACCACACGCTGTGCGCGAATGCCCTACTCACAGCCCATTGCACGGTTAGCAGGTCACCTCACCACGCGCCACTCAGATCTCGCCGCGGGGGGTCTGAGCGGTCAAGCTGCTCCCGCGCCGCGTGCGAGCCCGACTGACCATCCCGGGGGTCAAGGGTCAAGCCGCCGGACGGAGCGTCGCGCGCCGCGGGCGATCCTGACCGCCGCCGCCACCGACTGCGGGCGGCCCCAGGCTGCAGCCGTCGCGGTGCGTCTGCGCGCACGGGGGCGCCAAGCCAAAGCCGCACGTGCGGAGCGGCTCCACGCGGCTGTCTGGTTTGCCGGCCTAGCGGCAGGCGCGCGGTTTGACCCGGCGCTGCCAACTCAAACAGGCGCCGTGCCGGACGCGGATGCACAAACGGGCTCGCGACCGGGCGGTAAGATGAAGGGGGCGCCGCCCACCCGCAGGGTCGCGTAGCGGTGGCGCGGCGATAAGACGATTGTGGCGCGTGCATCACGCCACGGGGGTGCTCAGACGCCAGCAGTAGCCAGTGTGCACGTGATCAGATGCCGGAGCTATCTGGCGCTGTCCTATGCACGAGTGTCGGGCCCTTTTGCAACCACGCAGTGGCTCTCAAACTTGGCGGCAGCAGGCCATGCAAGCAAGGGTGAAATAGAAGCCATTCTCACGAGGGATCACGGTGCGAAACTTTTCAAGGCTTCTTAAAGGGAGTGTCCCACTTTTGGAGCATATGTGAAAAGCATGATCTGGCAAACTCTATGGCTTTGTCATTAATATGCTAGGGAATGGTATGCTGTCATCATTACACTGGGGAACGAAACTGCACCGTCAACAGAATATAATCCACAAATTGGTTTTTCGTGTCCAGGTTACGCGGTCATCATTTCAGACCAGCTCTGAGCTGCATTTCCAAGGCCTTGAACCATTCTAGCGCGCACGAGACGGTGTTCACCATTGTGAAGTTCATGTTCTTTTAGATGGGTGTTGGATTTCGCACACTGTGTGTAAATTGCGTGTGAAAGCTTGGGAGATGTTAATTCAACCCTATCCAGCATGCGATGATACGTTTTCCAAAATGTTGCATAATCATTATGGCAGAATGACTTTGTAGCTCGCATCGGCTCGCCTGTTCAAATACAAGCAATCAGAAGCTGTGATTCTTTAATAACATACGCCATTGATGGCAGGTTAACAGTGGAGAAACACGGTTTGTTTTGTGCCCGTCATGTGTTATAGGTACCAATCAAATTCCAATGCCTACCTCTAAGCCGTGTTTTTGTAAAATTCCTTAAGTCAAAAACCGGAGAGGTTTGGCTGACGTGAGGCAGAGCTGACATTGTAAATCGTGAGAAAAAGACTTCAGACATCAATATGTTATCTGTCAGCACAGGAAACTTAAAAATGGGCTGCTGGATTGAGCTCTGTTCAGTTTTGCTCTGCTGTTCAGATACAATGCGATGCTCGCTGCCTTGTTTAATGTCTTATGTACATTTGCTTACATTTTTAATTGACCGCAAATCACAACACCTTGATGTTTTTATAATGAGTTATCATACCTCGCGCTTGCGACAAAAACCTCCTCAAAAAGCGTTAAAGAATAGTTTAAAAAACATCGCAGGAAAGGTCGTCCATGGTAGTGGGCAAATGATGACAGAAATACTTCAACCCAGCATTTTCCAGCGACCGACTTTGGTGTGGTATGTTTCAGGTTTACATGAGTCTGGTGAAGCTGCCTAAAATATTATTGGATTAGCATACGTCTTACTTAGCAATCTGCTGTAATCTTTCTCTCGATCTCCATTTATACGTAGCTTAGCGATTACTGAAATGGGATAGGAACATTTCCTCAGCAAAGTTTTGTGACCTGCCAGGATGTTGAATACTCAAACAGGTGTTCGAAACAGGTGTTTGGCACCTATGACTGTCTCACTATTTTTGTTATGCGAAAGTACCAACATTTTCCTGGATCTAGATAGCATAATCACACGATAGAATGCAACTTTGCACGCGCGTTTGTTAGCCATTTTCGGTGCCGTTTGTGCCTAATCACTCGACCCCTGGGCTGCGACAGGTCATCGGACAGGCGACGCCGGCGCCATGACATCTTGCCTCTGCGAGCCAGCGCAGCAGGCGTCACAGCTGCGTCTCCCCCCCCCCCCCCCCCCGCCTCCCTCGCCTGCCCGTGGTCTGAGGGGTGACTTGCAACCCGGCCATTTTCAGTATCATGGTGACGCGGATGGTTTAGATGTTACGATTTCTCTCGCCAGCAGAATCAAGCTAACGTTCCTGGCGAGGCGGTGGGTAATAAAACGCGACTGAATTCGTTTGGCGGCCTTGTTGCTTAGGTAGTGTGAATGATTTGGCACCATGTAGTCTCTCTCCGACGACTATTCGCAGACCCTGCGAGAACCGACCGCATCGAGCCTGCGATATTTTGTTCATCGTCCCCGGCATGCCGGCCCAACGCCTTGGAAATCGAGCATCAGCCCCAGGAGGGCAAGCGGTGTGAGAGCCACTTCAGCGCACGTTGTTGGTTATTGAAACCAGAGCGCATGCGCGATGACCTGGTGCCGCCGTGGTGGTGTGCGTCGGGTCACAACAACGGGGCCAGCACGTTACCGATGGACGGTATCGCAGGCGCAGTGCGGGCGTCCTCGAAATTCAGTAACACTGTTCTGCTCGTTGGGCCCGTTCTAGTCCAGTGGCATGGATGTTTGCTGATTGTCTGTCAGCTTTCAACCGATGTCTAAAGCGCTATTTAGAAGAGTTTGACAGCATGTGCTGCATGGATTGCTCTGGGATCAGTCTGTGCAAATCATAGCTTTCTGGGAAGATGCTGGTTTCATCAAACGGTTAATGCAATTCTAACTCAACCCAGAAATGTCAACAAGTTTTGAAGCGTCATGTAACGTCATGGCTGACGACCTGCTTCAGCACCATTGTCTCGGCTATTCCCCAAGTTACCCATGGAAGGCCGTCTCTTGAGCTCTATTATCTCGGCTATTCCCCAAGTTACCCATGGAAGGCCGTCTCTTCAGCCCTATTATCTCGGCCATTCCCCAAGTTACCCATGGAAGGCCGTCTCTTCAGCCCTATTATCTCGGCTATTCCCCAAGTTACCCACAGAAGGCCGTCTCTTCAGCCCCATTATCTCGGCTATTCCCCAAGTTACCCCCAGAAGGCCAACCTCACTGGCGTGGTTTCAGAGAAACGATCCCATCATGCCCGCCACTCATGGGCCAGTGTCCTTCGCCTCGCCAACTCGGCATAAAACACTTGGTATTGGCCGGCACTAGCACTTAAAACGCTTGGCTGCCCGCCATAAAACGCCTCGCAAGCATAAGCTGATCTTAAAATCTCAGCGTCTGATATTGTCAGCATTTTCTGAGTCACTTCTCCTTTGCAATCCAGCACGTGCTGATGGCCGCTATGAGGATCTACAATAGCGATATTTGTCATGGAAGGCGCCATGGGATGCTACGCATGACGGACAGCGCAATCGGCCAAGCCATGATAAATGTGTGCAAAGTTTAAGCCGATTTCCAGGTCGGCCTGCGCAGCTGTTTTTGAGGTAGAACATTCTCTATGAATGCTGGTGAACTGAGAGCACACGCCGAGAATCAAACTTGTCTTCGTCACCATGCCATAATAACGCGCTGACATCCACAACACTTCCTGTTGTGCCTCTTGCAGCTGTCAGCAAGTAAAGCCAACGCTCGAATCCTCGGAAAGAATGTCAATCAGCTCCATTCGGACATCGATCGTGATGGTTAGGCAAGTCAATGCCCATCAAAACCCTCCCAGCTTTTCAAGGCGCTGCTGTTGGCAATGCTCTGGTTGCGAGCCGCGCAGTGTGAAGCATCTGCTCATAAATCGATTTGTGAGATTGCGGTGGTGCGCTGGAAGGACGACCTGCGGATCGTTGCCCCACACCCTGCAGGTTGTGGGCATCCAGGGCCTGTTTCATCACGGCAATACGTCCACCGATTGTGACAATTTGTTCGCTTTTGTTTTCGCAATGGCACATTCTGTTCCACCAGCTGTCGCATGTGCATAGTTACGCCGAGCAAACCGTAGCAGTTTGAAGTGGCATAATATCCATCTTTTGAAATACCATGTCACACTAGTCGGCTGATGGCCGGGCTTGCCGTGGTACAGAGTACGTCACTTTTTCTGGGAATTTACCGGCCACTCTCACTGCACAAGTTGGGGTTCCTGGTGTAGTCAGGGGTACTGTTTGTTCTGGAGAACTGTTCATCTCAACTTAAATGTTTGTAGTTTGGACAATGCATGGCGAGGTTACGGAGCATAATTAACCTGATACGGGCGAACAGTTCGGTCATGGAAGGCCCAGGTTGTTTCGCTCTCGGACGAACGACTGAAGCGATTGATCGCCGAAGAAACTAGGATAATGAGGCAAAAGGCGCTGCGGAGTTATTCTTGACATTTATTACGTAACTTTCGCCCTTAACGCGGTCCCTATTTTGTGCATCCACAAACATACGGGCGTGCACGCCAACATGATTCAAGTGGCAATGCTGAGGCTGGCAAAATCCCTGGACACAGGTCATTAGTATATCCCTGCAAATTGATGCATGGCCTTCTATCATGCTACGTCGATCTGCATATATTCATCTTTGAAAGGAATCCCGCGCTGAACGGGTGGTAATCACTGTAATCCGTCTAAATATATCCACGCGGCATCTTTCCGCGGAGACCTGTGCCGCAATGTTTCACGCACCACATGTTTCGCCTCCTCACAACCGAAAGGGAACACTTGTGCCAGCACACGGCCATACAGGGGCTGGAGTTGGCGTGCCCCGGCGCTTTACCGAGGTGTGTTGCGCACGGCGACCGCGCGCAGGCGCCTGTCGGCTCCAATGTTTCGTGCAAGGCGGACGTGGTCGGTGAGAACGAAGCTCAGTTTGACAAATGATGCATGCCTTGATTTTGGACAGGAATCACATTTTGGTTAAGAAGGCTGCGACTGGAAGCTTGAGACTGGTTTGCACGCGTTATGCTTCCCCGCGTACGGCTTCGTTATGAGTCTTTGCGACGTCCCGTCTCAACGGAAGCATGCTGCTGCCGTGAGTCAGTTCGGCCGCCCTGGCCGAGTCGCCACGGAGCAACGGCCCACGCCCGGATGTCAGCCCTCCTTGCGTGGCAAGAGCCGCCGGCGACGGCAGCCCACGGTGGGCGGAGTATCGCATGACCACTTACCGCTCTATGTAACTGGTTATCTTCCAAATGGTCATCGGGATCGAAAGAGGCCTAATGGGAATGGCCTAATAGAAATGATGCAAAAAGGCGGGGACGGACTGCTCTTGACAGAAAAGTTGGAAATGAACGTGATAAGTCGTCACTGAGCGCCAGGTCCGCTTCAGAAGACAACCCCGGCTGCCCCCCTCCCCTCCCCCCCCCCCCCCGGCGGCGGTAATGAGACCTGTGTGGCCTAGCGGTGAGGGCAGGAGGTTACCATTGCAGCAATTATGACGTTTTGCTCTTGTTGGATTCCCAACATGATTAGCCAGCGTTTGATTGATAACGCCGTTTAATCTTTACCTCCTGGAATATTGAAGGTCGATAACTGTCAACCCTGAGCTCATAATGCCGGAAATCCAGGAGCTTAAGGCTCCTGCTTGCATCAAAGCAAAGCTTAACAAGCAATTTGACCAGAAGTTTGCTCAACGGCCGTGTGGTCATGCAATTACACACAGACACCTCCCGCCCCGAATGTATGATTGGTTTGAAAATGAAGCCGCCTTCAAATGCAGTCAACGCACCGCGGTGCGGTAGAGCAAGCGATTGTCGAAGTGCCTCATGGCCATCTACAGGAGTACAGAGGGCAGCGTCCATCCAAATGACCTAATGTTGGCAAGTGCAAACCTAATTTTACTGCCCGAGCATTTACTTAAACTTCAACTGTGGGGCGTTTTCAGAGCGTGCAATTTCCGGCTGCTGGGTATACTGAGGCATTGGATCTTCCCTTGAACTCCGAGGGTAATCTAAATTTCATGACACTTACCTGGCACGCCGGTAAACCGCAGCCTTTCAGCCCCGGTTTCATTGTGGAGCACGCAACAATGGGAAGTGGTCCCAGGAGCGTGGTTATTGGCCAGATGGCGCTTGCGAGTCCGAAACCGACGTAGTCTGCGCTCTCCTGGAACACCGTCCCAGATGGACGAAACGGCAGGCCCGTCTCCGCTGAGCCTGGCTGGTGCAGCTGAAGACAGCTGAGACCAGCCCGGCTACGTCAAAGCATGACGTAGCCGATGTTCCAGAAGTTGCCGGTTGGGTTGCCGAAGGGAATGTTGGTGCGGCTGAGCAAGTTATTGACGGTGGCCTGTGGTTACCTGCTGCCTGCACTTTAGGTAAAAGAAATGCTTCCCTTTGGTGTAGAGTTCTGGCATAGATCTCAGCATGCACGGCGATTTCATGTTATGGCAAATCATGGCCAGTTAGATCTTCCCCGAGTTTCCCGAGTTTTAAGGCAGTTATTGCTTGGGTGATTGGTTTGGGGCATATTTCGAGCAATTATCAGTCATGACGAGTCAGGCGTAGGAAGTTACCTGACTCAAAACACAATTCCGGAGCGGATTGGAAAAGAAGACGCTGGTGTACCATTCACCAGCCTTGTTTGTAGGACGCTACATCTGGTACGGCCACCTTCGACGCACTCAGATCACTGTTCTGTCCGCTTGATAAGCTTAGACATCATTTAATTCAATGAGGGGCTCCAATGCGTCTGTGTGGCATCATTGGTTTGAAACTGCTTTTTTACCTAGATACGGCAATTTCGCATCCTGTCTGGTTGACAAAAACAACAGAACCAATGCCAGCGGACTCGTTTTAGACAGATTTCGTAAAGCCTTACTACCCGTCGGGAAAGAACATCAACATCGTCAACATCAACGCCAACAACACAAACTTAGATGCGATGCCATTGGCGTCGACATGGCACCGCACTGGAAAGCTGAACATCGCATTCTGCCACAAAAACTTAGTTCGCATTTAGACGGTACACGGTGTGTCCAGATTTGTTTTTCTGAGTTTCCGATGCTTGTGTCAATTGGCAACCCTTGGCACACGGAAACGCTGTATTCATTTTTACTCGAACTTTGTGGCATGTTTTCGACGGCTTCCATTCGCACACGTGTTTTCCCTGCACCTAAGAACAGTACTTCCCCGCTCACCGCAAAATGTCCAAATACCCCCCCCCCCCCCCCCCTCTCGCGCGTCCGTTGACGGGTACCGGCCTCATCCTCGCTTTCAGGTAGGACTCGGCGTGCTGCGCCGAGCCGCTGGCTGCTGGCCGACGCACCCCGTTCCCGTCGCCGCCGACGCGGGCCGGCCGCCGGCGTCGGTCGGCCGTGACCCGCGCGGCCCGCGCCGGCGGAGCCCGGGCACAGCCACGCGCGGCGAGATCAGAGGATCGCCGCGGCCCCAGACCCAGGCCCGGCCCTGCTGGCGGGCCCCGGCCTCGGAATGCGAGGCGTGCTGCAGACTGGGGAATGTCACAGACGAGCTCTGATGGCGCGGGAGACGGGGAAGCAGGCCCAGTTTAAAAAGACGTCCGGCACGGACCCTCAGCTCGAAAGCTGGGAAGGCCACTCCCAAACAACTATCTTTGTAATGAATATTAAAGGGACTGTTTCTTGGAGTTTGGAATTGAAATCGCTGCCTTTAAAATCATTTCCTTCATTTCACAGTTTGACCATTTTTAGGACTTGAAAACAAGTAGTGCCCAGGGAGGTCACCTTGTCTACGTCGACATTAAAGTGACTGTTCCACATTTGTATGAGGTGTTGAAATATGTTTTGAGAGATGCCTTAGAGGTATTCGCAATTACCGGGAAAGTCATCTCACCTTTTAATGAGACTAATAACATGCCGATACTAATGGGTCTCAGATAGTCAGTCTTTTTGTAATGTTCTCTTAATACCCTTTTATTTCTAAGCTTGACACACGCAAACTGGTTCAGCTTATTGCGTGCCGCCTTTTTAAAAGTTACTCAGCCATGTATGACGTCATAGAAATATCATGCACAGCCTACCTTATTAGCTGTATCGTATTTATGGTCAGTGAAAACATGGCCACTGGAACATTCGTGTTTGCAGTGACGGGTGTCCAACGATATAAGGCAACTGGCTAACAGATTGAGCTGCCATTTGCATGTATCTTCTTAGTTTCGTTTGAAATATGTATTGACAAGCGCATCAACAATCACTAAACGATGCACGCACACATACTGACCACACATGATATGACTGGATAGTCGCCTGCAAGGGTCAGCACCGGCCCATGTGTCGCGGTCGAAGCGGTGCGCACTGGGGCGGCAACAGGCCACACCCAACCCACCGCGACTAGAGCGAGTGTTCATGGCAGAAAGCGTGAACATGGTTATGGGAGTGATAAGCAGAAAAACCATGTGAGTGTAAACATGCGTTGGCGCATGTGTGTGGGGGACGGGGTTTGTGCGGGTGTAGGTGTGAGCGCGCGCACGCATGTAGTGGTGGACGGTCCTCGCTGGGTAGATATCTGTCGCTAGGGATGGACTGTTCGTAGTTCTGTCCCTACGCGCATGTTTTCCGGTTGTCCCCATTTCTTTTCATACGAGTCCTGCTTACGAACTAGTTTTGCAGCAAGACATTTAATGTCGGCTTGACGTTTCGGCTTGGTTTTCAAGTGAGTGGCCGTAGGATGAGTTTTTGCCTATCGTGACATAGATAACTCGCTTTGTTAATGATATTGCAATGACTTACATTGCTTCTGGGCCAGTCAGGAGCAACCAGGCAACTTATTACGAAATCGTTTTGATAAGGCATTAGAATCTCAGCTTTGATGTTTTCCATGTAGGCTCGAACTCTAGGGCACTTCCAGCAAAAGAAGCGGGAGTTGCGGCCTCTCCTTTACAGAGAATGCTATTTTCATCCTCTTTCACGTGAATTACTTTCGATCGTCTGTTGGCTGTAGAATGCAAATTGCGATTGGTGAATTTATCTTGGAAAATTCTTATGCGTGTTGAATGTATGGTAGCTATGACTTCTGCCATGCCGTTCTCTTCGAAGTATCTATACCTATTACCCATTTCTTTTGCCGGCGCTCGTTTGCTCGACGTGTGCTACTACGTTCAGCTCTTACCTACGTATCATGCGGCTGTGCAACTATGACGATGATTCTTAGACGCATTGGGAAAACTTCTCATCACACTCGTTTGCATGTCTTGATCACGGATCGCGTTTATGACAAACAGCACAGATATTTGGACAACTAATAGTTATGACGGACACCAGGCTGAGCATCGACTAACTTAAAGGGATTGTTCCACATTTGTATGGGGTTTTGCACTGAAATAGCCGTTTGAAAATCATTCGGTGCAGTTCACAGCCTTGCCCTTCTTAAGATCTAAATCCCCCTGGTTTCTTAGAGAAACGCCCGCAAATATGTGCAGACCAGTTCGTGCAGACTATTTCGAGGCCATTCGGGTATGCATGACACCATAGCAAGGTTATTGGAATCCTGCCGTCCCATAGGCCATGCGGCGTTCAATGCCAGGAAGAATATTGTCGAACCGTTCAGATCTGATGTC
This sequence comes from Pollicipes pollicipes, assembly GCF_011947565.3. NCBI lineage: Eukaryota > Metazoa > Arthropoda > Thecostraca > Pollicipedomorpha > Pollicipedidae > Pollicipes > Pollicipes pollicipes. The sequence goes on along the minus strand of NW_023596461.1, from coordinate 34,725,914 downwards.
CGTGAGCGCGATTTCCAAATATGAAAGGCTACAATTGGCTCTCAATCGATGTTGAACAAGCCGTGCAAGTTTCAATCGCGATTGGCTGTTAGTTATTTGGAAAAGAGTCCTTTCGACCAGCAATAATCCTTTCAAGGCAATGGGATGAGGGAGAATGGACAATGTTGGGGTAGGACTGCATGGGCCTAAGGGGGGGGGGGGGGGGCGGGCGCCGAGCCTTAACCCGCGCAGGGACCCCTCTGCGGGTGACGCACCGGGCGCCAGGTCGGAGTCTCCCCTTCTAAGATGCCATTCAGCCCACTTGTGGCTGGCGCATGCAGCCTGCCCCGGACAAGCGGGGCGTCGCGAGAATGCGGGATAAAATATGAAGAAGGATAAGAGGGCTGGATGTTCAATCACGAATCACGTTTTGTGCGACGTATTAGAAGATGGACATGGCTGCTAGCTGTCACGGAAATAAGATTTGTAATTAAATGATTTAAGGATAGTTCTATAGCCAAGTATGTGAATGCAAGTAAACATCTTAACCTCATGGATAAATGTGCAGTTCTAGCACTCCCGCTTTCATCTCTCGACAAGCTTAAAGTACTGCAGTTGAGTGCTAAGGTGGCAATTTCGCACATTGATTTGGCATCACCTTAACATCATTAAACGTTCCATGACGCAATAAAAAAGTACTGAGGGGCATTTGTACTAAGTAGAGAACATTTGTTGGCTAGCATGTTTCTCTACTTCAAGGGTGTTCCCCATTTGCCTGGGATTTTGAACTAAAATAGCCATTTTAAAGATCATTTGGTGCAGTTTACAGCCCCTCCGTTTTAAGACCCAGGCCCCACTAGTTTCCGGGCTATACGCCCACGAAGATGTGTAAACTTTTTCGGGGAGACTATTTCAAGGTCACTCAAGCATTCATGACGCCGTACTAACGCCATTCAAATCTTGCCATTCCATTGGCCACGCGGTGATCAAGGCTGAGACAAACCTGATGGTCGAGTCATTTTTATCTGACGTTCAGGAACACAATTTCCAGATATAATGGCCGTTAAGCGATCCTCAATCAATGTTGTGTAAGATACGATGACGTAATCAAACAATGACGTATTAAGCAGCATATTTACTAGACGAAGAAATTGTGTTGTTTAGAGCTGCCTTTTCCACTTAGAAGTGTCTCGATACTTATACCTGACTGAGCTTAATGCATCACATCTGATGCTTGCTTTAATATCTTCAAATGGGAAACATTCCCTTTGGAAATAACGCTATAACCGAAAAGGCAACGCTGTCCGCTACTGTGAAGACTCTGACATGGCCTGGTCGGCAGCGGCTCTGACGCCATAAAAAACGTTTCATGATGTTACGAAACAGTGACGTACCTGTTGAAGGACATCTTTATTAAATTAAATTATTTTGTTAGTCAGAGCAGTATTTTGCGCTTGAAAGCATACCAGTAGTCACAAATGAGCTTTTTCAATGATATCTGATCTGCTCTGATGTCCTCGATGTCTCCAATAGTGGGACATTCCCTTGAATATTAAATGAACCAGTCTGTAAACGTGGTTCGGATCGTGAGTAACCTTAAAACTCAGAAAATAGGAATTCTTGCTGGCTTATAGAAAAAAGTCGAGACAAATCACGATCAGTAATAAAATCATTTGGACCACTTGGATAGGCGATCCAGATGTTCAAAAATGCCCAAAAATGGTACCATGCAATGCAATGCAAAAATGCAAATAATGCTCAAAAAGAGCAATGAAAAGTAGCCCTCTGAGTAAAATTCACTTTGTAACGTGAAATCGAAGAAAAAGTAAAGCAAAATGATATTCCCGGCGGCTTGACATTCAAACCTTGCGAGAATCTAAAGGCACGTGACGTTATGCAGGTATAATTCCGCCTACTTGTCACGCCACACATGCTGTTCTCGCATGCGCCATCACAAGAGTAGCGGTGTCCGCAGGTGCCCAGGGTATGGGGTCAGAGCTATTAACTGGCACGTCCAAACTTCACCCAAATCAGAAGCGCTCATTGTCTCGAGCGGCCACATTGCTGCGGGAAGTCCTCTGAACCCTCGCCTCGAAATAATCGCATCAGTAACTGCATTTAAACATCCCGGCATCGCTCTAGATCGCCGAGTCACCTTTGCCCCCACTCTTCGCAGTCTCAGGACTATCACGACATTCAAAAACACTCCGACGCACAGACCAGCACACAGCGCAAGCGCACTGCAATCAGCACACGGGTCCAGCACGCACGCCAGCGACTCCACCTACCACACACTGACACGCTCCCGACACCACCACCACTTCGCACATCACCACCGCACCCTCCCCCCACAACACCACCGCTCCCCGCACCGCCACCGCTCCCCACACCACCACCGTCCCCCACACCGCCACCGCTCCCCACACCGCCACCGCTCCCGACACCACCACCACTTCGCACATCACCACCGCACCCTCCCCCCACAACACCACCGCTCCCCACACCGCCACCGCTCCCGACACCACCACCACTTCGCACATCACCACCGCACCCTCCCCCCACAACACCACCGCTCCCCGCACCGCCACCGCTCCCCACACCACCACCGTCCCCCACACGCCACCGCTCCCCACACCGCCACCGCTCCCGACACCACCACCACTTCGCACACCACCACCGCCCCCTCGCCCCACATCACCACCGCTCCCCGCACCGCCACCGCTCCCCACACCGCCACCGTCCCCCACACCACCACCGTCCCCCACACCACCACCGTCCCCACACACCACCACCGTCCCCCACACCACCACCGTCCCCCACACCACCACCGCTCTTCACACCGCCACCGCTCCCCATACCACCACCGTCCCCCACACCACCACCGTCCCCACACCACCACCGCTCTTCACACCGCCACCGCTCCCCACACCACCACCGTCCCCCACACCACCACCGCTCCCCACACCACCACCGTCCCCCCACACCACCACCGCTCCCCACACCACCACCACTTCGCACATCACACCGCCCCCTCCCCCACATCACCACCGCTCCCCGCACCGCCACCGCTCCCCACACCGCCACCGCTCCCCACGCCGCCACTGCTCCCCACACCACCACCGTCCCCCCACACCACCACCGCTCCCCACACCACCACCGCTCCTCACACCGCCACCGCTCCCCACATCACCACCGCCCCCTCCCCCCACATCACCACCGCTCCCCGCACCGCCACCGCTCCCCACACCACCACCGACCCCCACACCACCACCGCTCCCCACACCGCCACCGCTCCCCACGCCACCACCGTCCCCCACACCGCCACCGTTCCCCACACCACCACTGCTCCCCACACCACCACCGTTCCCCACACCACCACCGTCCCCCACACCACCACCGCTCCCCGCACCGCCACCGTCCCCCACACCACCACCGCTCTTCACACCGCCACCGCTCCCCATACCACCACCGTCTCCCACACCACACCGCCACCGCTCCCCACACTGACACGCTCTCCACATCACCGCTGCTCCCCACACCACCACCGCTCCCCACACCACAACTACGTCCAACTGGCTGGACGCCAACCCCATTGTGCAACATTCGGCTCCTCTTTCAAAACAAAACACGCCGTAACGTATGCAAAGATAAACACGCTCATGACAGAGTTTAAAACAGAAAAAATCCTGATGCACACACACACACACACACACACACACACACACACACACACACACACACACACACACACACACACACACACACACACACACACACACACACACACACACACACACACACACACACACACACACACACACACACACACACACACAACACACACACACACACACACACACACACACACACTATATATATATATATATATATATATATATATATATATATTTATATCTATATCTATATCTATATATAGATGGATGAATCATGCGCAGACTCCCACACAAAAGCTGTATACATATGATAACCATCAAAAATCCAACCGACTTTCTGGTCATCACGGCATTTACACCGCCGGGGTAATAGCCCTTTGTTCTTCCCTGCGCTCATGCGGTATATCAAAAGACACAATTCATAGCAGATCATCATATGGTCAGGCTCCCGCTTATCCATCCAAGCAATAGCCTCTATTCACAAGACATTCCATCCCGGCATAGCGCAAATCAGACACACTTTAATCTTTTCCGCAGTATTACGATACCACCTTTGTGTGGATACCAGGCCACTCAGGTATACACTGAAACGATCTAGCACATGTCCCCGCCACCCATACGCAGTCATTTTTCTCCCCAGATTCCGGATAAAATTAACGTGCCCAACTCCACTTGCAAGCAATTTCCCCAACGTGAGGCCATCGCGCACCACTCATGCACAGCATCAAGTAACGATTCGAACACTGGAATAACACACGACAAAACACGCACCTGAAGCAGGCACTGCTCACGAGGCTCCGGACAGGCCGCGCCAAATTAGCGCATTTACATAGTGTCGGAAGCACACACCTTCTCTACTTCACACCCGCCGCACCCCATACACCCGTCGATGCATGTTCTACTCGCGCGTTCTAGACACCGACGCTCACGACAACCACTCGTATCGCTTCACACATACACATAGGCTCCCACCCACACCCACAACCTTTCTAGGCGGCTCCTATCCGGCCATTTTCGACCTCTTCTTCGAATTTGTACGCAACACAAACTTATATAATCAGATCTGAATGTTGCGATGTTGACAGTTGAAAACCCCACACAGTTGACAACGTGCAGGTTCTCTTTGTCGAGGGTTTTCCACGCAAAATTCGGCCAAAAGGTGCTGTTTTTCCCATTTGCTTAGGAATCCGTTTTTTCTGGTGGGGTTTATCTCGTATCAACAAAGCAGATCACACACCAAGGTCGCGCCGGGCCGCTGAGCCGGCTCCCTGGTCGCAGCCGGGACCACAGAACCAGGGTTTATTTTGCAGCAATGATGTCGGACTGATCCATCGGTTGAACCGAAGGGGGAAGCCGACTGCAGCAACGAAGCGGTCCCGACTCCCGCACTGTGTTGTACTGTGTTGCCCTTTGTGTATGTGTGTACCTGATTGTGCTTAATATGCGGATATGTATCTCGCCGCGTTTTTATTTACTTGCATTTCATACGAATCAAATAAGTGGTTTGATGTAACGTGGCTTTCCCTATCCCTTGCTTTGAACCGGATGACATTAGCTGCCTCAACGTAGCTTTATGCCTGGCCTTCAGCCAAAGTTAAGTTCCTCCCTCTGCCATTGCTTGAAATTGACGAGGGCAAAAACAAGAATAAAAGAATTACCACCTGGTAGAAAGGACGCGATAAGCAAATTAATATGACAAGCAAATGCTCACGGGGCAGCCCTGACCTGTGTGAGTGTATTCCTAGTCCACACGAATACACTTGGTGTCTCAGCTGCGCAGCGTTGGGGCATTGTACCATTACGTCACGCAAGATAATCATGCCGGGTAGCGCTAGGTTACTGGACCATCTGGGACCGCTGATCATGTCCACATCCTGAGCTGAGGACCGCCGGCGCCAGCTGAACTCAGCATTATTGTTACATAGCTCTAGCTAGACCTCATTTGTGTGGATAAGGGGAGGATCAGTCTGTTGTATCGATCACAGCGTCACATAACTATCCCGATCATTGACATGATGCCGGGAGCATCGAAGCAGCCATGTACCCAAGTGTTCAGAAGTCGGTGCAGAACGTGGTGGTCGCTGACATGTTGTTATCCAGGGTCTGTTCTCCTCGAAAACCCTCCGAGCAGTGAAATAGCGAAATTCGTACAACGCCGAAGTCTTAGTGTATACTGTGGGCCTGGCTGCCCCAACTCTCTTTCTTTTGGCCAACCCGTAGTACAGAAAGTGATGTAGAAGCAACGTTGCACCATTTCTATAAGCGCAATTCCAGCACAGAATAATCTGGCACTGCCGAATATTTAGAGTTCCGTGTCTTCGATAGGACTTATGCATGGAAGGTTTGTAGATCTGTTAAAATGTTGTACTGTAAACAACCTGATTTTAACGATTCGCAAAAAATTACCAAAAGAAACAGAACGACGTGGATCGGAATCAAGGCTGAAGACAAAACTCAGATTTCAAGGGCGTTCGAGATTATAATGATTCTGATAGGGACTACATCTGAGAGCAACGTTTCATAATTCTTTTTCGCTCTAGAGCGAGTAGAAAATTGCGATTCTCAAATACTTCGTGGCCAGAAAATCCAGAAACCCTAATCCATCGCCAATGTGGCGCACCGGCAGGGGCAGATCCAGGATCTCGTCAAGGGGGGGGGGCACACAACATTGTGGGGCCCCCTGGAGTTTGGGGCCCCTCCAAAAATTATCCTTGTATTTTGGTCATTACATTTTAAGACAAGTCGTATGTAACATTAAACATGCATATGTATATATATATATATATATATATATATATATATATATATATAATATATATATATATGTATATATATATATATATATATATATACATTTTAAGACAAGTCGTATGTAACATTAAACATGCATATGTATATGTATATGTATATAATATATATATATATATATATATATATATATATATATATATATATATATATATATGTATGTATATATTACCTATATATATATATGTATATACATATATGTATATATATGTATATATATATCATATATATATATATATATATATATATATATATATATATATATGTAATTTAGCTATATATTTAGCTATATATTTAGCTGGTCCCAGCCATCCTGCCGCCCTGGGACGTCTTCTGCCCCAGCCGCACTGCCGCCCTGGGACGTCGTCTACCCCAGTTGCACTGTCGACCCGTCGCCTGTGCTCTGCCCGGGGCGCAGGAATGGACGTCACAGAGCCACCCGGCGACACCGCCTCACCGGCTGGCTGCTGATCTAAGGCTCCCCATCGGCGGGCTGCTGGGCCACCGCTGGGAGCGCTGGTGAGCCGGGACGGGCTGACCTAGCTGGCTGACTGGCCGTGACCGACTGGCCAGCTGACCGGCTGACTGGGACCGACCGACCAGCTGACCGGCATGACTGGGATCGACTTGACCAGCTGACCGGTTGACTGGAACCGACTGACCTGCTGGGCGGCTGGCCGAACTCGTGTGCGCGAGTACTGTCGAGGGCGCCCGGCACGGGAGCGTAGCTTCGCTCCTTTTTTTGGTTTTGGAAAGGGGCCGTCTGAGCAAAACAAGTGCTAAATCCACCCAAAAATCCACCATCAATGGCTGCCAACTAATTTTCACACCTGCCCCCATCGTTAGTGAGCTGGAGCCACCAATAGAATAGGACCCTGGGCCGGCGACTATGCCTATCTGGCAGTGATGAATCACTTAGTATATGGTTAGCGTTCCCGCCGCCTCCTCGCCGATAAAGACCAAGCCCAGAAAGGAATTGATACGTTTTGTGGGCACTGACCTGTCGACCACCGTGCTGCTGTGCGTGACACGACTGCGTGTATGTGTGTGCACGCATCGCATGTGTGTGTGTTGGCTCGTCTTTGTTCTTGCCTCATATCCACCATCACTGTGTGCTTTGCTGGGCCGCTAATTAATGAATGGCTAGATTCATTTGTATAATCACATCTACGGCGGTCCAAGCCAAAGCTTCCTGTTGCTGCAAACATCTTTTACGAAAGACGATACCCTGGAAACAAAGGATGCACACCATTTTGAAATTAAAATAACGATGTAATGATGGCTTCTCACACTGAAAATCGCTAGGGGTCAATATGCGGTGAGCTATCAGTAAGGGAATTTTAGGAATCGCTTTCCACAATGGCATGCAGGCTTATCTATTTATTTTGGTGGCAAGAAAGGCCAGAGCACTGTTAGAGCGAGGCTACTAAAATTCATTACATTCCCATCTTGATCGTTATAATGATCAAAAGAAAGCAGTTCCAACACTTATCAAGAAAAATTAGCGCTTAATCAAGGCTGCTGCCCAATACTACAGCACAAGCCGCTAGCTTCATCTTCAGTTTGAGACCAGCTTACGAGTTCCTTGCATCCAGCCGTATACCGCTATATGACACTATAAGCTGAGTAATACCAGTAATGGCAAGCAATACAACATAGAAGATATGCTGTTTTACGGACTATGTGCTGCGAATGGATATGCGCTTCCATCTGAGCGATGTATACTACCGTCTCAGTTGATCCTGCAAATTATTCTCGATGGCATGACCGCGCACTGGGAGCGCACCTGTAAGCTCCCTAAACCACTTAAGTAAAAATGCTGCAACTATCACATTTTACCACTTTGACCAGCAGGTGATTAGACCTAACTCGATTTTTTGGAAAACCCCATGCAATCTCATTGAACAACGCTACAACAGATGCGGACAAGGTGATACCATCAGACCTCTGGCATATTCAAGCGAACATCTCTGGACACGATTCAGCATTTTTCTTTTCAGTGCTTTCAGCGCCTTGATCTATCCTAAAGCACACTGTGAAGGATGAAGACCAAGCCCAGAAAGGAGCTGATAATTTGTGCGGTAGTTTTTCTCCTGCTTACGGCTCTGCTCTGAACTAACCGTTATGTAAAATAAAGTTTCCAAAATGGTCAATGTCTTATTGAAGCAAAGGAAATGTGGGAGAGGTCTGAACATTCTGTTTCTTTTAGTTAAAGCATTCAGATCGCCACAACTCTTGGCTTCATTGTGGCAACTTGGTCGAGCCCAAAGGCATGCACGATAGTTATTCTTAAACTAGTAGCGGCTGAAAAATCTTCGAGTGAAATATGAGGCAAGTAAAAACATTTGGCATCGAGCAGGCCGTTGCAACGCATCTGGTGATATTTGCTGCCCCTCCCCGTATTACGGCACTTGTCATCCGCCTCGACTAACACTCTGCCTTGGACGGCACGCATGGTCACAAAGCTGGATGGGTTGGTGAAAGCTGGTGTGGCGTTGAGATGCGTCCAAATTTGAAAAAATATCCGATTCCATGTTGGTGCTATCTTGGAACTAACCGTGACTTGATGTATCCGCCTCTGTAGCACTTGAACTCTGACAACAACACGGCTACTTTGTTATGAATACGCAGCCTGTTCGAGTTTACCCACACCTAAACCATGTCATGTATTTCTACAATAAATCTTACTTGATTGGACCCTGGCGCAACCTGTCTCCGCCCCTGCAGTATCCACGCATTAAATGTCGAATACTTGGCCAGTATCATGTGAGCAAAATAACACTGCTTTTAGAGTCGCCGCTAACATCCGTGCATGGCATAGGCCCTTGCATGTGTCATGCATCCGCCGATATCAATCCAAAGCCTTCAGTATAGACACAACTAGCTATATGTAATATATTTGGACACATATATGCTTGCTTTGGCCAAATATCGGCATTCAGTAAGTGGAAGTGCGCAGCCAATACACGCCTTCGTAAATACTGCGATTTATGTTGGCATGCCTTCCGCAAAGCACACCTGCCGCTTCACGTGGAAAAGGGTCAAAATATTTGCCATCAATGTCAAAGACTGAAAGATAAACTATAAGTAGACAATTGGATCAAATATGAATGGGAGTGTCAGATTAATCATCAGAACACGCCGCCAAGTTTCGGCGTTCAAGATTAAAAGTTTTGGCGATGAGAACGGAAGGCCCGGGTGGCGCAGTTAGCCCCCGCTTAGGGTAGGATTGAGCAAAGTAAATATATGAACATGACGGCGCTGGCTACTTCTCATCACATGACTTCATTTACCTACGCATTTTATTCCGTACATCTCTTTATTTTAAACAAGGCTTACATAAAGACACCAGTGGTGAAATACATCAAAATCATGCTCGAACCATCAACTATAATATACCAGGAACGTGGCGGAACTTCATGCATTGCATCGAGGATCCAAGTGATAATTTTTGCCGACCTATTGGGTTATTTGAGCCTCGACACCGGGATTGAAGAAAAGTATATCTGGAGAAGATCCCATTACACTATGCAGCGTGCCTTACACAATTAGCTCTCCGCTCCTCTCACACATACGTGCGCAGGCAAGCTTAGAAGATCTAATCTTTCAAATTTTAGTCGAATATATAGGGCGTATCTGTCGGTCGGTAGAGTCGAGCCTCCAATTGCATCATCACGAACAACACCCGTTGAGCAGTCGAATACGTAACACGATATCAGCCCAATATCGTAGACTGGTTTATTGCAGACCGCTATACCGAACAGATTGTGGACAAAAATACGCATACAAAAAGTACAAATGGCAATCGTTCGTAGCCTGTATCATAAAGTTCATATGCCTTTGTCAGGATAAGAGACGTAGGGTATAAATTTCATATCGACAAAAGGTTTAATGCAAAAAGTATGTACAGATAAAGATCGTGTGAGATCATGTAAGTAGGAACAAAGTTATGGAGGAAAATATTCGTGCTCGCAAACGTTTGTGTGAAAGGTTTTAAGCAACTGTTTGAACCCCAAATGCTCGCGCGCAAATGTTCGTCAAGGACAATGTTCTTTTGGCAAAAGAACGCAAGCAAAGGTTCGTTCTTAGATATATGATGTAGCTACACAATGTATAGACGCAAATGCTCATCACGTTACATTTGTTTGACGAAAGTATCTGAACAAAACTTCGTATGCTGATACATCATGTAAGCACGTACACAAAGTTCATGCTCAAATGCTTCTCAGGCACAAATTTTGTTTGGCAAAGCACGTGCTGAGAACGTCGTATGCAGACGTATCCTACAAGTTCGAGGGCAGATCTCAACCCTTGGTGGTAGCCGTCGGATGAGTGATTGCTGCGGGGGGCCACTGCATCCCGTCGGCTGGGGAGAGAAGACGGGGTTGGTGGTGCAGGCGACAGTTGCATCTATGCAATTGTCAGTGCCTCACCTTACCAATAGATCAGGAGAAATATCATGACTATCCCGACTCTTTATGACATGAAGCTAAGCCCCCTGAGGCGGTCAGCAAAAAAACTCGAATAAGTTGGAGCAGTGCGCGATGGGCCTGAGATGGAGGTGACTGGAGGTTTCGACAGCTAAAGAGCCGTGTCCACTGCAGGTGGCCCGCCGAGCCGCTGTGCTCTCCCGTTAACTCCACTCCAACGACGGCTCTGTCGAAGACTTCGCGTGACACCCCGTGGGCGTGCCATGTGTCACTGACACCAACTGATGGACGCGTTGAGACAGACAAAGATAGATGAAGGCTCCGCGTGACACCCCGTGAGCGTGCCATGTGTCACTGACACCAGCTGATGGACGCGTTGAGGGTCAGCTTGCTTGTGGAATACGGTGGTCAGACGCGCCAATGAGACCTGGCATGCGGTTGCTTATATGCGGCAAATCGGAGTCCAAAGAGAATGATGCGCTACATAGGCCCTCTTCAATTCACTCCCTTCGATTAGTACCTTGTGTGCGTCCGACCCGACATTGTACGAGAGTATCACTTTTAAACTGCACGCGAAAAGAGCTAGACATCGTAAACTCAAATTCACACCTTAGGTCATTCCAGGAAAAAAAATTTGAAGGAATTTGCGAGCTGACTGTGCATAATTTGTTGAGCTGGTGGTCAGTAGGTCTTGGAACGCTGTACGTAAAAGAATTAGCCACCATCTCGAAGGCAATTCTTTCTATGCAGTTCTCTCTAAGCTTAATGTCCAGCATTCTAGAAATTTGGGGGGCACCCAAGGACCCCGCTTCTATGCTGCTCACGAACTTTTGCGCGCATGCTTTCGCCATGTCAACTTTATTCGTTACGAAAACTTCATTCAACTGCCTAAGAAAAATTGCTACGCAATTTATACATACGAGCTGTTCATTCTATGAGCTTTTATCCCGATAAACTTGTGTCAATGCAAACATTTTTTCATGCGCACTTTATATCATAGGAATATTAGCTCACACACTTCTAAGCACACTTTTGCGTACGAAATTCTGCCATGCGAACTTGACAGTTTACGCACATTCGTTTACGAACAATTGCATACGCTTTGCGTATGTCAATTGTGACAGCGTCCATGGTGGCTTGTCATCAAAACGCCTGTTACACCTCTGTGGAGGAGCAAGGAACAGCTTAATATTCGCAAAGAAGTGTAATTAACTGATTTGCATCCCAACGGTTGCTGGCTTGTTCATTGACAGATTCTACTGACCAGGAAAACTATCCTGCATTGACTTCCTTCACGCTCCTCGTGATGTTGGACAACCAGATGCAGGCGAAAAGTGCTTTTGCTGATATGAATAACACTGTTGATGATTGTAGGATTGCTCTACGTTAAGCGGCGCTGTTCCGTTGCTATGCAAGCTTTACTGCTGATTTGTAAGCTTGTTCACCAATGCTTACCTGACAACTAAGAGACTAAGTAAGTTGTAGTATAGTAAATATGCGTAAGTTAAGCTACTTCTGTCTGATCTATGACAATTAAGAGACCCGAACACATTCTGAGACCAGGTTGCAACACAGATCCTCAATCTGACAGTCAAGCATGCAAGGAATCATTGTCATGGGCCAGCGTGCCTCACGACGGCCTTCCCCGCCCGGGCACCGCCGACTCGGCTGTTGGATAAAAATGGCCGGATGTTGCGACCCTTTACCGGCCACAGACGACGGGCCGAGCCCTTCCGCCTCCTACCCCTCTGTCACCGCGGCCAAACCTGTAGCTACGTCGCCCCATGAGTGGACTCATTAGTTCAGAGGCAGGCCAGGACAAACGCCCATGGTGATGGCGCGAATGGGTGCAAGTGTCCGTTGTAGACTGTAGTTGTACTTTTTTATTATTTTTTTCTCGACAACCAACCACGAGGTGGCTTTTCAGATTTCGGCTCATTGCAACATTCGGTAGCCTCGGGTGTTACATCACTCGCTCACAACATGTTACAAAAACACATTACAACACGTAACAATGCACACACACACACACACACACACACACACACACACACACACACACACACACACACACACACACACACACACACACACACACACACACAACACACACACACACCACACACACACACACACACACACACACACACACACACACACACACACACACACATATACATATACATATACATATATATATATATATATATATATATATATATATATATATATATATATATAACAGGCTTTGGTACGAAATATGCCATAACATACGACGCTATGAACTAGATTACAGAATATAACATAACATCCAATGCGATCACACCAGTAACTAGCATATAATCAAAACCAAGATGCATGACCTAATATCTGGGCTTTGAAATGCGAGTCTTTAATCCCTCGAAAGTCAGAGATGAAGACAGTGGTGGCCAGAGGTAGGCGGCTCCAAGCTGACCCGGCACGATAACGAAAGGCTCACTTGGTGGCTTCTAATCGGCACCTGTGCAGGTGGAGAGACATTGGTATAAAGGAGCGCGTCTCCCTCAGTGAAAGAGAGGAGCGTGGCTTAAAGAGATCGAACAGCCGGCGGCGATTCTTTGCATTTTAGGGCTTTGAATACTTTCAGTACGTCCCTCTCTTTCGCCAAGTAATCAGTTCGGGGCCAGCCTAGATTCCAGAGTCGGTATTGTATGCTGGCTGCGTTTTATGCCAAATACAATCCTGGCGGCAAAATTGGAAACTTCTTCAGTCTTTTATACCTGGCACTTGATCACACCAACCCATACGCATATTTATGTGGAAAAAACGCAGGTCTCCATAATTTTAAGATCATTAGGTGTAAAGTAGTGGCTGAGTCGGTACAGCATGATTACATTCCGTTGATTGTAATGCAAAATAATGGATAATGGGCATAAAATTATAATTCCGTCGCATTTTGTACGACTTTTTGATGTGCTTTTCTCACGAAAACGTTGATTCTACCATTACACCGAGAAATTTGATGTGCCGTGTAGGTGAGGTATCCTATCCGTCTATCGCAGAGTGAAAATAACAGGTTTCCTTTAAATCATGTTTTACACCTACGCGAACAAATTCGGTTTTGTTCCATGTGTCTCATGCCTGAAACTGCCTCTGCGCAGTCGCATGCAGAAGTGGTTTGCACCCTAGTCATGTACCTCTCCAACTGGGATCCCTGGGCCCCAAACAGTTCATCCCATACGCACTTTTGTCCTAAAACTATTCCGAACCCTGGCTACGTGCTGCCATCTATATCGAGACTTACTTTTAGATAGCGTCACCTAGGTAGTCAAACAGTCAGGAACATTAACTACGGACCGGCGGGTTTTGCAGCGGCAACAAATGCCAGTATCTGCTTTTTCCTTCCAGCCTACTAGTAAATACGCCATTAAAATTATGTCATAAATTGATTAACGTTCGAATTCATGAATATGTTGCCGTGAGGGTACATCTCATTATATTTAAGTTTATGGAAATAATCTGCTATACCATATTTTCTGCTTCAAAAACACCGGCGGGGAGAAGTGACAGCTGCGGTTTTAGCTGGGGCGGTGTGAAACGGGGAGGTCAGGGGTGCGGCGAGAAAGAGACCTGAATTAATTGAGAATCACGCTGGTAGCGGACGGCTGGTGCCTAGTAACGAGGTGAGATGACACGGGGGAGAAAATTGAAGGGAGAGATGAAAGCTTCAGCCAACTGGACAGGGAATCAATTTGGGGATGGCTTTGGTCTGCATTCGCTTACGTCTGCACTGCGCCCCGAGCTGACAGGCGTAACCTATAGCGGGAGAAGGGTTGGTCCGCCACCTCTTGGACTCTTTCGCTATAGTTGGTTCCTGACTGACCGCTAAGGTGAGGGTTGTCGCCAGCGTAGACCTCGCGCTTCCAATAAACTCGACTGAAGCTGGTGCGAAGCCCATGCGATGTCGAAAGCAGCAGATGCACAAGACGTTTTGGAATACTTTTGCCGACATCATTTAGCTCTATGTGCGATAGCATGACGACGCATAGCGTTTTACCTTGCATTCGTCGCACAGTTCACATCAACCGACGCGTGGATCCATGGTGTTGCGGGCAGTGGAAAAATCGAGGATATTGGCCACAAACATTTTCAGCCGTTTGTGAGGTCACAAAGCCCAAAATTACTGCCAACCTGTTAGTATTTCCGGGCGAGACCTGGCGGTGTGGGACGAAGCTAGATGGAGGTGAACCTAGGCGTAGGAACGTTTCAAGAAGTGTGTATGGGGGGGGGAGGGGGCAAGCTCAGGGTGTACCTCAGAAACTTTTTCTGGGAAGCGAACCCGATGATGGGGGGGGGGGGGGGGGGGGTAGAGATGGAGTTTGTTATCATTCTTTATTCCAATGCTATGGCTGTTATGCTATATATGCATTTAAAGCTGTTTCTTAATGGTGCACAATCTTGCCCATCCGACTCACCTCTGTCATTCGGCAAATAAGGCCATAAAGCTTCCCAGGATTCTTCGTCCATTTTAACACTGTGTTTTCTGTGGAGGCGAAATTCCACGAGCGGGTAGGCATTTTGGGTCGTCAAGGAGGCATCTGACCCCACAGGGTAGATGCCAAGATACGGCCTGGATATTGGCTGGTGAGATGGCTCTTCCGGCTGTCGTTCTGGCGACAGGGGGCAGGATCTCCTGGTTTATCCGGATGCCATAAGAAAGATATATCATGTCACATTGTTCAGAAGGCCTCCCTGACACGGAGGCCTTCTGACCAGCGCAGTTGGCCCGGATCAGCACAAACGCTCATCGAGGCAACATCCCTGATGGCCGCATGTGGTCCAATAGTTGTCACATAGACTCCAGGTTCCATGTTTTCTGTGTTCTTCGGAAATAATGAGGACCCCCTGAACGTAGATTAAAGATGAGAGGGGGTCCCAAATTTTTACCAGCATGGCTAATCCATGGTCATCTTAAAATATTCAAGATTAAATCAGAAATGATTACCGATAAAAAACTATGTAAAATGGTTTTGAACGTGCGCGCTCGCAAGTTGTAGCAGCAACAGCCTCGACGCCCCGCGTTACAGTCTCCATGGGCCGCGCGACGTCGGCCTTGCTGCTGTGACACTAAGCAGATGGCCAATAAGCGAACGAAAAAGATGACACGTCTTGATGAAGGTGGGTGATGAAATATGTAAATCGTCATGTACGTTAAATGCAGCTCAAAATTAAGCTAGACACAGCCCTCATTTGAACAATGTGTGTGTGGGGGGGGGGGACCCTGCTGGCCACCCACCTTGAAAATTGGGACCATGGCCCCTGCCCCCCCCCCCCCCCTGTTCCTACACCCATGAGCTGAACAGAGCCAAGTGGGATCGGACACGATCGGACGGGACCGGATGAAACCGGAAGGAACGTTGTGGGGCTGAACCGCACCTTATGGCTGAGAACGGACCAGATGGAACCAAACGGGCTTGGAAGTGATTAAGTGATTGAGCCAAACCAGGTGGGATTAGACGATATCAAACACTATTGGGCTTTACGGATAGAAGCCGGCGGTACCAGACGTAACCGGACGGCGCGGGATCGCCAGAGATGGTCCGGATCGGACGGGGTGGCGCGGGACTAGACAGTGGCGCATGGGACCAGACGCGATGGGGAGGCACCGGATGGGACTGGACGCGACTGGAGTGGGCTGGAGGAGGCGAGAATGGGCTGGACGTGGCTGGATGGAACCAAATAGGCTAGACAAGACTGAATAAACCAAGTGGGACCAGACTAAACCAGACCAAACGAGGCCAAATGGTACCAGGTGGGATCATACAGGACCCTACGGGCCCTGACGGGATCAGACGGGCCCGGTCTGGTCCTGAAGGTTCCGTTCTAGTCCCAGCTAGTGCCGCCCTGCCCCGTCCTGTCCCGTCCCGTTCCGTCCCGTTGCCATCGGCCACGTGACTTGCCGTCCGATCCCGTCCCAGCACACCATATGTGTGGTCCCATCAGGCATCGTCCAGTCTAGCCCGGTCCCAGGTCGTGCACGGTTCCACCTGATCCCCATCTGGTCTCTGCCGTTTCACCCTGTACCATCTGATCCCATTTTGTAGCGTTTTGTATTCGGTCACGTCCGTTGCCGTCCGATTTCATCTGACCCTGTCTGGTCAGGTCCAATCCTGTCCGGTCCCGTTGGATCCTGTCCGGTCCTGTCCGATCCCGTTTGGTCCCATTCCATCTTACCCAGTTCTGTCCGATCTTGTCTGCTCATGTCCGGTCCCGTCCGATCCTGTCCGCTCCCGTCCGATCCTGTCCGCTCCCGTCCGATCCAGTCCAGTCCCCTTCGGTCCCGTCCGGTCCTGTCCTGTCCGGTTCTGTTCTGTCCGGTCCTGTCCGGTCCTGTCCCGTCCAGTTCGGCCAGGTCCCTCCCGATCCGCTCCGGTACCATCTGGCTTCAGTGATGTTCCGTTCGCTTGCTTCCCGTAATGCCCGGTGGCGTCCAATTCCGCTCAGTCCCGTCTGGTCCTGTGATGTTCCGTTCGCTTGCTTCCTGTAATGCCCGGTGGCGTCCAATTCCGCTCAGTCCCGTCTGGCCCTGCCCGCCTCCATCCGGTCCCGTCCCGTCCCACCTAACCCCAAAAGGTCTCATCTGCTTAAGTCCGGTCCTATCTGATCTGTCCTATCGGTCGGTCCTATTCGCCCGGTCTCGTCTGGTTTGGTCTGGTTCAGTCTTACCTCATGAGGTTACGTCCGGTTTTGTCCGGTTCCGTCCCGTCGGGTCCGGTTTCATGTTTCCCGTTTTGTCCCACCCGGTTCATTTCGGTCACGTTTAATGCCAACCGATTCCGTCAGGCTCTAATAAGTCCCTTCTGGTTCCGTCCTGTCCCGCTGGCCCATTTCTTTTCCGTCCGGTTCCGTCCGGTCACGTCCAGTGCCGTCCGATCCCGTCTGGGCCTGTCCATTACTGTCCGGTCCCATCTGATTCTATCTCGTCCGGATTCATTCGCTCCCGTCTGGTCTGGTCGCGCCCAGTCTTGTTTGGAGTAGTTCCGTCCAGTTCCATCTTGCTTTATAGTGTTCCAGCTCGCTCCGGTGCCGTCCGCTTCCGTCCGGCTCCGTGTGGCCCCGTTCCGTCCCTCTGGTTCTGTTCGGCCACCGTACGTCGGCTAGGGGCCTCACACATGACGGAAAGCGCCGGAAGCCATCATGGACTTGCTGGACTTAGGCGCATATGTAACTGTCATCAGGTTGGCAGTAATTTTGTGGTTGCGGGTCGTCATACATTCAGGTGGAAGTGTTGACAGACTGAACTATTTTTGCATAATCAGTCGTCAGCCGCACCGCAAATTTACGCGCCGCCTCATACCAAATGGGGGGGGGGGGGGGGGAGGAGGCAGCTGTGAGGGAAAACATCATTTATTGCCATCATATTGGACATAGAGCAAAGTGAAGGTGCTAAAACCATTCAGAAACGTGTGGCGTATCTACTTAAACCATTATAGCATGGTTTACATGACCAGTTAACTTGATTCCGCTCATTTTAAGAAGAGCAAGGCTTTCGCGGGCGATGCCAAATGACCTGCCCCCTCCCCCATCACCTTCTTAAGATAGGTCTGCTTGTACCACTGGCTCCCAGCTGCACCTAGCGTTTTCATTGTCAGCACAGGGTCGCGGACGCATGCATAAACAAATGCGTGAAGCGTGCTATGCACGGCGTCATGATTCATAGTATAACTGTGTGAAATCATGGGCCTAGAAGCAGAGGGGGACGGGAGGCCTTCACTTTTTTTTGTGGTTTTTGCTAGAATGTCTGGCATGATCCCTACGGCGATGCATGGAGGAAATTGTGGTAGCCGACCATGACATTCAGGATTTTCGAAAGGTTTAGGAAAGTCACAGGAAACCCAGTTTCCACTCATTAAACTAAGCACTGTGTCGACACAGCCCGTGAGCAAGGGGTGTAGGCTCCTATTCAGTTTGGGGCTTCAGCCCCCCCCCCCCCCCTCCACCCCATTTCGGCTTGCCCAGCTTGGGCTCCAGCCCCAACGTTGAGAAAAAAGTGGGCTGAATCCTGTTAGAAACCCGCGTGTTAGCTTCTTTTTTTGTTGTGTTTTTTTTTGTTTTTTGTTTTTTTATAGGTTGTGCCATTTTTCACTGCCTAGCCCCCCCCCCTCCCCTGCGACTCATTTGGGGAAACTACAACCCCTACGTTGAGCCGGACCATATCAAGTAAAAAATCTGGCGACTGTAGGTGAAGTATTGGTTATCTAACGATGACCGTGCCCGGAGGTCGTTCCACAATTATCCAAGCGACATTGCTGAGAAAACAGCACACGGAAACACCGGAGCGCTGTGAGATTTGGCATTGCTGACGATGCACTATTTCTGCGTATTTGGATATGAGGTCTTGGATCTGTATGCAATAGATCCAAAGCCTCATCAGGTCACTGAGTCATAAAGTTGTTTCTGGACAGACAGACAGATTGCTAGCATTGAAGGCACTAGCCGACAGACAGTGTGACGGCCGGCCCTGTTCCCTGTCAAGTAAGGCCCGCTCAGTCCTAAGGCTCGCCGGTAGTAATGCCTGTTTAGAAGCAAGGCCGCTAACGAACACATCTGACCTGAACGGAACTCAAATTTTCAACTTGGGCCCGGTCACCACAGTTTGTAGAATCAAATATTTTGTGTTACTATTAACGCTGTTTCGAGCACTTAAGGCAACAATAATTTGATTGTTATGATATATATATATATATATATATATATATCATAACAATGTTTTGAGGGAGAGAAGGATGGCGAGGACAAGTCGCCAAGTTTGAACCCATGCCTTGCACGGTTTGAACCTGTGACCGGAAAACCCAAAAGGGAGCTCTCATTCCGGCATAACATGAACAGGACGACTGTGAAAAGTCATCTCTTGACTTGCTGTTAGAAACGTTCCAAAGTCAAACTGGCAACGGTGTGTTAGGGGGCTCATGGTACAGCGCCTCTCAACAGCGGTAACGCCTAGCCTCAATAAACGATCCTTCAACGTGCTATGTGCTTCCGTCCCAAATGGTGTAACTGACATGAGCCAGCGAGCGAACGCTGAGCTCCCGGGCAGTGGTCTGAGATGTGTAAGTCCGTGACGTACCCAACAGACTCTCCGTATTGTTATGACAGCTTTGTTGACGTACAATTTTGCTCCCGGCGATGCAGTTGTGCCGAGCATTGCAGTAGCCATTCCCTCGATGTTCGGTGTTTCCGCCCACCCCCCACCGCAAGTGGTGCGGTCCAAAGCCGACCTCCCTACCCGCATCCACCCACAATCGGGGACCCAAAGTCGCGCTAACCTCGCTAGGTGTCTGTTTCAGAACTTTCTTATACACCAGTTGACCCGGATCTGCCCATTTACGCTTTCGAGTTTTGGACCGTAAGCTTATATACAATGTTCAGCATTGTTCCAGATGTACGCAACCGAGCTTGTCTTCTGTTTGTTCTACTTAGCGAGAAATTAATTCGTACTCCCTTCCTTGAAAGCATCTCACCTGAAAGCATTGGGTCAGACGGGAAAATTAAGCCGCATTGATGCATGACGGTTACGCTGTTCTGTTTTAAAGGCCTTCGTACAATGCGCTTTTCGCGGCATCGTCGTGCGCCGGCGCTGTGTCCAGCGCGTGCCGTCGGCTTCAGCGCGCGTCACTACACAGAGATGACGCACGTCCTCAGCACGCGACGTTTAGGGAAACTGCACTTACTTTATTCCGATTGCGGCTCTCAAGTCGGATTGGGGTCTGGCGCGGGACGGTCGTCGTCGCGCCGTTGGGTGTGAGGGGCGCGAGCTTGAATGCCCCTGCGTGCGGCCGTTTCCCCGGTAATCTGCACGGCGGGTGTGCTTAACCCCATTCATCATCCCCGACGCCGCCCGCCGGCCGGGCCGAGCAGACCTTCAAGTCGACGTCCCGCGATTGCATTTGTGAATATATTATGAGGCTTCGGCTTTGTGCTCTCATCGAGCCAGCTCAATATAGCCGGGGTATCTCAGGCGGCTGGCGGCTTTGATGTCGCATGTGCCGAAATGGCTTGAGTTGGAAGTCAAATGCACGCCACTTGCTTGGCAGCGGATTTGATTTGATAAGGCGGCAAATCGGCTGAAGAGGAGCGATGGAGCTTTTTGGATTGCAAGCAATGGAATCTTATTTCCAACGATTCTCCCTCATCTCGTCAATTTCGTGGAATGTATTAGTTGGTTTACAACGGGTTTATAACACCACATTCAACCAATCAATGCAGAGAAGCCAGGACAGCAAGTCTGAGCACACTCTTGGAAGATGCTACATTTGTTTAACTCACAATTTCCATCCTCGCCTGCCGCCCATCGGCGACGCCTCATCCCGGTCGGCCCAGTTTGTTCATGTGTGCCCCTCGAGAGCACCGCCACAGCGGTGCCAGTGCCACTAATGAAAACGTCCAGAGTGGATCAGAAAATGTTGCCCGCAGACGCTCAGCCCTCTGCCCCTGTCACCGTTGAGATTAGCACCGCGAATGAGAACAGCGTGATGTTTTGAATAAGAGAGTGCTGGGAAATTCATTCGCAAAAATGCGGGCACATCCTGCAGGAGCATGCGTCTGATATGCTAGCATTGTAGACAAAGACGAATGAAGTGCATTGCATTTTCCTGAGTGTGGCCACGGCTGCAAGCCATGGTTAGGACAGGTACATATTCAAATCTAAATTACCCTATCGCTGTGCAGTGTGCAGTGTTTCCAAACTTGGTACCTAATGACAGAAGGCGGGTGAGTGGGAGGCTGCAGCTGCTAGGATACTCCCTTTTTGACTGGCTATGCCCGGCTGGGTGCGCAGTTGTTCGGGTAAGTCGTTCCACAGTCGTGTTGAAGCTGAAACAAAGGCCAGCTGGAAGGGAGTCGTACCACCGTGTGGTAACGTATGTGAGGTGCCATTCCGGGGTGTCCGTTCCCTCTGGCTGGCTTGTGTTGGGGAGTATAAACTGTATAAAGCTGCGTGGAATGCTGGTATCGACCTCAGCTTGTGGTGCAGGTTGAATTTGCGGAGTTCGTAGCTACCTGGCACAATCATCTACCCCGGATCCGGTCTGAGTCGGACGGTCGGTAGTTGAGTTTGCGGAGTTCATGGCTACCCGACACAGTCATCTGCCCCGGATCCGGTCTGAGTCGGACGGTCGGTAGTTGAGTTTGCGGAGTTCATAGCTACCTGACAGTCATCTACCCCGGATCCGGTCTGAGCCGGACGGTAGGTAATTGAGTTTGCGGAGTTCATAGCTACCTGACACAGTCATCTACCCCGGATCCGGTCTAAGTCGGACGGTCGGTATGCGGAATGGTGTCCCCGTCATAAGTCATGCTGCCCCCACTTAAGTACTTAAGTTGGCCAACGTCGTGCGTGGCCACGTGTTCGTCGGGCCCCACGTCATGGGGAGGGAAAAACGGTAGGATGGACGACGCCGGAGTGGGGATTGTCTGCTGATGTACCTTGAAATTGAACGAAGGGAGCTTATTGCTAGGCTTGCCTTCTTAGTTGTTTCATTAATGCGAGTATGACACTTGACGTGCGATAAGATTGTGAATTGGGGCGAGGTCATTTTCAGCTTGTGTGCGAATGTTTGCTGAAGCCAAAACGTCAGTCAGCCGCGTGAACAACGCAAAAGGCTTTGAATTGCGTACGGAATAAAGTCAGGAATCATGGATACGCGCTTGGTAGCTGAGAATGAAGATGATGCGACCACAAAATTCCCCAATGTGATGTCACAGTGGGAAAAGCAGAGAGCGTGAGCTCTGCCTTGAGGGCAGACGCCTTTGGATATTGAGCGTTGTCACTTCACATAAAATCAAGATCGGTGGCAGTGAGTGAGGGGGCAGCTACCGGGGGACCCAAAGCCCTAGACAAAAAACTAACAATACAGCTATGGTGTTGCAATACAGCTCCCCCCCCCCCCCCGATCTCCATGAAGTTTTCACCGCCACTCAATCAAGCGCCCGAATATGACCTTAGGTTTACATGGATACGTTTTACGTATACATTTTGTGTTTTGGATACTGGTACACCAGTTGAGATATGCCCTCTAAACTATGTTGAGTGGAATGATCACAAACAATGAATAAACACCCGGCGTGTGCGAGGGCTCCAATTTGGTCTACGTAATCCTAGTTGGAGTATGCTGCCTTTTTGTACTACCAATTCATTGCTAGATCAGAGGAGTCCGATTTTATTGATCATGTCAGTTTTTTCTCGATATTCTAAGCTGCTCAGATCTTCTATTTGAAGTGGACGTCCTGACGGTACACATACGTCTGAACTCATAAATACGACAGTACTTATTACCTTATTCCTCGTGGAATAACCAGGAGAATGGATAGGTAGATAATTTGTATTTTGGCTACATGCCTTTATCGAAACGAATATCAGCAGTAACAAGTAATAATCAGTAGGAGTTTGTCATGCAAGTGTGGGTTTCAAAGGGTTTTCACGCAAAAAACGTGGCTGACGAAATGAGGTGTAAACCGTGTGAAAAACATGCGAGGAACATATGAGATGTCGGGGAGTCCATGCGCCCTATTCACTCGAAATGTATTGAACATATGCAACACGCTGAAAACAAAAACGGAGTGGCCATTTCGGCGACCATTTTTGACAAAACACACTCAGGCTGAATGTTTTGTCAAAAAAGAAATCCAGGTAGGTACGGACTCCTTAACACCCTTAAGTGCTCAAAGTCATCTGCACAGGACCATCCAGACAGGAAAATATGTGAATCCATTCTTGTAAAAAAGTCGCGACCGAAACTTGACATGCATCACGGCCGATTGTGCGATCGTGTTTTGTACCTCGATGTGTGGTGCGTGATAGCTTAAAACCGTTTGCATATAGGAGTGATAATTAACGCGTGATGCGTGATGCCTGTTTGGTTGAAATTGTTTGCATGTATAAGTGATGCGTGCTACGCAGTGCCTGTTTACTGGATATCGCTTGCATGCTTGAATGGTGCGTGATGTGTGATGCCTGTTTGTTTAAATCCGTTTGCATGTACACCAGTTGTTCGCGTATTTTAATTGTAAGTTGGATGTGCACTGTATCATAGAAGTGGCTCGCAATTGCTCCTTGTTTTATCGCCTGAATATTGGCGTCCTTTAAAAATGTGGCTCGCTGGTCAAAAAAAAAAAAACTGAAAAATCTGTAGGGTCTGCAGGCAATTTTGAATTTACCACTGATATCCGTTGCGATAAAGGCATGTAATCGAAATATCATTGCACCCATATTACGAGGAATAAAGCTATTGGACCTGTCTTATTTATATGCATAACATTCCTCGCAAATGCACTTAGGAACAATTGGCTGGACTCCATAGCTCTCACCCACCACAGTGAAGGAATGCTCTCAGATGCTTTGCTTCTCTCAACATGTGTGTTACGCAATGTTGATGATGCCCTAGTTGGCGAACATGTTTGTGCAGGAAAGTTATGCTAGTTTGAAGCATTTTATAGGGAAACTATGCAAACGATGGGGGCGTAATCATGGAATTCAACGAATCGCACCGAGACTGTCATTGCTCATCCGTGGTGTTTGGCACCACATTGGTCATTCACACCCGTAAGTGGCGGAGTACGTTCTGACCACCACCCTTGAGGTATATAGGGGGCCTGCTTGCGTCTTTAGGCAGCTTTTTCCTTTTTATGCCAATTTTGAACGACATCAACCAGAAATCCCCGCACAGTCACCGAGTCCGCAACGAACATCGCACGTAAATGTTTTTCCTACCCAAGGTAGCTCACACCGGAAATGAAACTCGAGACTACGCAGAAATAAGAGGGTGATGTTGTACTGAAATGCTGACCGTGTAGTTCGGACTGGCAATAATTAGTTTGCGTCAACAAACTAAACTGCATGCGATACCTCGCTTGGGCTGCGCCGACACTCGCGAGCGCCGTTATTAGACACAGCTGCTTCTGAGGTTTCGCTACATTATGTTTTTGAAACATGCCCCAAATGTGGCACACTCCCTGTCCATGGCCCCGCTTTTTTGTAAAAGTAGCTCTGGGCGGACGCGACGGGACGGGAGGATGGGGGTCCGTGCGAAGTTTTGAGGGAACGCTAAACCTAATCGTATAGCCAAAGTGATTGTGTACATCCAACCTTGCTGGCAAATACGTCATCGCTGCGGCTTCATCTTTGCTGTTTGGATTCTCAGAGCAGCGGATGCACTGCTGAAGACCCCGCTGTCTCGGATTGTTTTATGTCCGGATGCATTCTTCATCGCCGCAGCGGTGGCCGACAGTCTCTTCGTGTCCCATTCCAAGCCTTTTGTCCAGATGCCCGCTCGCAAAACCAACACCGCCGCCAAATGAAACTGTCGTCCGGAGCGGCGTGCGCCATAATTCGCCGCTTGAAAGTGACGGCCGCTTCCCCACCCTGGCGCCAACCAAACTAAGCCGAAATGCAAACAGCGATTCGGCTGGTGAACTCAACTCAAACTGCCGTCATTCACCGTAATGGAGCTCGGCTCCCGCGCCGGACTCGCGCGCGCGCGCGCGCCGCCGCCGAGCCGGTTATGAGCGGCATGACGTCATCACGCTGATGAACCGCCGGCAGGCTGGCCGAGAGAGCGGCGCTAAAGTTTTAATTTGACTGTTGATTGATTGTGCCGCGCGTGGCTGTCGCGTCGCCCGCTGCAGGGAGATGTCGGGCCGTCGCTCGAGCCGCGCGTTGGGGGTGGCCCGATGGGCCGGCCATGCCTGCTGGGGTTTGCCGGGCCGGCACGCCATGTGGGTCACACGTGCTGCGCTGCTGTTGGTCTTGTCGGACTAGAGGGCGCCAAACTTTCAGTTGCCGAAAATGCCAAACTTTCAGCTGCTGAAAATGCTCAGCTTCCAGCTGCTGAGAATGATAAACTTTCTGCTCCCAAATTTTCCATGGTAGGGTATATGACATTTGCTTTTATGTATTTGAAGTCTGTTAGTATTATGAAGTCATGCAAAAACAGCCAAATAGAGGGCACTAGCATTTTGCTTGACGTAAGGTTAACGTTATGCAGTCCACTCAATCGTTGAGCCCAGCACAGCCAGCTCACCACCTGCCGGCTGCATTTCACGGCGGCAGCCCGCCTGCGGCCGCCGCGACGCCTACCACAGCAGCTGAGCGTCGGCGCCCTGTTACAGGATGATGTTCGACTTCTCTGAAGACGCGGAGGCGGCGACGGGCGGCGCGTCGCGAGGCGACGGCGACGCCGGCCCGACCCGGTGAGCGGGTGGCGATCGCGCCTCTTCCCGCAGCCGGGGGAACAGTAGGAGGGGAGGGATGGGCGGCGGAGGGCCCCCGGCCGCGCCGACGGGCGGGGCGGGTTGGTGGCACGTGCAGCGGCGCCGCACAGTCGCGGCGAGACCAGTTGTGTGGTGTGGTCAGGCATGTCGGGAGTGGCGTAGGCAACGCTATGTAACACGCGTCAGAGTGGCCGGTTGAATACCCTCCTCTCGGGGTCATTTTGACCCCCAGAGAACTCGGGAACTAACAAAGCTAGATATACCAAATTCACAGGGTGTGTTGGGCTGTACATGAACTCATTTTGGTCAAAGTTTGAGGTTCTTAGGTCATGGCCTTCAGGTCGAATAAGATCAAACAAGGTCAAACTCCAAGCTGGTCTCCAAAGTACCCCTAGAACCTAGATACCTGCTCTAAGCAAGCTGTCACATGCTCATTTAAGATCAGCACATTTCGAAATAAGCACCATGAACTATCTCGTACAGAAAACCCTGGAGGAATGAAACAAGTTGGCTTTTGACCGTGGTCAGATGTTTATACGTGACCCGAGGTCAATGAAATTTATTTATTCCATTGTGGCGTTGCCTAAGAGTCGAAATTGATTTCGCTGAATCCATGGCCTGACTTTGATCCACCGTACGTCAGCTATCCTACAAGGTACATCTAAACTTTTGCTACCAATCTGTTGCCGCAGCAGATTGTACAGTGTTCAATTGTCAATTGAACAACTGAACAGTGTTCAGTTGTCTGCAGCTATGCAGACAATTGAATTGAAAAAAGACAACAAGCAACAATTCTGAACGGCGCGGCTTAGCCGCGCCGTTCGGAAAGCATTCCGCAAAAATCGTGGGGGGGGGGGGTCATATTGATTCCCACCCGAGCGCGTGTCGATATAAATAGTGTAAAGGCACATAATGTGTGGTCGAATTATACATTTTTAAAGGAATTCATATCACGGAAGTTCGGAACATGCTGTGCTTGCAAGCTTGGCCCTCGGCTGGTATTGCTTGGTACGCAATCATCTTATTGTGGCCTTGGTTCTAAGTATGCTGCGTAAGGCCGATAGAGGTCATGGAAGATCGTCACTAAGTCAGTAAACACACGCCCACACTAAGTCAGTACAAGTCGTTAATGTGTCCCTAATTCGTGAAAATGAGTTATTATTAAAAGTCATTAATCTTCATCATGCAGCATTGCAACGTGATGAAAACAAGTTCTCAAGCAGTGTGGAGGCTATATTTATCGTACATTAAGTACTAGAGGTGGATGTCGGTTTTTGGAAAGTGTCATTTAACATTGTTCGACTTATACCCTTGCATCGCCTGGCGTCTATGCCATCGCGTGGTTAGGTAGTTTCAAGCAGCCTGCTGTTTGCGATAGCCTGTTGTTCAATTTTCAACTGCTAAATGTGTGAAACACTGCGTATTCGTCTATGGGTCGGCTTGACCCTGTCCAAGCCCCGGTCTGCACTGACCTTCATTCCGCTCCGCCGGTGACCTGGACCTGCATGGTCCAGCCTACCATCGCACCAGCACGGGCACACTTGTCGGTATCGGCACCGGCCCACGACGCACCAGTGACAAGGGAACTCTGATTGGTTACACGCCCATTGTCCCAGCCCGTGCGCTGGCGGTGGCCAAGAGGCCACTCAACGGGTGTTTTCTCTGACAAAATCCACGGCTATCGAAAACTTAAGCGGACAGAATCGCCCTATTAGCCCTGAATATTGAAGGGGAACGGCGCATTCTCCAGTGGCCATCGGACCAGTCAATGTCAACTAACTCCCTCACCGGTGGGCAGCCTACCACCTCTCGGGCGTGCGCCCTGTGCATCACTGGAGCAGCTCGCTCTGCTCTCACGTCACGGCTGGCCGTGACGCGTCGTGACGCCGTGTGACCGGCCGCCGTCACCGGAAGGGCCGCGCCGGACCCCGGCCCCCGGCGGACACGCGTCGAGCCGCCGCCCGCGCCGCCGATCTCGCCCTGGCGAGAGGCACTCGTCGCCACTTTTGGATCGCTCTCGTACTAAGTTGTCGCGGCGTGCCCACTCGACGGCCGGGTATTAAAAGGCCACGCCGCTGACACGGCGGAGTCCCCGGGGGGCTGGGAGTCGGTGTGGGCAGTCCCATACAAACACGAGTATTTCTCCGCTCATGCCCCCTGTGTTCACGCGCTTGACACGGGACATGACTTACTGCGCATGTTTGACGATCGCGTAGGGTGTAAGAAAGTGGATAATTTTGTAAACAGCCGGTAGCCGAGGTGGCGTGCGTGGTGTGCTCACCTGACGCGTTTTCATCATAAGTTTTCAAGGTTTTAGGGCCGCGTAGTGTTTTCTTTACGTTGTTTTACTTTGATTACGTCCTGAAAGTAGGAGTGTTGCGCTGAAAATCCTACGGCGCATTTTCCACGGCGTCTGTACCGAACGTAGCAGCGTAACCCGGGGTAACAACGCTTCATGTCACTTGCTACTTTGCAGCTTTTCCGGAGGCTTTCAACGTCGCAAGCGATTCGAATCAACTGTTGGATGTAATTGCGTCAAACTCTTGCGTCACCGAGTCTGCCAAGTCGTTGGATGTCCTTTTACTGCCGTGAAGGAAAGAATGCATTGACTTTATCTTTCATGCCTGGGTCAATGGTTGACATTTGCGACGTTGTAGATTTAACCGAGGTTCATTTTCTGATTAGCTTACGTAGACGCAGTTAAAGTTTGAGCCTTGTAACGGGACGCTTTTCCAGGTAACTCATTATTGACTTGGTACTGAAGATAATTCGATAGCTCCCTTCCCCGAGCCGGGATGGAGAGTACTGCGATTGCACCGACGACCCAACTGTGTCCTGCAGGTCGCAGTCACAGAGCCAGCCGGAGGCGATGCAGAAGCGAGAGTCGTCCGACAGCTACGTAGGCGCGGAGGATGAGCCGGCCCAGGGACGACAGGACGCCGTCTCCACGCTCCTGCCCGTCCTCAAAGGTCAGATGCTGACACTCTGTGATTGCTGGATCACGGAGGAGCAGCGCGTGAGGCTCCAAGGCGCATTTTAGCTGTCGTACGCGCGGACACTGCCAACGCCCTTTGCTTATCTTTCATGATTTGCATGCCACACTGGCGGCTCGCATAGGCCGCTATCTGTGGTAGCATCACCGTGGATACTTTTGCCGGTCTTTCGGCCCCTGTCAAAAATCTATTTCTGGTGCGAGTTGCTAGGCGTGTGCTGCGCGAGGAGGCTCCTGCCGACCGGCGCTTCATCACGTCATAGTATGGCGAGCACGTGGCGCACCTGGCGAGGGGGCTGCGATCAGCGGCGGCTAACGTGTGTGGGCGGACACCACCTGCGCGGCGGACACTTCTCCGGTCCGTGTCCGTGTGGCGGCACAGGCGCTGGGAGGTCCGACGGCGCGGCAGCTTGGCCGCCATCTGGCCAGTTTGTTGGCCGCCTGGTGTCCTCCAACCTCACGCGGCCAGGCGGCCCTGGTGGGCTGGCGTGTTGGCCCCTGTCGACGACCTAGTGCAATGGGCGAGTCGCTGCTGTGGCCCTCCGCTCGGTCCGGCCCTGCTGCTCCCGACTCAGGCGCCACAAGGCGGACCGAGAGGCTGGCGGCGGTGCGTCTTCCTGGTGTGCAGTAATGCTTCACAGTCCGTTTAGTCACGGTTTGCGGACAGTGGACACCCGCGGCTGAGCGCCGTCGCCGCCGCCACCATCACCACCATCGCCTCCGCCGCCGCCGGGCGCCATTGTTCGCCGCCGCCAAACAATCGGATGCGCATTTTGCAGCGGCGCAACCTTTGGCCGGGCGGCGGCCGTGATGCATGGGGCGGAGTGGCGGCGGACTTTCCAGTCATTTTTCATCGCTGTCGAATTGGGCCGAGCACGCGGCCGGCTCTCTGCAGCGGCGGAATCGATCACGGACGCCTCGCGCCTTGCCGCCGCGGGCGCGGCTGCCGCCGCTGGGGCCGCGCGGGTTCGGCCGTCGCCGCACGGCCGTTCACGGAACGCCACCGCAGACGTATCGATTGGCACGAGTGGTGCGTGGTAGGCATCCAGGCCGGCCGGTGTCTATCTCTGTGCTGGCGGCCGGGCGGCCGTGCGTGATCTGCGGACCTGTCGGCCGCGCGGCGCCGAGCAGCCGGCCGCCACGCCCGCTGACCTTCGCCGCGCCCGCCCACGCCGACCGACGGCTGCTGCGGCCGGTCGGAAACACGCTGGCGCACGACGCGCCGCGGAGATGAACGCTGGCGATTGGCGTAGTTGGGTTGGTGGACCGGAGACCGAGTACAGGGCGGGGAAGGCTCGTTTGTGATGCGCGGCCGCAGCCGCCGCCTCCGCTTTGCTCGGACGAGCAGACCCGTCGTCTGCTTTAGCACAGCACATTCCACTCCGCCTCAGGGAGGCGGCGGGAAGGAGGGGGGGGGGGGGCGTACTGTCCCGCAGGAGCGACACGCTTCGCCACCTCCACCTCACAATCACTGAATTCACTAGCGACGCTCGCGCTCGCTGGCCGCACCTTGTTTCCGTCGGACGCGCCGCCGTCTGCCCGGGGACGCCTGATCGTCGCGCCGCGCGCCGCATACGGACGAGGCCCGTGCTGCGGTGCCGGGTGGCGTCGACGGCGACGCTGGCGACGTCGGCGCCGACGGCAGCGCTGACGCCGGTTCAGTGCCCCGGGCAAGCGTAATCGGAGACGATGCGCTTTAATTGCTGCTCGCCAGTCATCTTCATATGCGATTGATTTCCCGTGGGAGCGGCCGCCGCCGAGCCTGGCTATACTCGGCTCCAGAGCGGCGCCAGGAGGCCCAGGCGGCAGCCGGGAACTCGGGTCAGACCAGCCGGCGGGTGCCGCTCGCCTGGGGCGGGCCGGGGCGCGACATCCCGGCTCCGAGGGGACGTGGATCCCCAGCAGGAGACACACACGCCGCCTGGGGTGTCGGATGAGGGCCGTCCGCGAATGACCTAGAAGTTGGCCTGGTGTGACCTGACAGTCCGTTTGGCTATGGCACGCGACGTTGCATGGTTTTAAGCTCGGTTTTAGGATGGGAGCTGTAATCAGTGGCTTATAGCTGGGTGTACTGTGTCGACAAGGAACGTGGTAATTGGTACTGTAGGATGTCCCTATCGGGCGCGATCGCAAAGCCGGACAACATACTTTCAGCCACCGGCTCTGCGCCTGCGCATCAGGCGGAAGCGTGACCTCAAAGGGCGGGTCTCCAGATACTGCTGACCGGCTGCTGCTGACTTTACAGGCATGCTTACAGTGGCACAAACAGGGAGGGGGGGGGGGGGCACAGGGGCAGGTGACCCCCGTAGGTTCCGAGGGGCCCGAAGGTCCCCTCGGAACACACGATTAAGAGCCCGATTGGAGGGCCCGAAGAGCCGGAAAGGCCAGCTGGAGTTCTCATTCAGGGACCCGGCCCCCGGCCTAGAAGGCCCGCTGATCAGGGGCCCGCTGAGTCGATAAGGGCTTGTATTTTGGTCAGACACCACCAGTAATGCACAGTCAGCCGCGTGGCGGCATGGGCCCAAGGGTCCATTTCCCAAGCAAGGACAAAGCCGAGGCCAGCGATTTACATAGCTCGGGGCCCATAGCACCTAACAGGGGCCCTGTGTTGTCAAGGGGTCCCGAGTCGGGTAGAGACAGTGTTCGAGGAGGCCCGAAGAGCCTAAAGAGCCCACTGGGTCCAAAGGCCAAGGGCCCAACTAGAGGGTCTAGAGGCATAAAGGGCAGGTCGAAGTATTATTCTGGTGCCCTGACCTGCGAAGAATGACCCTCAAATAACGATTAGAGAGACCTTTGTGCCGATCAGGAACCCCTGAGCCAATAGGGGCCTGTATGTCGGTCAGGTACCATCGTATCACATAGTCGGCTCCGTGTCGGTATAGGCCTGAGGACTCACTTCCCAATCAGCTGTAAAGCCGGGGCCAGTGATTTACACTGGTCTGGGGCCTTGTGTCTGTCAGGGGTCCACAGCGTCTAACAGAGGGCCCTCCGCTTACAAGGGCCCCGAGTCGACTAAGGGAAGAGTTCGATGAGGCCCGAAGGGGAATCCGGGCGGCCCACCGGAACCAACGATCAAGGGCGCGGTTGGATGGCATAATGATCCGAAGGACTGGCTGTAGGTCGCAAAAAAAGTCGCGGCCCGGAGGGCCATGGCCTGTGATATCAGTCAGAGGTCCTATTGCACCGTTTGAGGAACCTCTGAGGCAATTTGGGTGTCTATGCCGTTCAGAGGCTACTAACACCTAACAGTGGGCTCCGTCCGTCGGTGCCCTTGAGACCCGTTTTCCAAACAAAAACGAGCCCCGGGTCCGCGATTTGCAATGCTCGGGATCCCTGACATAATGAGGGCTCCTGTGTCGGTTCGGTCGGGGGGCCACGGTACCGAACAGGGGTCCTTTGGAGTCAAGTGACCCCGGGTTGGAGCGGTGTTTGAGGGGGTCTGAAGAGGGGCCGAAGGGCCTCTCGAAACCAAAAATCAAAGGCCCGATGAGATGGTTGAAGGGGCAAAAGAGCTCCCAGCGGATCACACTAAGGATCCCCCCCCCCTCCGTGATCCGCATCGCATAGTCGATCCGGTGGGACATAATCTCGAATGTCAGTCAGGTGATGTCTTGCACCTATAAGGCCTCCTGAGACAGAGCGTTCCTGTACTTCGGCCATAGATCACGAACAACGAGCAGTCGGTTCCATGTTGGTCTGAGCTCTAGGGGCCCATTTCCCACGCAAAGACAAGGCCGGGCCCGCGATTTACATTGGTCGAGCTTCTGTATCGCGGTCATTCTGTGTCGACGAGGAGCCTCGAATCGGCGCTGAGCGCGCAGCAACGACCATCGTAAAATAATGTTTCTGAATGTCTCAAAATGAATTCGTACAGTTCAAAGATTACGCTGGGCGAATCTTTTTTACAACTTTGAGGTTGTCCTCTGGACATATTAACAGTTACAGCAACACGGAAATTATAGATTTTACTTTTGCTCTTCCAGTTCTACCATCAGACTCCTCCAGCACTTCGCAGTGCGGGAAAGACAGATAAGTTATTGCCATCAATCTAAAACCGCACGAGTGAAATATGCGCCCGGAATATCTCTGAATGTACGATGTGGTGTCCAAGATCGTTCAAAGGCATTTCTCTCAGATGCGTCGCCATTTTTGTTCACCTGTTGGCCACGGCCTAGTATTAGCCGCGGGACCAATGCTGTGCAACTTTAGGAGACTTTAACGCCGGACGTCGAGTCTTTTTTCGTTACCGAGATATGTGAACGCTCATACTGAAAGCTGCGCTACATAATTTATGTCACTAACCAATTCTGACTGAATGTTGAACATATCCAGACAAGCACGGCTTGACCATATTAATGCAAATTGTTGACCGATTTTGATCTTCAATCTACATTCACGGAATCCTTGCTATCTCTGTACGACCCAGAGGAAAATTCTGACAAAGTTTCTGAGTTCTATCGGCTTATAAAGAGTTCACTAGGCCAGTGCAAAATGAAGAGGCCAGTGATCTATTTCATGCAGTCATTTAACGCATGATGTTTTCAGTTTATTTACCGTAAACTTAGCGCATATATATATATATATATATATATATATATATATATATATCATACCTAAGTTAACGTATCCTCAATAACAAATTGGCCATAGCCAGTGATTTTTTGGGGTGCCTTTTACTATCAGGGGGCCCTTTGTTAACTAGAAGCCCCCCCCCCCTTGCCAAGGCTCTGGCTGCGCCCCTGCATGCTTATGTCGTCCTTAGCCTTGTATGGCTTAGAACGCGATGTTAGGCGCACTACACAAAATCTACTGCAAACTGTGCGCTGGCAGTTGCAGTGGAAAGTCCCTCCTATTGTGCAAAATTTGATATCAGCGTGACCGCGAGCTCCGGTTTGGCACGCTTCTGTGATGGCGATTTCTGTATCTGCCGTGTTCAGTGCCGTACTTTTCTGTTTCCGTGTCTGGTATGATTGTGGTCGTCATGCAACGATGTGTGGGCTTGGCTCACAGCGTATTCTTCGATCAGCCATCCGTTTGGCGAATCCCAGAAGCCAAACAGGTCGATAGCCGCGCCATTATGATGTTCAGCGGGACCCTGTCGGCCCTCGACCGGTCTAGGATGGCTGCGTTATGAAGTATTCCGCAATCACAAAGCAATCAACAGGATGATGCTCTGTACCTTGTCGCGCCTCGCCTGTGTGGCGTGCAGCCTTTCATCGCTGCGCATAAAGCTCGTGAGCGAGGCGAACCCGCGGCTCCAGCCAGCTTATTTCAGCCACACGCCGTCGCGTTGAACCGGGAGTGTTCCGCGCGCTCGGCGCAGAGCCTGCACACGGCCTCAGGACAGCGGCCTTACGCACAGCGCGCGGCCCGCGGCCCGCGGCCCGAGCGCGCTGCCGGCAGATGTGAGACGACTGAGTCCAAGGTTTAAGCGCGCCGCTTAGGCATTCCTTGTGCAGTGGGGCTGTGAGATACTGATGTGTATGCACGCGGTTGCATATTTTCAAACGTGGCCACTTCCCGCTGTTTCGTTACGCTGTGTTGCCTCTCCGACAACTGACGCGTAGTAGCCAGGTGTTTGTGTGTTGAATGTCAGCTGGTGTCAAATAATAATGATAATAACGGTCAATATTGTTATTAAACGTGACTTAAGAACGGACGGAGTAGGGCAGCATGAGAATTAACAAACGTCGCCGTATTTCGGTGTATTTTCTTACATGGATAGTGCATTTCAATCAATTTCGCATCCTTCTGTCCTTTCTACTTCACCGCCATCCATCAAAACGTTCCTCGTTGCAAGCTGTACTTTCCCGTTTCTGGGCTCCATCCCACATCTTTAAGGATTATGGTGACTTCCTCGACCTAGCGTGTTCTCGGCGGTCGTCCACGGCCGGCAGAGCGTCGCCGACTCTGAAGGGGTGCGTCCCCAGCCCTGAAGCGGAGTGTCACCGGCCCTGAAGCGGAGTGTCC
Source organism: Pollicipes pollicipes (assembly GCF_011947565.3). NCBI lineage: Eukaryota > Metazoa > Arthropoda > Thecostraca > Pollicipedomorpha > Pollicipedidae > Pollicipes > Pollicipes pollicipes. Next base: position 34,690,815 of record NW_023596461.1, on the reverse strand, counting down.
TCGGTCCTGAAGCGGAGCGTCCCCAGCCCTGCAGCGGAGCGTCCCCGGCCCTGAAACGGAGCGTCGCCGACTCTGAAGCGAAGTGTCCCCAGCCCTGCAGCGGAGCGTCCCGACCCTGAAACGGGCGTCCCCGGTCCTGAAACGGAGCGTCGCCGACTCTGAGGCGAAGTGTCCCCAGCCCTGCAGCGGAGCGTCCCCGACCCTGAAACAGAGCGTCCCCGGTCCTGAAGCGGGGTGTTCCCGAGCCCTGAAGCCGATACCATGCGGCCCCCGCCGCCGACTGCGAGCAGCCAGCTGGCGGCCGTCACCGCCGGCTCGCGCCGTATCCGGCCGACCGCCCCGGGCGCTGACTGTCGGCCTGGTTTTTAGGGTATACCCTGAGCACGTGACTGGTCAGGTCAACCGAGTCGCATTGGTCCGGTGAAACCGGTCAGGCGAAAGTTCCCTGCGGCGGGAATTGAGCCCGTGCCTCCCACTCCAGCACTGGAATCCCGAGCTAGGGAGTCCGGACCACGGAATCACCGGGCTACGGAGCCCACGCCATGGAGCAACCGGTCTAGGGAGTCCGGACCACGGAATCACCGGGCTACGGAGCCCACGCCAGGGAACAATCGGTCTAGGGAGCCCGGACCACGGAACCACCGGTCTAGGGAGCCCGGACCACGGAACCACCGGTCTAGGGAGCCCAGACCACGGAACCACCGGGCTAGGGAGCCCAGACCACGGAACCACCGGGTTAGGGAGTCCAAGCTATTGAACCGCTGGGCTGGGGAGTCCGAGCCATGAAACCAGCGCGCTAGGGAGTCGGGACCATGGAGCCACCGTGATTGGAAGTCCGGACAATGGAGCCACCGGAAGCCCGAGCCGTGGGCGGGAGCTGCCCCGCAGAGCGTCACAGTTCTCTGCAGCACTGTGCAGCGGTGACCTCTGTATTGGTGCTGCAGTGGCGTGGCGATGAGCTCCGCTGCCAACAGCAGGGGCTCGCGCCGTGCGCCGTCCGCCTGCCGCCGCCGCCCGCTGCCGGCCTTGGTCCGGGGTCGGCACCGGTGCGACCCGTGTCCCGCCTGACAGCGGGAGCCGTGTAGAGCACGGCCGCGCGTGCGGCTCAGCGAGGGACGCCGCACGTGTCGGCACCCGCACTGGGGTTAGGGGTCGCTGGGGGCGGCTCTGATGACCTGCGGTATCGACGCTGGCGGTGGGCTCCCAGGCGGCACCGCCGTGCACCGCCGCCGTGCTTCTGCGGCACAGATGCGGCTGCCAGGAGGCGGATGTCTGCTGCAAATTGTACGCGCACGCTGCACAACACCATGTTTCACACACACACACACACACATACACACACACACACACACACACACACACACACACACACACACACACACACACACCACACACACACACACACACACACACACCACACACACACACACACACACACACGCACGCACGCACGCACGCACGCACGCACGCACGCACTCACGCACGCACGCACGCCGCACGCACGCACGCACGCACGCACGCACGCACGCACGCACGCACGCACGCACGCACGCACGCACGCACGCACGCACGCACGCACGCACGCCGCACGCACGCACGCACGCACACGCACGCACACGTGACCACAAACTTGACGCCAACTCGTTGCCTAACAGCATGGAGTGTACGCGCTGACGCAAGTGCGACAATGGCAATACCATTCGTTGACAGCGTGTTCGCGCTATCAGCCGTTAGGTGGGAGATCACATAGCATGTCTTACCATTTTTCATGATGTTGGAAATCCATTCCGCCATTGTTCAAATCCTACCAATTTTATATTTAATAAGCGGCTTTTAATGGTGGTACTGTAGCCAAGCAGAGAACATGTCCATCTGGATTGGTAAGTATCCGTTTTTTGAAAGTTACCGGTGTAGAGCTTCCCACTGCATGCGATGGAAAGCGATTCAAAATTGAAATGTCTTGGCTGTAAATGCTGTTACCGGAAACTGAACTGATCCAGTTTCAAGAGCTCTTACACAACGCCCTTTTTCCTATCCCTATTTGTATTCCTATTGGGTCTGCATTAATAGATTTCCTGTTCCAACTTTTAGACTGTTGATATCAATCTAACTCGAAGCAACATCTATCACATCCTCTGCAGCGGCTATGACACAGTAACTGAAAGCACAAACAAGCCAATCCATCAATAAAATCCCTTCTTTTCAGCGCTTTCGCCATTTCAGTAGCGCTAAGTTGCTGTTTTCTTTGATGATTATTTATTCTTCCCATAATACGCAAACGTGTACACAGCATTGTAAATGGGGTTTGACGTACACACAGTACAGGTTGTATCACCACCTTGCCCCTGTACGTGACTTTCGCAGTTACGCGTCGAGCGCGGATGTGCCACTGGCACCTGAAGGCCTTATCGAATACGCCAACGGCATCGGCGCCGCAGCCCTTGACGCTACCAAATCCGTCTGAGGCACGGACCAGCCATCGCGGACCCGATTTCAAACGGCTTGCCCAGCCGCGAGGCCCGGTGCCGTGGGTGGAGCCCTGCTGGGAGCAGCAGCCGCGGACCGGCCCCGGCTGGTGCCGGCGCGGCTGCGAGCAGCGTGCGGAGCGCGGGAGCGGCGGCGCTCGTCGCTTCGGCCGGCCTCGCTCCGTCAATGCCGACTGCACGTCCCAACGACGCGCGAGCTTCCGAAACGCCAGGGGGTGAGGTTCGGGTCACCGGAGGCAGCGCCCACGCGCGTGGTGCACGGCCGCCGATGCGAAGCCCTGGTCGTGCCGAGCCGTCCCAGCTGCGTGCTGCGAGGGGGCGTGGGACGACGGCCACACCCCGTGTCACCGGGATCTTCAGGGAGCGGACCGGGGGAGGACGGCCGGTCGGGTTGCGGGCTGCCGTCTGTCTCCCCGGCCGGCTCCCACCGGTGCCAGCGCGTGGGACTGCTTCAACAGCGCTCCGCACGGCTGCTCGCGGCCTGGGCAGCTGCTGGGGGCAAGCCGTTTGCGGTTTTCTGGCTGTTGCAGAGGCGCCAGAGCGGGCGCCAGCGCCAGGGCTTAGTAATGCATCCGGGTACGGGAGCCCACATCGTGCTGCTTAAAACGAGGGCGTGGTTTTCACAGACGCGTTTGTGTCCTTTTCGCTTTTGATGCACTAGCCGCGCGAACTTTCAACGTACGGGCGTGATCTGCTTGTAGCCGCACATCGCTTGTCAGGGTATTCCGGCATATTAAACAAAATTATCCCTTCTCCTGTTTCATTTAGGGCGCTTTTTCGGCGTGGTGACCATAAATCGAGGTGTGTGAACTGTGCCTACTGAAAGGAATTGACCTTGAAAGCCTCAGATACTTCAGAGGGTTTTAGGCGTAGACGAAGCAAACTAACGGCAACTGAATGCTGCGTTTACCACCATTCTCCGGATACCGGCTCCCACATGCCATCTTCGTTTTCAGCTGGCAATGTGTTTTCTGTGACAGCCACGAACAACGGGCCTTGACTCGGTCATATTTCATACAGCTCCGATATAAGAACATTGTGCTTAACGTTCACTGGTGCCCGGTAGCGAGCTGCCGCGACAAGTCAGAACACGCCCATGGAATACCAGCGTCCGTTGTGCGGCCCGTTTTCAGACATCTCGCATCAGTTCTCCGAGTTCATGGGGGCGATGGAGACGGCTGTGCGGGACCTAGCGAAGTCCGAGAACGACATCCACGCGGAGCTGCTGCAGCAGGTGGCGCAGTCGAGGCAGGTGAGGCCGGCGTCGGCGCCTCTCGCGGTCGCCGGCCACCGCCAGACACCGGCGGAGGCCGTGGGTTCTCCGTGCCGCGGGGCTTCCGTGCCGCGGGGCCTCCGTGCCGCGGGGCCTCCGCGCCGCGGACGGGAGCTGAGCGTCGCTGTACCCGCGGCTCGTGCACTGCCGCCGGTCAGGTGAGGTGCTGTCATGAGGTGTGACGGGACGTCGTGACAAGGGTGTGGACCGGCGGCCCCGTAGAGGCGGCCGCGTTAAGCCTGGCCTCGGTGGGATTATTGTTGGAATTGGACGATAGCTTTTGTAATTGTGATGATACTCGACGTTTCCAAGCCAGTGTTCATGGCCATGAGAGATAATACAGATCCTGTAAATCACGTAATTTTCTCAAACGAAATCCTACGGAAGATGTTAACGGAGCTGCAGCAGTTGCTATGCATCACTGGCGACCGTAAGCGCTGTCTTTTAACGCCGAGCATTTTCGTAATATATGCTATTGTTTTTTTTATATCGTTTGAGCATGACCTCCCGGAATGTCGGTTATTGCCGCATCTAGGGGTTGAGATGTGTTGTTATCCCTTACCGATTTGCAGACGGTAGGCTGACCTGCACCATACGGCTGGCTTCACTCGTGCACCTGTTTTGGCTGTCGAGATTTATCAGCTCTTAGCAAGCAGCGGGAGCAGCCACGGCTCGCGCACAATTGCATGCGATAGCCAACGGCCGTTTAGTATTATCCGTCCGTGGGCATAAATAAGCCCGCCGTCGTGAGGCCTGCGGCCGATATTTGGACCTAGTTTCGATCAGCGTCCGCCAGCTCGTTCGTGATCGGAAATTTTACGTTGCCCATATTAATCGAATGGAGAGTAAAAATCGTGGCGATGTTACGCCATGAAACAAGCATTACACCTGATCAAAGTTGTGTGCCTTTTTAAGTGCCCGGACAATATCACAGTCTAACTTCTCAATAGTTTTACCAGAGCTTACTGAGAAGTGTCTAGCGCTACGGTCAGTGGTTGCAAAGATAAGCTTGTGTGTCGGGTGTGTCGGGTCGCTGGAGCCACCGAATTCCGGGTCGTTGACGTTAAGACTCGCTCCGCCGGCAGCGGCGCTCATGATGACCGCTACGGGATGCAGCGCGTGGCTGGATGAAAATAGCAGTTCGGGCACGTCTTGATGTGACCTCTACGAACATATCGAGCATAGTTCTGTCATGAGACTCCCAGAGTCGTTCATGGAGATGCTGAGCATGTTTGGGGAGAAGGCTCCCACATCATGTCATGATATCCAATTGTTGGCAAAGCAATTCACGCAAAAAGGTAAATCCATTGCCTAACGAGGCTCGGAAAATATGAGCGTTTAAATACTTCGCGTAGTGTCAGCGACAAATTTTGCGGCGAAAATTTTCTTTACGCTACAGTGTAATAAATATTTGCTGATTCCTGTGGGCTGGGCGCATATGCTCGGGCGTTGGCTGTATCCACTAGTTGATGAGTTGTTGTCAAGCAGTGTTATTCTGTAGTTTCTCCGCTGTTTGTAAAGAAACCATTTAATATTGTGAGTCACAGCGAAAACTGCATGTCGTTTTGGAGTCACCCCTGGCTCGGGCCATGATACTAAACGCTTATACGCGTGGAAACGTTCCTAAACGCCCTACAGTTTGTCCACGTGGAAGTTTGTCCGCGTGTCGTGCCTGGTAGAACAATCGGGCCTTGCGACACGTTTAGCTTTCGCCGCAAAATTTGTCGCTGACCCGGCTTTTGCGACCGAGGGGTGAGGTGAGGGCTCACGCAACAAGCACTGCTAAGCTGGGACGCTGATCCCACAAATCCATTCAGTCAAGGGGGCCGGACAAAATCTGTAGAAGGGTGAATGAACAAACTGTGGCAGGTCAAGGCAGTCTGTATGATATGCCGAGGCATCCCCGTAAGGTTATGTTTACGAACCTTTGCATGTTTGATGCTCATTTACGTGAACATCCAAGTCAGCTTTGGCATGAAATATATTCTGAGATTGCCAAATTCGGCGCTGGTGTTTCAGAGTATGTCTCATAGGCTGTGGCGAGCGATTACGGGATTGACTCCGCGGTGGTATAAACTCCCCACATTTGCTTGGGCGATGTTTGCCACTTTATTTGCCAGCGAACTATACGGCGGGGGTCGTCCGGTATGTGGTATGTGGCATGTGGTATCTCGGTCGTTTAGTGCTAACGGTCACGCGCAAAAAGCCGTACCCCGGTGTTGTAAGTCTGGACAGCCGCACCCCTTTTCACTGACGAATGGTTTCAATCGGAGCAACACCATCCATCAGTAGTTCTTATGCTCAACGATGCGCTGTGCGTCGTTCCCGTATCTGGCGCGTTGTTGTATTCGATGAATCGCAGCAGATTTTTTGCTGCTCTACGTGTACAAAACGGCACGACGATACGAATCCGACGGGCCATCCATCTTTGGTCACAGCCGGCCCGCTAACAGACCCCTGAAGCTCGTCCATGGCGAGACAAACGACTAAAACAACTGGTGCTGCTTCCGGGCCGGGCAGAAGTCGATTTGTAGCTGGATCAAGCCCGGTTATTTATTCTCGCCGGCGCCGGGTGGCTCGTCGCCAACATCCACCGATCCGCCAAGACAGGCGGTGCGGCCGCCGTCCTCCACGACACATGAACACACAGGCTGTCTGCCGGCGAGCCGACCCGGCCCAAATGCATCGACCCGCTCATCAATCGCGCCGGGCGAAGTCGCTGCTCGTTAGCCGGCCGGCTGCAGCACTGTCCGGGCCTGGTGCGATTAGTTGAATCAGGCCCGCCAGCGCGCCGACTAGGAGCGGCGACCGCCGGCCGGCGCCGGCGAGCACGCAATCTCACCGCTCAAGCCCACCCGATTTACAGGCTCCGTATTTCCCCGGCAGCCGGTCGAGTTAACCGAAGTGTTCCGCCCGAGAACGCGGCGGAATTATCTGATTCCTGGCGCGGCCCGATACCGGGACCGTCGCGCGGCGCCGGGGAGCGCCGGGGCCCGTGGCACCGCGCCGGCAGGCCGCGCCGCTGGAAATAGCCTGTCGCGGTTTGTCATCGACACGTGATTTGTGTCGCGCGGCCCTCCATCCCGCTGGTGTCGCCGTTCCGGCCGTTTGCTCGCCGTCGGCAGCTGGGCTGCCGGTTTGAGGCTTTCTGGGGGTGTCGGCGCCAACGAGTCTGCACGTGCTCTGGCGAGGCGGATGGAATGCGGGTCCGGGCGTCGCTTCTCAAAGCGTTTGAAGCTGTACAGGCTGCACACGAGACACGCGGCACTGGTCTGAAGTCTCTCGCCGCAAACATGATGAAAATACTACACTAGTGATTTTCAATGCCGGTGGACCGCTTGGGCTATTCCCGCGCACTGCTCAGGTGGGAGTGATCCAAAGCATTCAGCCCCGCAGTGTGCATGGCAGCTTCTGGAAGACCTCACCCGCGTTTGCGGCATGACCGCCGAGCCTGCTGGTTTCGACTGATGGCCGCTGCTCTCAGCGAAGGTTGCCGTGTCGTTGGGGGCGGCCTGAAGCCGCCGCAGCCAGCCGCCGTGGAGGTAGGCCGGCCCGCTGTACACCCGAAGCCTGACGCGGCGCCTCGTCAGGGGTGGCGTGCAGGGGAGGGGGTGCTGGGTGGAGACCGCGCGGCGAATTATGTGCGCGCCGGAGTGTCGCGCGCGGCAGCACGGCATGGGCGGGTCCGAGCCCACCCGCGACCACCCGTCTCGGTACGGCCATAGCGGTCAGCCGAGCGGCACGGCACGACGGGCGGCGCGGCGCGGCCACGTGCGGCCCGCCGCGTGACGAGAGCTGGTGTCCGGGGCAGCGGTCCTCCGCCACAGCACGGCCGGTGCTGGGCTGTCACAAGCTGGAGATGACCCCGGCTGCCGGCGGTCACGGGCCGGCGGCACGGCGGCGCAGACCGTTTCCAGAAGCAGGACGGGAGGGGCAGAGTGGACACTGTACCCAGCATTCGCCGGGTCGGCGGCCGGCTCTGCTGGGGTTGCGACCGGCTCTGCTGGGGCTGCGGCCGGCTCTGCTGGGGTTGCGACCGGCTCTGCTGGGGCTGCGTCCGGTTCTGCTGGGGCTGCGCCCGGCTCTTCTGGGGTTGCGGCCGGCTCTGCTGGGGTTGCGGCCGGCTCGCAGTCGCATCTGCTCCAGGTGCGGCGTCTGTTCGGCGTGGAGTCGTCACCGGCGGCGTGCGCCTGCGATGTGCGGCCGCACGCGTCTGAGGAGCCGCTGGGGCGAGCCGTGACGAGCAGTGGAACTACAACGGAACAATAACGGAACTACAACGGAATTACAACGGAACAGCTGAACTGGTCGGTGGCTGCGCGGTACCGCTCAATGATCTTTGTCTCTTGGTGGCGGATGCGGCTCGGCCATGTTGTATTCAGACGCGTCGGACGCCAGGCGGACAGTGCAGCAGGCGGCGGAGGTCTGTTTGAAGTGCACACTTTGAGTGGTCTGCGTGGGAAGAGGAACGCGAAACAGTGCGATTTGATTGCAGCCGTTACCCCCGCTGGTGCGGGAGTTTTCAATGGGCTGGAATCCGCGCGATACGCGTGGCTGGCTAATCTGGTGCATGGCGCTCGTTCCCGGTTTATTTCTGTCGCCGTGGGTGGTGTGCTAGTGGTCGTATATTCCTGGCCATTAGGACCCACCATCGTCCGATGTGCAGGCGTCGTGGCAATACTTGATGGCCGAACGTGTCGGCTGTCGCTGAAACAGTGACGGCGGCGCGTCTTAAGCCGGATCAGAGCTGCAATCTGGCACGACTGTAACGAGAATCGTTAGGCTATCGAGCGGCCCGTGCCTATGCTCAGGTCATTAGCGTCACACCGTCCCGGACGGTTTTAGCGTTGGCAGGAGGGGGACGGTGAAATACAGAGACCAAATATTACTAGGGCCGCTGCCTGCGAGCTCGTAGGTCCCCAAAGCACGTGCTTTGAAAAGCCCGCAGGTCTGTTAGCGAGTATGCTGCAGGTTTATGAACTAGTGAGTGTAACTTGTAACTGTAGCTGCAAATATCTCAAATAGTTCTCTCAAATAGAATATAGTGCAAATATCTCAAAAGTTTTCTCAAATGATATGCGTTGGGGGGGGGGGGGGCTGGCGTTTGGCTGTAGGTACCCTGAGGACTGTTGGTGGGAGACCCTCGACGGTCTGCATTTTCTGAATCAGCGTGGCGAAGCAAGGTGTATGTAACACTGGTCTACATCGGACCACTGTGCGCCGTGTGACATAAGCGTGCCTGCCTCATAAGGTTAGCAGAAGCTGAGGTGATTTGTTGCGAGCGAAATAACGGCCTTACATCTCCGTTTTTCGAGCCACGCGGCTGTGCCGGTCCCCGATCCATACCATTGCATAGAGCGCTGGGATTAGTATATCCACAATCACCCGTGGTGCACGTGGAAGGGTGCAAATTTGCCCGTGGAATTTACCGCGGAGTGACGCATTCCACACAGGCGGCTGGCCCCGTGCCATCTGGAACTTGCCTCCTAGCAGCTACGTGTGTCGACCGCCGAGTGGTAATCGGCTGCGAATCTCCCAGTTGCAAAAAGATGTGTGATGTAAAAACCAGAATGTATAGAACGATTTCTGCTGATATGCACACTAAAGGTATTCAGTTTCAGTGTATTTCGATATTATTAGTTTACATACTGCAAATGATTGTCGTTCAGTGTACTGACAGGCACTGACTAAACGGCGTCATCAAGCTAACATTGGTATATGCATGGCGTTGTCATGCACGCAGTGACACCTGCGACCGTGAGCACCGTCCAGGAGCACTGAGTTCTGGTATGAGATGTACCAATACCTGCTTGATAAAGTTCTTTCACAAGTGCTTCGTGGAAGGTGGCTTATGTGCACAATAAGAATGCATTTGTATTTGTTTGCTCGAAATGTATCTACGAGGCGGCTTTATAAGTATTCGGCTCATTACAACGCTTGCTCGGCTCGGTTCGTTACAACAACCACTCACTCGTTGCAATACATGTCAAAAAATGCTATAGAATACCATGCCACGAAATATGCTATAATATGCAATTTTAATGCAATACGGTACGATAAAATACGGCACTTAAACCTACGTACAAATAATTCATTAAAGGCTCCAATCTAATAGTCCAAGTCCAATAAATGCTCCACATTGACAAGAAGAGAATGTGCCAACCCAGAATACACATACAAAGATGAATGAAAGCGGACTGCAAGTACGCGGAATCTGCATTGGCATGCGAAGATCACACACGGCGTACAATCACACCGGTCACCAGTATGAGATTAAAACCAAGGGGCATGACCTAACAGCTGCGTTCGAAATCCGAGTTTGTATCCGTCAGAATGTATCCTTGTACTTTAGCTATAACTACACAACCTACTTACACTTACTTATTTTTTAATAACTTCTATAGTTTCCATTATTTGCGCTATGTTAGCAATGCAGGCTCAGCTTATACAGTGCTGCTGGGCCTGACTTCCGGCAGGCAGCCCTGCCCTTCCTCGTCTCGACACTCTTGTGCACGTTATCGGACAGTCAGCGCCCGCCCCATCGGGTCAGCTGGGCAAGCGACGGTGCAGTGTGACGCCGTAACCTGTCTTGTGGCATGGATACGGGTGGACAGTCTGGGACCGATCTGGGACTTCTGCGACCTGTGTGTTACTTTCGGCCGTTGGTTGGTTTGAAGGTGAACGCCTAGCGGAGATTTTTAACGGGCTGTATCTACTGCATTGTTGTCATAGATTGTTTGCACCCAGACTAACCGACAAGACCGCTGGAGAATGTCCAATGATTAAACAGAAAACTGTGTCGACTACGGGTCTGTTAAGCCGGACTGCGTGATATGTTAGGGGGTCCCATTATGGGACCTGAGGGTCCCATTGTACTGAGGGTCCCATACTGAGGGTCCCGTTATGGGATCCTCAGCGCTGGCAAAGGGTGGTTTTGCGCCCGTAAGGGCTCCCGCGTCGATCGGGGCCGACCGCCCCGATGAGGGCGTCTCCTGCGTCAGCGAGGGGGCTGATGTACGAGGCGTCCCTCTGAGGACCTCTGAGGACCGGCCGGGTGCACCGGACCCGATGTCACCAGAATGGCATCCAGTAACGGGGTCTGGGGCGGAAAGGTCATTCGATTCTTGGCCGGGATAGATGATGGGCTCACTGGTGGGGTTGTCAGGCTCCATGGTGTTCAATTGGTTGGATCGAAACGTGTCCAGAATTGCTATTGACATGGCTAAGCCATGTTAACCAATGTATTTTTTCATCTTGTTTCCAGAGCCGATTAGTGTCTGGGCATAATCCTATCAAATAATTTGGGGATATACACTCAAATGTTTACAGAGTGCAAACGCCGGTCCCAAGTGTCGCAGCCTTCTCAGAACCCTGCGGCGTTGGCCGCTCCAGCTAACAGCAGCGGGTGGACGCTCGACACGTGTCCAGAAATATGCCTTCCGAAAGCCTGTTAAAATGAATTCGAGCCGGTCAAAGGTCGCATATCTCAGCGCATAGGTTATGGCGCACATGGGGCTATATCTCAACGGCACAATGTTGAGGATGATCATCTGAACGGATTACAGCTGCAGCAGCACGAACAATAGAGGCTCACACATTGCGTCAGTCGCTCGTGCTGTAAAGGGCAATTCGTTCCGAATGATAATCTGAAAATTGCACCGGTAAGATTTAAAGGGAGTTTTCCACCCTGATGTGATGTTTTGAGCTGAAATAGCCACCTTAAGGAATTGTGATGCAGTTCACGGCCATGCCCTTCTTAAAACCCAAACCCCTCTGGTTCCTGAGTTATACGCCTGCAAAAGTGGGAAAAGGTTTATTGGGAGACTGTCTCGAAGTCACTTTGATAATGATATCGTCATAGAAGCGTCATACGATCGCCGTCATATTACAGGCTGTTTTCTGCTAATGCTCAAAAGCAGCGTGGCTGCTGATACATCCGCAAAAGCGATGATGTGGCACATGCGATGTTATCCGCGGAGGTGGATTGGCTGTTAGTAAGATTTCGCCGCTGAATGTGTATCGCGAACTCAAGCGTGAGCACTTTCGGATTGTGCGGCACTCGTCAACAGGGCATTTTTCCTTATTTCTAGGCCATTAGCCAATTTTGTAGAAAAAGAAAGCCGATGTCTGTAAAAAATACGGCACCGAAAAAAGAACGATGCTTTCCCCAATACTATAAAAAAGAAGACGTAACGGCGAACCTGTCTTTTTTCTCCCATTGTCGTTGTTTTGTTCTACTGACGTACTTTCAATTTTCTTACAGACAGCTAGGTTGGCGTATTGCGTGCCGGAGCAAAGAAAGAACCTTACACGGGCTTGCGGGCTAGCAAAGCATTATAAAATCAGGGAAATTTTGCAGTAATTTTATAAAAGCATTCAACCAAATATGTAACATACTGTATGACAAATTAAAATCTTGAATAAAAAATTGTGTTCTACAAGTAAAACCTCTTAAGTTGCATTACCATGAGCCCCCGTTGAGGCTATGGTTTGGAGGAAACTCACGGCAAAATGCGGTGTTATAACCGAAAACCTGCGCGGGCATTGTGACAAAACCTGCAATTTGGTGGTCCCGCGGGCTGCGCAAGCGGATCACACTTTTTGACATTGGTGTGTCGCTTGAAATGGGTATGATCACTGGTGGTGCGTGCCAGTGGCTTGTATCGATCTTGATGTGATGGGGAGTGTGCGTGCGAGGTTTGCGCTTCTGAGAGAGAACATAGTTTTGATATTATTTAAGTCTGATGATTCCCAATAAAATATGATGTATCGAAACCTGCGTCTATCTTTATGTTTGCGTTTGAACATGACAAGGTATTGATGCCAGTAAACTGAAAAAACACTAGCATTTCCTATGCTGCAGTTGCAAACAAAGGCAAGCTGCTACTTCATTATGATCTTGCTAACGTTTTGAACCTATCATAGCATGTAATTAATCCATTGCATGCCATCATATTAGCAATTCATTTTGGCATTACGGGCAGGTCCGTGCAGCTCATTAATGCACATACTTGGCAGAATCTCGCATGATGTAGCTTTGCAAACTTGTATTTCAATTAATAATTCTGAAAAATTAATTCTGCTGTGTTATGGATGCACACACTACTGCCTTAAAACATGTATGCAGGCAAGCATTGCTTGTGAGTCATCAATATCAGAGTCACGACAACTTGTGTGAGATGCTGGGCACTGGGGAAGGTGGAAAAGTATTGCTGTTGGTTTCTTGGATAGCACTTAACAATATTTCTATCATGAGCCTTGCGTGCTCTGGTATCTTCGCCACTTCCTTACATTTCGCCCATCTAACCATAACCACATGTACTTCCCATGTCTCCAGCCTTGTGCAAGGTCAGCAGGTTTGCAGTGCCATTTCACTACATGTAATATTTTCTTGTTCTACATGTGTTATTACTTACGAGAACAATGTTTTTCATTGAAGCAGCCTGATGACTGCAGAATGTTGCATGACTGTGGAAACAGAAGACGTGTTTGTGTATTTGTCACCCACGTATTGTGGACTTCCAAAGCGGACTGAGCAAATAATGTCACTTATTGGTTGTGTACTTTGCTGAAAGTGATATATATATATATATATATATATATATATATATTGTCATGTGTTTTTGACCAGTCATATGTTAGATGCGGAGTTAATACAAGAATGCACGCTCTACCCATCTTCTCATGATGGAATTTATTATGAAAGTAGCAGGGCTTGCGGTACAAAGGCCGTACCATGCTCATTATGCCATGCCACAATACAGCACTGAAGTAGTGCCACAGTCACACTGTTGACCTGTGTCATTACGCAACTTACCGCCTTAGTTGACTACTCCAGGCCTATGAGACAGCAGTTTATAATTTATGAATGACTGGTAACAATTGATTTAACACTGCCAAATGACTGTTACCAGCGAGAACGCGTTTGCGCCACGATGGGTGTATCCGGGTTAGCCAGTGATTGCATAAATAACCTTGAGCAAGAAAAACATTCCTGGTAGCTCGACCTTACCATTTTTACCATAGCAGTAACACTGTTTTGGCAATCAATTCATAACAATGTTACAGATTTATTTTTAATATGTGCATGACTGCATTTCCGGCTACAAATAATAAAAACGTACTTACTGTGCACATCACAAGATATCAATGTCAGGACTACAGCAGCGCAAGCAAGGATAGGTCGACAATAGAGTATCGACATCCCGAACAGTCCTTGGCAGGTTTCGGTAAGGAATTCATGACGCTATATGACAGTGTTCACAGCATATCGTGCTTTGATAACAATCTACCACAAAAGTTGGCGATCACTACGTTGCTTGTGTCAAACAGTTCACCAAAGCTTTTCCTACGACCAGTACCAAGACAAAAAACCACAGACAAGCCATTCACTAACCCGCCACCCGACACACGCCCGCGACGAAAATGGCCGGCTGGCGTCAGCTTTCGTGCGTTTCTAGGCATTCTTTAGGTATGGCTGTCAGATGCTGCCAGGTAATGCTGTCGTCACAGAACAATTCCATGACGCCATCAAACGATGACTTAAGGGGGCACATTTTTACAAACTTTGAAATTCTGCTAATGATGGGTCGTTTTTTGACCCGTGAAAGCTTGCCAGTAGTTACAAGTAAGCTTTTCCCATCATATCTGATACTTACCTTAATATCTTCAAATGTGGGATTCCCTTTAAGGATCATATATGTCATTCACACGGTAAGATGATTTAAGACAGTGTTCAAAAGTACCTCATTCCGATATGTCATTGTTTTCGGTCGGTCGCCAGCCGCCGCCCGATGCCAGCTGTCGTGGTCGACGCCGCGTAAGCTGCGGACACGCTGCAACGCTGGGCGTCGGTATATTTGCTTTCAAAGACCGAGAACGCGCATGCTTGAAAACTACTTCATACAGGATCTTACCGATTGATTCAAACGGATGAATACTTATGCGCGGGAGAACGTAGCCAAAACCGTATCAAAATGCAACTTTTGAGCCTGTTTCGATGTACTCTGGTATTTAATCCACAGGCACGGGCGTAGGAACAGGGGGGGGGGGGGGGGGGGCAGGGGGCATGGCCCCCACTTTCAAGGTGGCGGGGGGTCAGCAATGTTAACTGGCATCCCACTTTTCAGATTAAGGTTGCATTTGGCCTACTTTTGCACTACATTAAATATGCATGCCGATTTACCTAGTTCACCAGGCATCTCCTTTAAGATGCGTCATCTTTTTCGTTTGCTCATTGGCTATTGCTTAGTGCTACAGCCGCAAGGTTGGCGCCACACGGCCTGGAGACTGCAACGCCGGGCGTCGGGGCTGTTGTTGCTATCACTTGCGAGCACGCATGTTCAATACGATATTACGTAGTTTTCTTATCAGTTATCAGCTCTGACAGGTCTTGGGCATTTTAAGACGAATATGGATAAGCCATGTTAATGCATATTAGGAGCCACATTTCATCTACAATCTACAGTCAGGGAGAACACAATATCTCTGAAGAACACAGGAAAACACGGAGCTGGAGTCTATGTGACAACTATCTGACTACCTACGGTAATCATAGATGTTGTTGCGTCAGTGAGGGTTCCTGTGCTGATCTGGGGCTAACTGCGCGGGGTTCAGAAGGCATCCGTGTCAGGGGTGGGGACAATGTGATATGATTTGTCCTTCTAATGGCCTCTGGAGCGACCAGAAGATCCCGTCCCGTGCCACCAGAATGATAGCCAGAAGGCGCTTCACGATGGGACGGAATGGCCCTTCAGCCCTTGACCGGAAACGGTAGCGTACCCCTGGTGTTCTGCTCAGGAGGCCCCTGCCCGGAAGGAAATAAGGGTCTCATTATTGTTGAGTAGAGTGAGACCCTCATTATTGTTAAATAGCGCGGGTCAAAATAAATTAGAAGAAACGAGATAGGTCATGTCATGTTTGCCTGAGAATGCTAATTTTTTCAGAATGTATTATTGAAACAAATTACATCAAAAGGCTTGAACATGCCCGCCCGCGACTTCAAGAGCAAGGACAAGGACGGCCTGGGTTGCAACTTCCGTAAAATCCAAAAGTTTCAGCCACTGCAAGTGCCACCAGACGGCGGGCGCCGTGTTAATCTGTCTTCTGGGCAGGTAAATAGCTGCGAAAAAATAGAGATTTTACGTTCACTCTTGCGGTTCAACCAACAGGTTCCAGCCCCACTTCGGGGTGCTTTAACGGTCAATCCGTTCTTTTCATCAGTCTAAAAATGGCACACGTGAAAAATGCGCTCAGGCTGCCTGATAAATGTAACATCTGATGTCATGAAGCCTCCAAGGATACTTTTTCAGATACGTCATCATTTTCGTGCACCCGTTGGCCACAACTTAATATTGGCTGCTAGGCCGACGCTGCGTGGCCTATGGAGACTGCAACGCCTGGGTTCGAGGCTTGTGTTTCTAAAATGTTTTAGTGCGCATGTTCAAACTTGCGTCACATAACTTGTATTACTAGTAGATTCAAGTGTTTAAAGATAATCATTTCAGAAGCGTCATCATTTTCGTCCACCAGTGGGCCACGACTAAATATAAGCTATTAAGGTAAAGCTCCAGGGACTATGAAGACTGTAACGCCTGGTGTCGAGGTTTTTGTTGCTACGATTTGCGAGCGCGCATGTTAAAAAACACGTTGCATAAATTGTATCAGTAATCGACTCTGACTGAATGGTGAACATTTTCGGACAAACATGGCTTGGCCATGTAATACGTATTGTTGACCCCTCGATCTGCAATCAAATTTTCGTCTTCAAATTTGGATCAAACATATCGATCTACAATCTACCTTCGAGATGTCCTCAATGTTTGTAGAACCGAGATTAAAAATTTGACAAAGCTTCTGAATTCTATCGGTTTAGAAAGAGCCAACTAACCATGGGAAGTAAGAGCGACGGTGGCTTCTTCAATGCAGTCGTTCAACGCCTGATTCCTGCAGTGTATTTGTTGGCCTCAAAATACAGACAGAATTGAGCTCATGGTAGCTCCTGGTTTCTGTTTTGGTTACAAGGTAAAAATAACAATGAAACAAAGGAAACCGTGTCACTTGTTAACAAGTGAGCTATATCCAGCAATTGTTTGGGGGACCACCATAAGATGAGGTTTTGTCAACCTTGTGTTCCCCCTTGGCAAGGCTCTGGCCGCGCCCCTGCCTACACACAAAAGCAGATAAAATGGTATACGTTGCATGATGGGCGATAAAGTGTCCTTTGGGTTAATTCATACCTAAGGCAGACAGCTTCCCGGAGGCTATTTTTTCTGCAATGGTGTGGTGTGAGGTAAGATAATTCGGAAAAGATGCTGTTGCAGGCATAGTCGTAGGAACGTTTCAAAGAGTGCGGTGATCAAGCTCGCGGTGTACTTCAGGAACTTTTTTCTGGAAAGCGAGCCCGAGGACCGGGGGTGTGAGGGGGGGGGGGGGTAGGAATGGAGGTTTTTTTCGCTCTTTATTCAAATGTCATGGCTGCTATGCTATATTTGCATCTAGAGCTGCTTCTCACTGGTGCACAGTCTTGCCTGTTCGACTCATCTGTCATTTGGCAAATGAGGTTATCCGGCTTCCCAAGGTTATTCGTTAATTTTTACATTGTCTTTCCGGGGGAGGCGAAATTCCACGATCGAGTAAGCATTTCGGGTCATCGAGGAAACATCTGTCTCCACAGCGTAGATGCCAAAATACGGCCTGGATATAGGCTGGTGATAATTTTGAAAGGGGGTCGATAGTTCACAGTGCGACAGATTTTTCATGCGCCTTTATTTCTCTGGCTGCTTTTCAAGGGAGAAGACTTGTCGCAGCATTTTAGGTGGAAACAAATTCGGGAGCTCGAAACTGACAGAAACAATGTGACAAAAGTCCTACTACTTTTGATTTTTAATAAGTCATAAAAAAGAACCAAGCCACATAATAAGGCCCATCTGTCACATGTTCCTTATCTGGGCACTGCTCCTGTCCGCCGTTGGTGGCCCCAGCCCTGGCCCGGATGTATCTCGCATGACTGACTGCGAACTGATCGTATGGCTGCTTTGTTGCATACTTTTGGATCAGCGTTACTACTGCATGGTATATGAAACATGTGTTGGACAGCTACAATAGCATCCTTTTCCTAATTATATTCCCTTACACCACACCATCGCAGAAAAATAGCCTCCGGGAAGCTGTCTGTCTTAGGTATGAATCGGCAGAACGGATGTTTCATTGCCCATCATGCAACGTATACGACTTGATCTGCTTTTGTGTGCAGGCGGGGCGTAACCAGAGCCTTGCCAAGGGGGAACATAAGGCTGACAAAAGCCCATCTTATGGTGATCCCCCCAAAAAATCCCCGGATATAGCTTACTTGTTAACAAGTGACACGGTTTTCTTCGTTTTATTGTTATTTTTACCTTGTAACCAGAACAGAAACCAGGAGCTACTGTGAGCTCAATTGTCTGTATTTTGAGGTGAATAAACTGCAGAAATCAGGCGTTGAGCGACGACATGAAATAAATCACCGGTGCTCTTAATTTAGAATGGTTAGTTGACTATTTCTAAACGGATAGAATTCAGAAGCTTTATCAGAATTTGTTATCTCGGTTCTACTGACATTGAGGGCATCACGAAGGTAGATTGTAGATCGCTATGTTCGATCCAAATTTGAAGATGAAAATTTTATTGCAGATCGAGTGGTCGACAATGTGTATTAACATTGCTATGCCAAGTTTGTCTGAAAATGTTCTCCATTCAGTCAAAATTGACCAGTGATGCAATTTATGCAACATGTTTTTTTTTTAACATGCGCGTTCGCAATTCTTAGCAACAAAAACTTCCACACCAGGCGTTGCAGTCTCCATTGTCCGCCGAGCGTTAGCTCAGTTGCTCTTAGTCGTGGCTCACTGGTAGACGAAAATGATGACGCTTCTGAAATCATTTCATTGGCGTCATTGGCATTGGCTACTGATGGAAAACTACGTAATGCAGCAACAGCTTCGACGCCCGGCGCTGCAATCTCCAGGCCGGTCGGCGTCGGCCTTGTGGCTGTAACACTGAGCGATGGCCAATGAGTAAAAGAAAAAGATGATGCCTCTTAAAGGAGATGGCTGGTGAACTAGGCAATCGGCATGCATGCTAAATATAGTGCAAAAGTAAGACAAATGCAGCCTTAATCTGAAACGTGGGGGGCCAGTTAACATTACTGCCCCCCCCCCCCCCCCACCTTGAACATTACTGCCCCCCCACCTTGAAAAGTGGGGACCATGACCCCCCTGTCCCCCCTATTCCTACCCCCATGGTTGCAGGTGTCCGACACCTGTTTCATACACCATGTAGTGGTAACGCTGGTCCAAAAATATGCAACAAAGCAGCCATACGATCAGTTCGCGGTCGGGATGCATCCGGGCCAGGGCAGTGCCCACCGACGGCGGACAGGAGAGGGCCCAGATAAGGAACATAGGACAGATTGGCCTTATTAAGTGGCTTGATTCTTTTCTTAAATCTCCAGTTTCATGGCTTTTGTCATATTGTTTGTAGCAGTTTCAAGCTCCCGAATTTGTTTCCGCCTAAAATGCTGCGACAAGTCGCATTTCTTGAAAAGTAGCCAACGAAATGAAGGCGCATGAAAAATCAGTCGCACTGTGAGCCATCGATCCACTTTCAAAATTTTCACCAGCCTATATCCAGGCCGTATTTTGGCATCTACACTGTGGAGGCAGTTGCTCCCTTAATAACCCCAAATGCCCACCGGCTCGTGGAATTTCGCCTCCCCAGGAAAGATAATGTTAAAATGGACGAATTATCTAGGGAAGCTGGATAGCCTTATTGCCAAATGAAAGATAAGTCGAATAGGCAAGATCACGCACCAGTGATAAACAGCTCTAGATGCATATCTAGCATACCAGCCACGACATTTGAATAAAGAGCGACAACAGCCTCCATCCCTAACCCACCACCCCCCTTCCCCTGGTCATCGGGTTCGCCGTCCAGGGAAGGTTCCTGAATACATCCTGAGCTTGCCCCCCCCCCCCCCCACACACTTTTTGAAGCGTTCCTCCGCCTATTTCCACAGGGCCTCTCGATATCTACTGGAAGCCACCAACAATCTGGCAACGTCCCTATCTGCAATCTGCTTAGTACGACCTGAGCGAGTCCTTGCAAACATTTTTTTAAAAAATTCACAAAAAGTGTTGGTGGCTTATCCGCTACAGTCATTTCGTACTTGCCTAGTTCATTCTGTTGACTGCTCAATGCAGGCAGCATGGCAGCTTCCGGTGATTTTCGATATATGGTTTCAGTCAAAAAAGAAAGCAAAGCCCCTCATAAAGTGTGCCAAATCCGGTTAATTGCTTTTGGGGCAGAGCGCGGGACAGGAGGGTGGGGGGGGGGGGGGGGCAAAAGGGATCCTTCGTTGAAAAAAGCTACCTGAGAACACCGACAATCAGACCCTACGACTGAAGTATGGTGGTCAGAACGTATTCCGTCATTAGTCGGTATGCCTGACGTCAATAGAAATGAACGTTTATGATTGGCACAGCGGGCGGCGCAAGCCATTTAGCGAATACTTTGATGGAAACGGGAGCATGTGCATCGCTCGACCACGCGTTTGTCAGTGATAAATATCTGCTTCTCAAGCACAGCCTTGCAACGAGCTGATTATCCAAGTCAACTTTGTTTCCCACAGCTAAAGTGCGCTTCAAAAAGAGTCGCCGGGCTAAGTGCTATAGGGGAGAAATCAAAGCCGTAGCATACCTTTTGGTAGAATTCGCTGGGTAATGACCTCATATTTTCAAATCCGTTCCGTTAAAGTTTCACGCTGTCAAACCATTTATTGCACAACTACTACTTGACCCACACGTTGAGAAGCATAAAGGAAATGTTAAGCATCATTCTCACAGTGTGTTGCCCTGGGAGTCAAATGGCCACTCTCGCCTTGGAGCGGCTACTTCAAATCTAAATTCTGAGCTATTCGGAAGGAATTCAAAATGCTGGTGTCATCGGCCAGATCAGATACGTCTATGTATCAGCTCAAAGAACAAAGCAGTGTTGAACACTTTGTTAAAAATATAAAATGTGTCTTCCCAAAGTCACGAGGAAATAAAAAAACGGCAGAAACGAGGGCATTTGTTTGAAATATCGTGAGGTATTCAACTTGCGTATGATGCAGCCTACTCCATACAAAGAACATCGGCACAACATCACCTCTGTGACCGCAGGGTGGACATGGCGTGCTAGTTGATAGATTCATTCATGAGTTATTTACCAAAAATGAGTGCCTGCCCTGACGCTTTACGGAAACACGTGAGGCTGAAGGTTTTAGTGGTCTGCAGATGTAATAACCTTGGTCATACATTTAGTATGAATGAGAGAGCTCAGTGTACAAGCTGGTGCAGTTCTCTTCCATACCTTAAAGTCGTGCTGGTCGACGCGGCAATGCGACATTGATCAGAGCTGTCCTGATGGGCTTTCCCAAAGGATTTTTCTTTGCGAACTAAATACAAGAGGCTAATGCCTGCAAGCTTGCAGTGAAATCAGATATCTAGATAGGCGGAAGACGTGGATGGAGAAATTACCATCACAGTTAACAATATCAATAAAATACACTCTTGTGTCGTAAGTAAATTGAAATCAGGCATTACCAATGCATAAAACAATGATTAAAGCACGTACAAATGGTCTGCTACCACTGACTCATTGGTCGCTGTTAATAGCTTCAGATGCAAGAGTTAGAGGCTGATGATGATATATGCACGCATGTGTTATGGTTAAACGTGTAAGGGAATGCTCAACATGTGAAGATATTCAAACAAGCTCCAGATATTATGAAATAAGTTCACGCACAACTTTTCACTTTTTCTTGCGTTTTTTCATTGCGTCATGACACGTTTTTATGACGTTGGGATGCTGCCAAACTAGCTGTGGGAAATTGCCACTCTCCACTCACTTGTAGTGCTTCAAACTGGCTCAAAGGTGGCAGCACGGTGCTAGAAGCCGCGCTAAGCCAAGCATCATTATGTGCTCGTGTTTTGGTCCTTTCTCATGGTGTTCATGCTTATTTATCCCTGAATTTAAAATGTTTACTTGTCTTCACATACCCGGCTATGACACTCTTCTTAACTTATTAAGCCTAAGCTTCAATGTGAACGACTCGTAATATGGATACGAATTTTCCTCTAATTTAATGATACGTTGTCTGTCGCTAGGTACTGCCGCTCTCCAATCAGAGCTTCAGCTGTTGGTCAGGACTACGCATCTGTTCTTTGGTTGCTGATTCAGGACTTCGGCTGCTCAGCATAGTCTGAAACTGCTCAGTCGGATTCGGGATTGTGGTCGTTCAGTCATGACTGCATCTGCTCAGTCGTGGCTGCAGCTGCTGCTCAATGCCGACTGCAGTTACTTGGTGACTCAGTGGTGGCTGCAGCTGCTGAGCAGGTGGCCCATCTGTGTACCGGAAGCCCACTGCTAGGTGCGCATCCAGAGCCTTGGCAAGGGAGGAGGCACAGGGCTGACAAAGGGCCCCGTGAAAGTAAAAGCCCCTCCCCCCGCAAAGAAACGCCGGATATGTCCCATTTGTGAATGAGGGGACGTCTTTCTTTGATGTTTTTCATGTTTGTCTTCTATAGCTGAAACAGATGTCAGAAGCTACTGTGAGATCAGTTCTGCCTGGATTTCATAGCCAGTGAACTTTGCGTTATATGCGTTAAGCGATTACATGCAAATGGCGCCGGTGCTCTTCATTTTGCAATGGTGAAGTGGACTTTCTAAACCGATAGAACTCAGTGAGTTTGTCAGAATCTTTACCTGGGCTGTACGGAGAATTTCAAGGATCTCACGAATGTATGTCAAAATTCGTCAACATTTTGTATTAACATGGCTAAGTCATGTTTGTCTGGAAATGTCAGAATCAATTGATTTGTTTTTTAATAGAAAATTTCAGTCATGGCAGAAAAAAATCAGTCGGAATTGATTAGTGATATAGCAGCATATATGATATTTTCCGTTTCGATGGATTTGTTAGTTGGTCCAGAGTATAGCCTCAAACTTGTAAAAAAGCTGCACACAGTCTCACCTTTGAGCGGCACGAAAGAATCTTTCAAGGCATTCGGAACGATTGCTTTACGACGGTTGTGCTTGCGCGCACGACGCCCGCCGCCTTATGCCACATGCAGTGGCCAAGGCCGTCGGGTCGACGGAATCTGCAACCCAGGCTATCGCTGTCCTTGCTCCCGAGATTGCGGTGCACAGGCTCAAAACTTTTTGAAGTAATTTGTCATTTGTCGATTCTGCATAAGAATAAACATCCCCAGACAAACATAGGCTTGTCCATTGCAGCTCATTTCAACCCACTCTAGTCAACCCTAATGAAACTCTTTTTCACTCCGGGAAAGGGGCCCCTTGAGTGGAAGACTAGGGCGCACATTATTGTTAGCGGTCAAGGGCTGAAGGGTCATTCCTCCCCACCGCGTTGTGTCTTCCGGTCGTTGACCACTAACCTGCGTTCAAGCCATGTGTTGGCAAGGACCCCTAGTCGGCCGGAGGCAGTGTTCATGGAGGCCTGATCAGCCTGGAGGGGCCAACAGGTCTGGCGATCCCGATTGGAGGACCCCATTGGAGGGTCTGAGGTCACGAAGGCCTGGCCGGAGTCTTATTCAGGAGCCTATATGAATGAATGGGTCCGTACGTCAGTCAGGCGGCGCCACCAGTGCCGCACAGTCGGCTCCACATCGGTACAGGCCTGAGGGCCTACTTGTGTCGGTCGGCTCTCGTGTCGGCCAGCGGCCGCAGTGCCCAACAGGGGCCGTGTGACCGCAAATAGTCCCGAGTCGGCCAGGAGCGGTGCTTGAGGTGGTCCGAAGAAGGGCCGAAGGGTCTCTTGAGACCAAAGATCCAGGGCTCGATTGGAAGGCTGAAGGGCCCGAGCGGCTGGCTGTAGGTCACATTAAGGACCCTCGCCCGTGAGGCGATGCTCTCAAATGTCAGTAAGAGGGGCTATTGAACTGACTGGGGACCCCTGAAACAGAGCGTCCCTTTATTTCGGCCAGAGATTACAAGCACCGAACAGCTGGCTGGCTCCGTGTCGGTCTGGGCTTTGGGGGTCCATTTCTAACCAGGGACTCGGCCGGGCCCATGGTTTACATTGGCCGGGGGCCCTGCAATAATGTGGGGCTCCTGCATCGTTCAGGGGCCCATAGTGCCTAACAGGGTATTTTGTGTGAACAAGGGTCCTCGAATCGGTCAGAAAATTTGTTCAACAGGGCTGGGGGCGGGACCGCGAATGACAGAGGACCTCTTGCGTTGGCCAGGTCCCTCTGACAACAAAAGGAGGTATTATAGCTTATGACGATTGCTCATGTCGAGGCAATGTGAGGGTCCTGTGTCAATCAGCCCCCCCCCCCCCCCCCTGTACCGACCCATCCTTCCTTCACTATAGGGAGCCCACTGCCCAACCGCTCAGCCGGTGACTCGTCCTTCTCTATCGGGAACTCACTGCCCAGCCGCTCAGCCGGTGACCCATCCTCCTCTTTCGGGAGCCCAGTGCACGGCGGTTTTGCTGCCCGGTCGGTAGGCTCTGTTGGACTGTAGCCGCCACGACGGGGGGGTCAGATTTTTCATCTGCTCTCGGGTGTTGCTCGTCACGGCTAATGAAGCACGACTCCCGTGGGTGACACCCGCGTCTAGGCGCACGGTCGCGTGTAAAGGCGGAATGCTCCAGACTGCAGCCACGACTCTGCAGTCGGGCCGGAATGCTGGTAACGCAGCAGCGGCCAAACTATCCGCACAGTTAGGACTGCCGCCCAGCTGCTTTGCTCAATAACGCCGAGGAATTCCGTCGGAGGATCGCTCGCCGGCGCCGCTCGCGCTCGACGCGGGCAGGTTTTGAACGCGGGAGGAGGCCAGGGGGACGCCATCCCAGGCAGGCCTGACCTGATTGAGACGTCAGCGAAGGGTCGCCGCCGGCGCCCGCCCAGCATCGATGCTCGAGCGTGACAGTGTTTGAAATGAAACAATATCGGCCGCAAATTTAATAAAGTCCGCGCGGCGCGGTCGGGACGGCCGGCAATATGGCGTAGTTACCCTGTGATGGCCTGCGGGCCGGTGAGAGCAGGACAGTACGGGGTCATCCCGACCTGCTCCCCCCCCCCCCCCCACGCCCGCCCCTCCACCTACGTCCCAGTCTGCCCGGCCGACGAGGAGACAGTGTCTGGACGAGGTGAAGATAATGCCATTCGCAGCGGTGGATCGTTGGCCGAAGCTCCGCCGGTGGTCTGCCGTAGGCACCTTGAAAGCTGGCGAGAAGCTGGGCAAACGACACTGGTGGCTTTGTGATCTGCTCGATGTGGTGCCAGGTCGGTGTGAGACGCGGGGTTGGTGTCATGTCCGTGTCATGTCCGTGCGTGTATTTGAGCGACCCGAATATACACATGGACATCACACCAACCTCGCGTCTCTCCACTCAACTCGAGGCTATTAATGCCCATCATGGCAGAGATGTACTAAGGTGAAAGAGACGAGCATACACGGGCATACGATATAAAGGCGTGTGCAGGCATACAAGCATGCAGACATCTGCACGAGCGTCGTTGCATGTCACTGAATTGCCGTTGATCACTTAGCGCTTCAGATACCTAGTGACGGTTACGACCGGTGGTCGCTTGAGGCTGCACGGCACTGCGTTGTACAGCTCAGGTGCACGGGAGGGAAGACGACGCTTTTCCATCTCAGTGTGGGAGCGGAGCACAGCCAAGTCACTGGCCTGTCCCGTGAGTCGCAGGGGGACATCACCCGCGGTCCGTAACTGGCCGGTCAGAGGGGCCGGCCAGTTGATTGCTGACACCTCCTTTACCAGAACACTGTGTGGGATGGGGATGGTGTGGAGCCTCCCTAAATCAACAGCCCAGAGTCAGCCAAGCTTCTGAGGGAGGTTTGAAGCATGATCGGATTTTCGCGGCCGAAAATGACCTTCGCAGCAAAGCCTAATGCTTTCCGGATCTAGACAAATTACTCTGTGTGCCGTTGCCATAGACTGGTATAATGTGAGATCAGCTTGACGGTACAATGAAACGCCGCCTGTGGTCGGCCGATGTGTTGGCGTATTGGACAAGTTTCTAAAACAGCCATGGTAGTTCTTTCATAGGAAGTGTGCTGTTCTCTGACACTGTTTCTGCTCCACAACCTCTTCAGCAAA
Organism: Pollicipes pollicipes; assembly: GCF_011947565.3. NCBI lineage: Eukaryota > Metazoa > Arthropoda > Thecostraca > Pollicipedomorpha > Pollicipedidae > Pollicipes > Pollicipes pollicipes. The sequence goes on along the minus strand of NW_023596461.1, from coordinate 34,664,888 downwards.
CTGAAGTCTCACGCGTGCCGCCGCTTCACATCCCTGAGCCAAACTGTGACCCCTTGACACGAATAGCGTGCCACTCAATCCAGGAAGTTATAAGTAAAATCTCGCTTTTTTCATCATTGCTGCGTAAAACTTGCCAATCAGATCTCTCTTCGGTAATAGGCCGGTGCACCCCGACGGTGTCAGTGCTGCCGCATACCAGGCAGGCTTCGGCTCCGACGGTGTCAGTGCTGCCGCATACTGCCATTTCGACGGTGTCAGTGCTGCCGCATACTGCCACTTCGACGGCGTCAGTGCTGCCGCATACTGCCACTCCGACGGTGTCAGTGCTGCCGCATACTGCCACTTCGACGGTGTCAGTGCTGCCGTATACTGCCACTCCGACGGTGTCAGTGCTGCCGCGTAGTGCCACTTAAACGGTGTCAGTGCTGCTGAATACTGTCACTCCGACAGTGTCAGTGCTGCCGCATACTGCCACTCCGACGGTGTCAGTGCTGCCGCATACTGCCACTCCGACGGTGTCAGTGCTGCCGCATACTGCCACTCCGACGGTGTCAGTGCTGCCGCATGCTGCCACTCCGACGGTGTCAGTGCTGCCGCATACTGCCACTCCGACGGTGTCAGTGCTGTCGCATACCACCGGTGCACTCCGACGGTGTCAGTGCTGCCGCATACCAGGCAAGTTTCGGCGCGTTCTCTTTGTTGCCGTCTGGCCCACGTTGCGAGCGCGTCAGCCGCCTCAAAGCAAATCTCGTCAGAAAGCGGTCACTTATTCCACTTTTATGCCCCTTTGTCCGCAACGGGGACGAAGAAATTCATTCGAGCGGCGTGCTGACGAGGGGGAAAAATCGACCCTACACGGGCCCAGTTACCAGACGGCGCCATATCATTTGAATAACGCGATGTCTGCGGGGCTTAACGGGCGCCCAGAGACGGCGCTGGCCGCGTGTATGATTGGTCTGAGCACTGTGCCGCGGTCTTGGGTGCCCCCCTGTGCCACCGACCGATAGCGCGGTACATTAGCGCCGCTCACAGCTAGGGGCTTTATAGCGGCATTAAATCCGGCCGGGGCTGCGATGCTCTCAGGCCAAAGCGGAGGCACACCACTTCCCGCCAGAACCATTGAGACGTTTACGTGCCGATTGTGATGGATGCGAATGGCGACGTCGAGCCTGTGGAGATAAGGGACACTGAGGAGGCCTGGCGTGACTCGTGGCGTTTGTGCGTGTCCCCTCAGACCTCTAATCCGCTCATGTTCTTTGCTAAGTAACCGTAACAGAGTTACTGCAGTTCGATGTTGAGCACGTTTTTTGCTATGATGCCGCTGTCAGTCAGCCATGTGTCGGCATGCTAGGCATGTTGCCATAGAACGTGGTAAAAAAAAAAAACGCTCTATTGTGAAAATCACGATTAAAGGTGAGCTGCCAGTTTGACCGAAACACACCTTAGAGGGGGTGTCCCACAATTAAGAAGATATTGAGGCAAGCATGATGGAAAAAGCTCACTTTCAACTTTTGGTATGCTTATATGTGCATGTGCGTGTGTTCTGTAGCTTCTCTCGTGCTGTTCCTGTACGTGTTTCCGTGATGGCACGTGATGCTTTTACTCGCATTTACATTCCTGGTTGCGTAACTATTCACGGATTATTCGATTTCCGGCGTCATGCCCGCCGTGACCAGTTGAACCACTCAATTTCCTGTATCACGTGTCACCGAAGGTGGTTCGCGTTCGCAATCCACTGTTTTAACGTCGTTCTCGCTCTATCCCGCATCCCCGGGACATCTCGCTTCTCCGGGGCAGGCCACATGCGCCACGCTCGAGTGGGACGAAGTGGCCCCTGGTGGCCTTAGTCCGAGCGCTGAGCGCGCGCACACACCGCGTAGGGGTCGCTGTGTGGGCGAAGCCTCGGCGTATGGGTCTCCAGGTGCATGCAACCCTTCCCCACTGTTATCCGCTTTCCTTCGTTTCATAGCCCTGAAATGACCATGACGGCCGAAAGGCTCTGATCCAAATGACCAATAACCAATCGTGATCGAGACTTGCATTTCTCTGGTTGATAGCTGACTGCGGTCTGTTGATGGGACAGTTGGTACCAACGTACTTTAGACACGAATAAATCAATGGCTGTATTCGTCTTGACCTTGAAAACAATTTGGCCACTCAGGCAGAATTCGTGTGACGTTTCTCTGACATACATCTCTGGTTGACTTCCTATTAGCCGGCGCGAAAGTCTGCACCAGGTCGCGTGCGCCTAGCTAAAAAATAAGTGGATTTGGAATATTAAAATTTACATAGCTCTGAACTGCAGGAAATGATCTTAAAAACGACTCATCAGTTCAATGGCCCACACAAATGTGGAACAGTCCATTAAACGAACAAGGGTACCGCAAGGATACGGGGTCGAACGGCCTCCTGCATTTTAGAATCCTTTCGGAGACCATGTTATAAATATAAATCACTTCGTTGATAAACACTTCCTACGCATTAACTGTGAAATCAAGTGCAACGGGACTGGTTAATGTTTATCATGTTCTTGCGGGAGAAAAACTTTGCTTAGGGGGCTTTACAATTGCCGTCTACATGACAGTTGAAAACTAGACAGCATATGGGTTATGTAGCGTATGTAGCGTGTGAAAGTTCGGTGGTACATGATGATTGAATTGCCCATACGCTACGGTGCACAACAATTAAGCGCATATCAAACGATACCGGTTGAATAGATCCACCAGATGCCGTTCAGCGGTCTGACAGTGGCGTGTCAGCGTCCTCGCAGGGACCTAATATCCGAAGCAGCTCAAGACGTCCCACCAGATCCGTCATGACTGGCAGCACTCCGGCCGATTATTTGTATTGTTCCAGCAACCAATAACACCGCTGTGAAGGAGCGTCTGCATATGATCAGACAACCCGACCCTGAACACCACGCGCCCGCAGACCGGATATTGCAGGATCCGTGCACTGTTTGTTCCACAACATCTCCTCGAACACTTAGTGATGTACTCTCCGTCGTAAGCCGCGTTCGCCGGCTGCCCTCAGGTGCTGGCTGCCCACGGACGGATGCAGCACCGCTTCACAGACCGGCTGAGTCACGTGACCCGGGGCTTACGGCGCCCAGCAGGCGGCTCCCGACCAGCAGTGAAGTCAGGGGCGCGCCCAGCCGGCAGCGCCCGACCAGCAGTGACATCACGGCGCGCCCAGCAGGGCAGCGCCCGACCAGCAGTGACGTCAGGGCACGCCCAGCAGGCAACGCCCGACCAGCAGTGACGTCAGGGTACGCCCAGCAGGCAGCGCCCGACCAGCAGTAACGTCAACCGAACCAGCCGTGGTGTCACAACGTTGCGGACCGTGGCCAGTGTTTGGTGGCCCTGCCGAACTGCCAGCGCCTGTGAAACATGCCAGTACAACACGCTCCTTCAACGCCTGACGGTGCTCGGGAGGTGATCGCATGTGTTGGCCTTTTCATGCTTTCGAATGGCAGCGTTATCCCAGCTGCATGAGCACCCCAGCTTGCGGATGTCGCTTTTGTCTGCTTCGCTCAGTTTTCCGTGCGCTAAAACGCAATACATATGCTGGCCGGGTGCAAGCAGTCGGTCCTCTCGTAGTGCGGGCCGCGAGCTGGTTACGTTCCACCGCAGCGCAGGGCCCCAGGCGAGTCGACTGAGCGGCGCCCCGACCTGCGGGCTCACCGTATGCCGACACAGCCCCCGACGATCAAATGTCGCCGCTCCGATTACGGCAACCGACCTTTCTCAATTCCCGGCCGGCTGGACGGCTTCCGCCTCGCCAGACGCCGAGTGGGGTTCGACCGCAGTTGGCTGGCCAAGGAAGCGCTCTGGAACACACACACTGCACCTCGTAGCACGCGGCTACGCGCTGCAAGGTGCAGTGTGTGTGTTCCAGAGCGGCTACGGCTACGCGCGACCTGTCCGGCTCCCAGCGCCGTGCCACAGCGTCCGTGTGTGGGCGGCGCCGAGTGCGCCGGACGATGAGATGAGTCACCCCCGTCGCGCCCCGGGCGAGGCGCTCTTGCTCTTGAGTTCCCCTGGTGCGCTCTCGGTGACCGGCGCCGGATGCGCGGGCAACGAGACTCGTCACCCGCCGCGCTCCGGGCGAGACGCTCTCGCTCTTGTCGAGTTCCCCTGGTGCGCTCTCGGTGACCGGCGCCGGATGCGCGGGCGACGAGACTCGCCACCCGCCGCGCTCTGGGCGAGACGCTCTCGCCGGGGTGCCCCGGTCGCCACCGTTATTGCGCAGATTCAGCCGGGCCGTCGCGGCGTGGGTCGCTTGCACGCCATGATTCGCCCGTTGCATATGAATAGTGGTCAATTGCACGCACGGCGCGGCGGCCTGGCGGCCATTGTGGTGCGGTGGCGTGCTCTCGGATGGCGCCTGGGCCAAGTGGCGGTGCTTGGGGCGCGGAGGAGACGGCGTCGGACTGCGCTGGGGCCGCGCCAGCTCCGGCCGATCTCGGGCGCTGATGGGGGACGGCGGCGCTTGGCGCGGGCGCCGGGGAAATGGTGCGGGGCGGAGGCGCTTCCAGCCGCTCCATAGTGGCGCATTGGCGGGGATGTCGGCGGTGTAAAAGGCTCAGAAAGCGAGTTGTCTTCGCTGATTGCGAACCAACTCGTGGAATAGCCTGAAAGTCACGCGGGTCGAGGGAGCCGTCGAACGCCAATTTCGGAAAGGAGATCTGATTCGGCACAATATTCGCCGTCGGTGGCCAACGCCCCGATCATTCGCGCAGGCTCTGGGGTTTGGGGATGTCGGGACGGCTAGTGCATTGAGCAGCTGGCGTGCTGCGAGGCACACGATGCCTGCACACGAAGTTTATTTGACGGACGGCACGGTCTGTTTATTCCACCAGTACGGTAATTCGTTCTCTGGTTGCTTGGTATGGTAAGTCGATAGCTGATTCCGTTCCGTCTCTCTTTATAGAGCGCCATATCGAACGATGTTATGTCTATGACAAAGCCCGTACATGTAAAGATGTTGTCACACAACACTACAGCGTGGAAGATTGACTAAGTCATACCTAGGTTTAACATCACTGCGTTTGTTTACATTACTGTTTTTATCACTCCATTGTGATTCTTCGTCGCAGACGAGCATTTCAAGCATGCTCTGGGAAGGCGATTGAAGTAGTCCATATCACAGCCCCTACACCACTGATGTACTCATGTTACTTCCAATAATTCCGCGCCCCCTTCCCCTTTGCTCGCGGGCGCAAAGGCACCACTTTTTGGAGGGTGGTCAGACCAGCAGTTAGGTCGGTTCTCACTGTAAAGGGTCTCCCTTATACAGTATGCATTGCATTACGTTTCTGCTTATGCATGCTACCCTTTTGTCGTAATTCGCTATAATGTACTCATACAAATTCCAGGAACGCAAACGATGGATTACTTTAATGTTGTGCACGCAACAAATAGAATGCATCTGTTAGGGCCAATGACACGTTATGAAGTCATCAGGTTACGAACGGAAGTCATCTAAAACAACTCGGTAATTGCTGAGCCAACTTAATTTTTGGCTGCGTTCTTACGATAAACCCGGGCACACGTCATGTTGGGCATAGTGCTTAATCGTCGTGAGTAATGCAATACCGCACGGTGTTTTTACCTTCAGGGTTATTTTTGCAATATGTTTTACCGCCCCACTGGCCAGGTTGCCTTTAAGTATGGAAATAATTCGGCGAGGAAAGATGAATTGCTGAAAACATGTGCTGTAAGTTAGTTTTCATTCGCAATCCAAATATGCATGTCATTTTTATTGCAAACGTCCTATTGTTGGCCTTTTCATGGTGAAACTGAGGTCGCTGACCTGCAGGGATGGATCAAGGATCCTGTCAAGGAAAGGGCCACGCTTCACTTTGCTTTCCGCCCTCGCAAAAGTCCACGGATTCCGGTCACTTCATTTTCAGTTTCTTACTTTTAATCGAGAAATTACCTTCCTCTGTGCATGGTAGATGGCTAGGCATAAAAGGTACATACATACATGGCATACGTTTTTCAGAGACTGATGCCCTTTCCATTCTGAGCTAAGAAGATGGGGAAAAACGGGTTAAAGTTTTCAATCGAAATCAGACATCACAGCACGACTTGCGTCACTGGCCGTCCTTAGCTCACTCAAGCTCTTTAGCTCACTTTAGCTCACTGGCCATCTTAAGCTCACATGCGATGAAACCAGCAGAAAGTTGCATTTTGTAGGTCACTGACCTTGCAGTTAATGGTCGAAAGCGAAAATATTGGCTTGCTCCTTAATTGTAAATCATATTGACTCACAGGATTTCGCGTGACGCGAATATTGTTGTAGCAGAAGGCGGCGAAGCCAGTGAAATTCGTAGACTGTTGACCAATCTACTTTCTGGCAGTAAAACATATGGCCAGTTCCTTGGAACATGCGGAATGCTTGTGCTGTTAACGTGGAAATAAGTAAACCTTACGTTGAATGTTTTGAACATCGTGAAGGAGTGCGAAGTTCGGGCCAAAGAAAGTGACTCCAACGATGTATAAGTAGTATGAGTATCTGACTCAACAAGTGCGGATACCAGACCTGCGCCGCCCGCGCATGGCATATCTTGCAATCGGATGCGAAAGTTTGTCGGCACACACCGCTCCTGCTATCTGCGAGACCGCCGAGACGAAATCGACATCATGTATGCTTCGAAATTCTGCATCTGTATTTGTTGGGTCAAACTAGTGCCGAAGCAAACATGCCAGGGGGCATGCGCAACTTTGTGGCGCGTAAGACGCATTTGTGCTGTTGCTATCCTCAAATACATTTATCACGCCCAGTGTGTCGCGTATTAAAAAAGTGTGTTAAATGACGTGTTCAACTAGGTGCATGCACGGGTCATTTGTTCAGACTGTCATCGGTCGGTCATCTAAATGTAAAACGTGATTGCTAATTCAACGAAAAACAGCTTTTCGTGGCGCCAAAGCTGAGCGACTGATTGGCACGTGTTTGCATATACTTGCATGTGTATGGTTTGGGTATCAGCGGCAAATCTACTCCACCCGCTCTTAAGGTCCGCCCTTATCGTTCATATTTGTTTTTATTATGGACATATTCACATACTATTGTTGTCATGCCGATGGATTTCGCTGCAGGTGGGTATTGGTCAATGTAAAGCGTACATCAAGTTGTACCTTTCTGTGAAGATCCAACTGCTATATTAAAACAATAATGTCATACGGGCGTGAGGAATATGATGTCCTCCTTACTGCTAGCGCTAACCAGGGCCGACCCCCGGATCTCGTCAAGCGGATGCTCAGACACTGCGACCTGGGACGCAGCCAGAGCCACGGTAAGAGAGGTGCATTGCGCTTAACAAAGGGTAAGGGCTGGTGGAAGGGCAGCAGGAAAACTGATCCCGAAAATAAGAAATAAGAAAACAATGATTCGCCGAATTAAGTCTGCTACATTTCGAGGAATCCATTGTCTGAAGTTCTTTTTTATGTTTAACTTAGCCTGAGTGAACCCTTCATGCTGGAAGATGCACTTCTGCACGCATTTAGAAGTAAATCAATTTGACTCATTCAGAAATGAAATGGCTACATAGAATAATTCGCGGGCGCTATTCACTTTACAGTGGTTCCTCGGACGCTTTGTGTCAGGCGGTAACAGTTTGCGTTGCTGCTAAATTTTCGCGGGGAATTCAAAGATGCCCAATTTCTCGGGAGGTTTCAACGACGAGGGCCCGTTGGTCAAACCCCAGCGTAGATCAAAACAGGGCAAAACCTTTGCAACAATATGTCCAATCGTGGTTAATTGGTTTAGCATGCACATTTGACATACTTCGCTGAAGGGGCCAATCTGGGGTTTCTTTAGGGTGAAAGGCACAGAAGTTGTGGTGTCATGGTATTTTGGTGTCTCTCGATTGTAAGGGTTTTTTGGTTCTTTAAATGGCCCGTTTTGGGTTTGGTGCCTCTTGGGAATGAAGATAATGGTGCCCCTAAAAGAAACTTTGTGGCGCTCGCCAAATAGGCCGCCCCAAGATGTCAATGGGGAGGTGTCGCATTCCAGTGTTTGCTGGAATTTAGCGCGTCTTGAAAATAAAAGCTATGTACTTGAGAAATACAACTTTTGCTGCCCTTTTATCATGGAATTTCGGTGCGCCGAAAAGGCATCAAAATATCATGGGGGCGAAGGATGGTTCCGTGCGCCCCCCCCCCCCTTGGATCCGCCCCTGTTCACCTGAGACGCCATGCTTGATAAGGTTGCTTTAAATTCAGTTTGCGTGAGCGGTATTTTTACGCGCAGAATTAGAGTATCATTATTTTGGAACTACCGATGATGACGGTAGTGGCATGGGGCACGTGCACTGCACGTGGCAAAACAATCAAGTATGCTTGCTAATTGGTGACCCACTTGGTCGGAACTGTTGTCGCTCGTGTTGCCTTCTAGTAAATGTCAGGACACTCCCGGAGGGCCTGTACAGGGCGAGCAGCTGTTCCGATGATGGTTTGTTCCTCATGGCAGTTCCCTGGCAATGCACACTGCTCACCGCGGAGTCGGGAAAAGGCTCACTGGTGACCAATCTGACCAAGGAGACGCGCCACGTGACTGGCGAGTCTTGTCTAACGTGTCCCGCACGGCACGCCGGCAGGTCGTTACTGCACGACTCTTGTGTCCCTTTACTGAAAACTCCGAGGGGAAGTGGATGCACGACAACGAAAGCTGCTCCGTGGAGCATTTATTACTCCGTGTATGAATACAGTCATCTGGTGTCGTGACTAGGGGTTCACGCATCGTTCGGCTATCTCATGGCAACAGGTACCGAGGTTCTCAGCATCTTTTGAACATCCGGATGCCATGGCTTTCAGGACAGTGTTCAGGCGTTGGAGCAGACGTTCGCCGAACTCGGCGACCTCGCGACGGTCGCTTTGCCTGCAAAGGCCTATTCTTACCTTGCACCTTTGCTGACAGCCATGTGAATTGCCACGTCAAGTTGTTGAAATGTCCCTCGACGAAAGCAGGCAGGGCGGGCTTATTATCACTGCATTTTTGGGGGTGGCGAGCTTGGTGTTGGTCTTGGAACAGAAGGTGGGCTTCTGTTGGCCTCGTTGCCACCCGGACTGACCGCTTCAAGACGAACGCCAGGCCATTCTGTCAACTCCGAATTCGCCGTTTCGCCACGTAACGTCTATCTACTCCGCGCCTGACTAGGAACTACATTCCCTTATCTTTTAGCATCCTCAGCTCCCTTTTCACTCAAACCGATTGTGCCCGACCAAGGGCAGATGAAACTGAAGTTGGCCCCTCTCGCAAGATTTTCGGCTTCAGTTTCTCCTATCTTCCGACAGCAACCTCACAGCGCGCCTGTTGGATTTCACCCATGCTTCTCTCATCTTTGTTACGGGCGTTTTCAGGAATGGCGCGCATCGTGCCCTCGCGACCCTCACACCGCCGATCTCAGCGTAGTGTTACGCTTTTGCTACTGTCGCAGGGCTGCACTCACCGCTCAACTGGATAGGCTGAAAAAGGTGACGTGACATCACGACAAACGTGCCATCGTGACCAACGCGGCGCCGCTCGCTGCTGCTTGTACACACGCGAGCTGGCTACCGATCTACGGGTTTCTGTAAGGCGCCCGCCCCGTAGGCCGCCTGGCCTCGCATTTCGTGGGCAGGGAAATGGGCTCCCAGTGTTTTATGATCCCAGGCCGACTCTCATGAAGACGACACAGGAAGAGATGGCCACACGCAAGGCGCAATAGAAAGCAAAGAGAGAGCGAGACGAAAAGATAGAGAGGAAGGGATAGGAAAAGAGTGGGGAGGGAGATGAAGAGGGCGAGAGAGAGAGAGAGAGAGAGAGAGAGAGAGAGAGAGAGAGAGAGAGAGAGAGAGAGAGAGAGAGAGAGAGAGAGAGAGAGAGAGAGAGAGAGAGAGAGAGAGGAGGCAGGAGGGAAGAAGCTGATATGAAAATGAAATGTTGCTTACAGTACCTGGTTTTAAACGTAGCGTGCGCAGCCGCACCCGTGGGAATCTGGATCATGAATGCAGTTCATAAGTCACCAGTTTTATCACAGGTAATGTTTGTGTCACACAAGCACGCGCTTTTTGCGTCCTCCAAATTTCAAAAAGCATTCCCAGGCCGCCAGCCTAGCTACTGCCTCTCCCGCCGGATGGCAGGTCACCAAAGCATAGCTGAATTACAGTTCGATAACCTTTTTCGGGCCACTGCAAGCAGGATGTTTTAGCAGAGTTGAAAGTCAACGCCTTTGTTCAGCTTAAAGGAAAAAAATCGCGTCACCCCGTGGAGCATTGTTTGTATATGCATCCATATGCCATTCCCGTGTCTAAAACGGCATCACATTTGTTGGCGCGCATACTATTATGAACAAATATTAACTTTTCTAGCACTTGAAATGTGTCTTTATGTGTGCAAGAATATTTTCCAAAGAGCCTTGGTAACCGGATGGTTCGCGTTGTGAGGAGAACGATGCATTGAAATATAGTACAACAGTTTCCTGAAGTTGGCAGACTGTTCCCTTTTTCTAGTATGTTAACGATGCCTCCCATTTTGTTGACTTAAATAAATCATCACAGGGAAATGTGCAGGGACATTAAAATGTAATGGTTAATTGATACCTCTCCGTTCAGTTTGTATCATGTCATGAAAGCTTCACTTCCACGAGTTCTGATTTTTGAATTAATCCTCCTTTTAAACACAATCAGATCCAACGAAGAATGAATATTTTGTTTTGTTGCATAGCGCTGCATTTCATTTTTGTGCCATGTCGTATGACTGGAACAAATAAAAAGCCACTTATCGGAACGAACCCTTAATAAACTGATTTAACATGACATTTCCCGAAGCAATCCATGCTAACCAGGCCACCAGGGGCCACCTTGACTCATTAGTCTCGGAAGAGCGGTAGACAAAGCCGAATTCCCAAGGCTGAAAAACAGTGGTTTTGAATGTTTCGTATGACTCGACCTAATCTTACCTGTCCTCCATCTGTAATCTGCTGAGGCTATTAAGCAATGCTGGGGTATGAGACCACCGTTTGTCTTTTGTTGTCGGTTTTGAAATCACACGACGGGCGCGAGTGTCACAGGCTCCTGAATCATCGGACGATTGCGTGGTAGCCTGCGGTCAACACAACATCGGGCATGTGAAGGAGGTCCAATGTCACCATGACTGCTTCTGTATACTTCTGCGACTGCTCGCAGCCGACGTAAAGTGACTCATCTGGTCCGGCGGAACCAGGCTGCGGCACCGCCGGTGAGCGGTGCTGGCCAGCCGCCGCGCCGCTGAGGACGGCCAGTCGGCACGGAGGCCGGCCCGGCGCTGCCACCGCGCTGCCTGAATCCCGAACAGGCGGCGGCCGCGGCACAGTAGCGGCGGTGATTTAGCGTCGGTCCTCCGCTGATCCCTCATTACAGTCGCCGGCAGAAGGGTGTGCACGGGACGCGGTAAGCCGCGATGATTTAGCGCCGGCTGGTGGGGAGCCGGCTAACCGGTCCGCACACACCGCTGGGCCGTGACGGTTGGTTCCATGGATAGACGGTTCGCTGCGTCGTCCAGCTCGGCGGGGCCAGGTGGTTGCCATGCTGCCTTACCCTCCAGACCGTCCTCCCAGCCTCGGACTCTGGACGATTGCTCCGAGTGTAGCCCGTGCCTTGTGGGTCCTACGTGATAGCTGGGGTGAGCGCGTGCCAGCTCCGCCTTGAAACCCCATGTGAACCAGGCGCATGTGCTCGGACTGGCAACGTCGTGGTGTGCGTGTGTACTTCGTGTGCATTCTATACGCGCGCTGTAGCGAGCTAAAGGGTACGAAGAGCAGCACAGTGGCGCTCAGACTTCGCATGTCGGAGAGGCACATCACTCGCCGCCTCGCTACATTTCTCCTGCATGGCGTGAGCCTCAGCTTTAAGATCGTGTTTGGTTCCTGACAGTCGGTTCGTGGAAGGGCGGTGCTCGATCACGGATCGTCTGCAGGGGTGTTCTCGTCATGCATCCGAACCATCTTTCACCGAGTGGCTATCTAAAACATGCGGGGGCTTCTCATTTCTGCTGAATGCGGGCTGACTGCCCGCACGTGCAGCGTGTTTCCATGATGAGCCTTTGGCGAGCTCTGCCAACGCCACTGACGTGGGATGCACGGTGATGGATGATTCCGTGTAAAGGCGAACGGAATATAAATGCATGGAAGAAACCACATGAAGTCCGCAGCAAGGCCGGTGGTCGACCTCAACGTCACAAACTCTTCCCTGACTTCACATCCCTTGGAGCTCAGCGCTTGTGCCTGCGCAAACCTTTTGTCCAATGCACATTTTTTCCTGCGAGGTGAGAAAGAGAGGTTGGCGATCTGGAGCTTCACGACATGCTCGGAGCTATCTATAAGTGGGCCTTTTGCACGCAGCACCTACCAAATGTTGCGTCCTATCATCGCGCCCGCAGCAACGCGACCCAAACCCTCAGTGACCTCTTGATCTGGGCCCGGCCCGGGCCGTGTCCGCCGGGACGCGACCCACTTCTCCCGCCACCGACGGCTGCTGCCGACGGGGCCCCGAGTGACGCCCTCGTCGGCGGGGCCGGAGTGACGCCCTCGTCAGCGGGGCGGGACTCTCCGGTGGGGCCTGAGTGACGCCCTCGTCGCGGGGCGGGACGCTCCGGTGGGGCCCGGGTGACGCCCTCGTCGGCGGGGCGGGACTCTCCGGTGGGCCGAGTGACGCCCTCGTCGGCGGGGCGGGACCTCCGGTGGGGCCCGGTGACGCCTTCGTCAGCGGGGCGGGACTCTCCGGTGGGCCCGAGACGCCCTCGTCGGCGGGGCGGGACTCTCCGGTGGGGCCAGGGTGACGCCCTCGTGGCGGGGCGGGACTCGTGGTGGGCCGGTGACGCCCTCGTCGGCGGGGCGGGACTCTCCGGTGGGGCCCGGGTGACGCCCTCGTCGCGGGGCGGGACTCTCCGGTGGGCCGGGTGACGCCCTCGTCGGCGGGGCGGGACTCTCCGGTGGGGCCGAGTGACGCCCTGTCGGGCGGGGCGGGACTCTCCGGTGGGGCCCGGTGACGCCCTCGTCGAGGGCGGGACTCTCCGGTGGGGCCCGAGTGACGCCCTCGTCGGCGGGGCGGGACTCTCCGGTGGGGCCGGTGACGCCCTCGTCGGCGGGGCGGCTCTCCGGTGGGGCCCGAGTGACGCCCTCGTCGGCGGGGCGGGACTCTCCGGTGGGCCAGGTGACGCCCCGTCGGCGGGGCGGGGCTCTCCGGTGGGGCTGGGTGACGCCTCGCGGCGCGGGGGGGCGGACTCTCCGGTGGGGGCCTGGGTGACGCCCTCGTCGGCGGGGCGGGACTCTCCGGTGGGGCCGGGTGACGCCCTCGTCGGCGGGGCGGGACTCTCGGTGGGGCCCGAGTGACACCCCGTCGGCGGGGCGGGACTCTCCGGTGGGGCCCGAGTGACGCCATCGTCGGCGGGGCGGGACTCTCCGGTGGGGCCCGAGTGACACCCCGTCGGGGGGCGGGACTCTCCGGTGGGGCCCGAGTGACGCCCTCGTCGGCGGGGCGGGACTCTCCGGTGGGGCCCGAGTGACGCCCTCGTCGCGGGGCGGGACTCTCCGGTGGGGCCCGAGTGGCACCCTCGTCGGGGGGCGGGACTCTCCGGGGGGCCCGAGTGACGCCCTCGTCGGAGGGGCGGGACTCTCCGGTGGGGGCCCGAGTGCGACCCCTCGTCGGCGGGGCGGACTCTCCGGTGGGCCGAGTGACGCCACTCGTCGGCGGGAGGGACTCTCCGGTGGGGCCCGAGTGACACCCTCGTCGGCGGGGCGGGACTCTCCGGTGGGGCCCGGGTGACGCCCTCGTCGGCGGGGCGGGGACTCTCCGGTGGGGCCCGAGTGACGCCCTCGTCGGCGGGGCGGGATATCCGGTGGGGCCGGGACGAACCCTCGTCGGCGGGCCCCGGCGTGACGCCCTCGTCGGCGGGGCGGGACTCCGGGGCCTGGGTGACGCCCTCGTCGGCGGGGCCCGAGTGACGCCCTCGTCGGCGGGGCGGGACTCTCCGGTGGGGCTCGGCCGACCCCGAGGGACGTCCTCGCGGAACATTGCCAATCGGGCGGCTCGGGAGCGGCGCCGGCTTCCGCAAGCAGTCCCGGTGCAGCGTGCAGACAGGGAGAGGGACGGCGGACGGAAGCTGGTCCTATTCGACAGTATGACTGCCGTACACGATGACATACGGTATGTTGGACATTTTGAAGATTGTTTCATGAACATTACGTGATAAAGTGATAGGTACAATGGGTCTTCAGTAAGTTCCAGTTGATCGCACATGTGTCACCCGCCAAAGCCACATGTGCTGCAAAAATGACTGACCAAACATGCTGAAAGAAGCATAAATTATGGCCATATGTACAAGCACTCAATTCCAATAAAATGGCCTCGATGTCGACGTGGCCTTATACATGGAGCCACACAATGCAGTATATTTCCAGATAACACGGGGCTGATCCGACCCCGGTTCTCAGAACGGCCGGGGCATTGCAGCATGCTAATCCATGCTTCGGAGACCTGATTCACATGCGCTCGGTCGCGTAAGCGCCGCGGCCACGGACGGTCGGCCGCGGCTCAGCAGGCAACGCAAACACCGCTGGATTACAGGGCTCGCTGCGGCATTACTGTGGAGGCGCCGGCTGCCCAGTGACCAGTGGCTTGCTTGCTGTAGAGTCCAGACAGGTGCACCGAAATGTCAGGGTCTGAAGCATGCACCCAAGACCTTTGAATATGGACTGGGTCCTGCATGCGTTCAGTCGCGACTCGTCTTGCTGGAGCGCAATGCACGATGGCGGCCTATGCATGCGGTACGGCTGCACATGGATCCCGCCGTCATCCACATTTTCATATGGCATGATCGCCCTGCCAGCTCGCGAATGCGGCGCCGCACATTTGCATTAGAGACATTTCACAAAACACTGAGGCTCCTTTAGAGCTTTTAATACACAGTATCTGGCCACACGTCTCATGTGCCTGTGGCCACGCGCCAGACGCATCAGGAGTGGATCAGACCGATAGGAGTTTTGCAAAGGACGCACTTGAGGTGGCGTCGACTCGGCGTCGAGCAGTGCACGCGGCATAGTTTGTGGCATTTCCCGTTAGTTCACCGAATACAGCAGCGCCACCTACAGGAGAAAAAAATGATGATTTGAATGCTGCTGCACTGCAGCGCTGAAAAATATCGACCGTTGCAAGCGTGCTGCTGACGGGCACTTTTGCGGTCACGAACACGAAGCCTCACGTGCAGCAAAAGCATCGATTATTTATTTATCAGTGTGCAGATTTACATGGCCCTAAATTCTACGATCCCTGTCATCGGCGTTGCATTTGCTTCAGATATGGCCCCATGCCTTTGGCGCGTGAACGTTACAAACACGGCGCCGATTTCAAAACAGCAACGAATCACACACGGTGTCTTACATTTCCAAGGCCCCGCCTCGCGCATGCTGTATCTGTTGCTCCTCCACGGCAATGATGCCGGCGAAATTGGCCCTGTCGCGCTGCCACGCGTCCCGGTCGGTAGTCCATATCGGCACGGAACAATGGTCAACGATTACGCTTGTTTGGAAGTGTCAATTGTCCACGTCTGACGGCTTGGCCGCGTCCGCCGCTGCCGCTGCCACCGCCGCCCCCACCTCCACCGGCGCCACCACCACCACCACCGCCGCCGCCGCCGCCGCCGCCGCCGCCGCCGCCGCATGAATAAGTCGGCCGCCCGCCGGCCGTAAGTCCTTATTTGGCGGGGCGGCCCTGCAACAGGTGCGGCACGACCGTCCGCTTATGGGGCGGGCGGCGCGACCCTCGCAGGGGTCACAGGTGTTCGCAGTGGCTGCCGGGGCATGCGCCAGGCCCTGCTGTGGAAGGGGAGGGGGAGGGGGAGGGACTGAGGCAGCCAGAAGCACTCAGGGAGGCCGCAGAGACCAGCCACCGGGGTGGGAGGCCCGCAGTGACACCAGGAGCAGCCAGAAGCACTCAGGGAGTCCGCAGAGACCAGCCACCGGGGTGGGAGGCCCGCAGTGACACCAGGAGCAGCCAGAAGCACTCAGGGAGGCCGCAGAGACCGGCCACCGGGGTGGAGGCCCGCAGTGACACCAGGAGCAGCCAGAAGCACTCAGGGAGGCCGCAGAGACCAGCCACGGGGATGGCAGGCCCGCAGTGACACCAGGAGCAGTCTGACGAACTCACTGGTCCCAGTAGGCGATGGTGTTGCAGGCCACTCAAGGTACATCAGAACCTTCTTCCGTATTGTATCAAGAACGCACTGATCGTTATGTGTATCCACTGTGGTTAATTCCGACATCACTCGTCAACTATCATCGATAACCACTTGACAGTGGTGTTAATTATTGTCATGTTTCATAATCTGCTGACAATATGGCGTGTTGAAGTGGACGTATGTCTTGATGATCCCCTGACATAGCATGGTGGGCCTGGAAATGTTTGCTTATCCGATGTTTCCCACGTTGGGGCTCTACAGATATCAAATATCAGGGAGAATCCACCCTGAATTGGCTTGCAGGTGAAACACCAAGTGAATGGGCATGTTTGGTTCCACTGTAAAAGCTAAACCAATCATTATTTTTGGACAATGCATCGCAGCAGACATTCTCTGTCATTTCGTAGATGAAAAAGTAGACTGAACATGCTCATGAAATTTAATTGAACGAGGAACCAGCTGAATCCACCTTGTTTATTTGTAAGTTTGTGGTTGGAGACGTTTGTATGGACAGGAGCGTTTAGGACAGAGAAGCCTTTAAAGGCCTATCTCTTGCTTGCTTATGTCCGAGTACGAACATCCTCTGATTCGGTGACAATACTCTACGAAACTGGCCCGTCAAGCGCCTAGTCTTCATTTAACACTGTTTCTGCAAAGTACACTACCTCTGACGCTTCTATGTACATGTAACAAAGCATTCCATTGTTTGTCGCTATAAAGCGTCACCACCTCTTGTGTTTATTGCCGCAGTGCGTGACAAGATGTGTTGCCACTGGGGTCATCACCAAAGTTTTTCAATTCCTGGCGAAAGCAGTGCATTTCATTTTACAGCGCCAGCGCGTCGATTGTCGACAACATTTTACACGATCGACCAACCCGTGTAACCGATCATTTCGGGCGTATTTAATTCAGGAAGTCCCATTCGTCGCCCATCGACAGCGGACATTTGTCCCACTTTCAGCTCAGCCCGTAGCTGTGTAAAACAAACCGCCAGCTACGAACTCTGGCGTTGGTGATGTTGTGCATCCAAACAGCTTGATCGTATAACCCGTATCTGAACCCGCTGTTGCGTGTCTGGCATCAGTGCTCTTACCACATGCTACAGCACGGTTCGCCTCAGGCACTATTGACATTCCGCCCAAACACTCAACACTGCATAACGGCTTCCGAGTATGTCCGAGCATTTCGCTTTCGCATGACACCGCACGCCACGTGTGAACAAAGTCCGGTGTTACGCTCGCCTGCCGCATGACACTGCACGCCACGCATGAACAAGGTCCGGTGTTACGCTCGCCTGCCGCTTGACACCGCACGCCACGCATGAACAAAGTCCGGTGTTACGCTCGCCTGCCGCATGACACCGCACGCCACGTATGAACAAATTCCGGTGTTGCGCGATTGGGTGCCGCTGCTGTATTAACTGTTTCTTAAAAGTTCGCTCGAAAACAATCCTCTGCGTATGCTTTAAAGCAAATTTCGTAACTATTTTGTCACTTAAAACGATACAAAGTCGTTGCCCACCCAATTGCATTCCCCACACACAACCTCTCTATCTTCTTACCAGTCACATCACTGACGTATCAACGCCTGTTTTCTGTGCCGAAGAGGACGTCACAGGCGGCGGTAGCGGCCGGCCCCGGCGCGGGGAGGAAGTGACTTCGCTGCTGCCTCGCCCACCTGATCCTTTGCTCACCTCGCGCCAAACACAGGTAGAGCAAGGCCAGGAGGCAAAGCAGGACAGCTGGGCGGCGACAGGGGGGGGGGGGGGGGACTCGTCTTCCATGTATGAGATCCGATAGAGCCTGGGCGCGTTTGGTCGTCAGCGGCCGCTGAGTGCCGCGGCGGAGGGAAGGCCAAGCGGCCCGGCCGGCAGTGACGTCAGAGGTCGGTAACTCGAGCCGCCACCGACAGGTGGTGTTACGGTGGCTGGGCACGCGCGGTGAAACCGGAGACGGCGCCCACACCCCCTGACTCTTTGCTCACCTTGTCCAAGCACAGGTCAGGCAAAAAGCCCGGAGGGTGGGTACCGCTCGCACGTGCAAACGTGTCGCCGGCAGATAGCGCTGGTCAGGGACGGCGACGGCGCGTTTTCCGATGATGAACAACCAGCAGACTTATCCCCGTGAATTGTTTACATAATGTGCTATTCTTACATATGCATTCGCTGATGGGCCATACCGCAGCATCAGCTTGCCAGTTGCAGACTTTTATTGACACTTACCCGGTCTATGGTCATGACCCCAGCAGGTGCGATTGATTGCTTGCATGTCTGTTGAACGACCCTCGAGACGTCTCTGAGTGTAACGCATGTGTATACACTCGGTGCGTGATTTGATGGGATGCGACTCTTGGTCCGTCGAGGGAGCAAAAAAACGAGTGGGATGGACGCAGGCAACTATTTAGTTGCGGACACCATGCATGAAGCACACACAGAGGCAAAAACGGAAAATAAATGGTTTATAAATAACGATTTGGGCTGGTCGTGAGCGCAGACACAGACAGGCAGGGAAACGATGCACGCGGAATGCCTTCAAAATGTCGCTTGAATAACTCAAGATAATGATGCGCCATTGTGGGATATCCTTTACAGAGACCTTGGTCACAACATCACTGAAACAGTCCTGCAACCTCTATTTTCCCGATGTTTGGCCCCCGGAGCTCCACTCGGCGCTCCGTTTAGGTCGCTCGCCTCTGGATGCCTGCCGTCTTCTGACATCATCGCAAGCACGTGGTTCGATTTCACAAGACTGTCATCGGAGTGCTATCTACGGGGCAGCACTACCACCGAGAAGTAATGCGAAGCGCTGATACTGTTGATGGCAACATCCCCATCTGATAACGTCCGATGCGCTGGCGACGCGCTATAATCCAGATGGATAATGATGCGACGGCCAGTCGCTCGCGCAGTTCATCAGCCGTGGTATGTGCACGAGTGAGCGTTGCGGCCGCTCATCAAGGTGCAGGCGCAGGAATAAAACGCAAAGGAATGGTAAAGATGGTGGCAACAGCCGTGCAGATGCTTTGGGGAGCTATCCCATGCCCTTAGAAGCTACCACGCAAAACGTTTGGTGTGCTTTTTCACAAATGTCCAACGCCGAGGTAGACTTACAATGAGCGGCAACCATCGTCATTGGCGAAACAACCATCGCCCATGATAAAACAACGGTCGTCCAAGATAAACAAACGGGCCAATCAAGCGCTGGAGGGAGTTCGGGAGCGAGAGCCACGCGGGGATCTCCATATGGTAATTAATGCAAGTCCAAACCAGCGCACTTTGCATGTCCCTTTACAACACAGAAGCCCAACGCTCCTCACGCCACCGTGAATTTACGACTGAGAGAAACCAGCTCGTCGGGTTCATTATCCCCAGATAAATCGCTGTAGCCCTGCCACAGGCGAGGCACGGGTGGCAGGCGCTGGTGGCCCGCCGCCAGTCGTTCCGAGCCGCAGGCAAGGGATGACGATGGCCAGACAGGCAGGACGGGCTGGATAACCACCAGCATCAACGGCAGGACGGGCTGGATAACCACCAGCGTCAACGGCAGGACGGGATGGAGAACCACCAACGTCAACGGCAGGACGGGTGGCAGTGATGGGAGTCAAGGGATGACCACCGCTAGCTACCGCAGGGCCGGACGAGGAGACCACCACCGACAGCGGCAGAATGGTAGCTGACTGCTGCTCGCGACAGTGGCTGAGCAGGAAGGAAAACTGACATAGATAATGACCGCGCATAACACAAACTCCACAGTAGCCAAACGCGTAGGAAGGCCATCGAAGTAAAAAAGACAGGTGAGAAGGCCACCCAAGGCGGTGTCAGGACGGGTGGGCAGAACGTCACCCCCGTTGGCGATGTCAGGAACAGCACCAACGAGAATGCCGCCAGCTCCACCGACGCGACGCAACGCAGGAAGACTGCCACCGTCTATCAGCAGGGCGCGGTCGCCGCAGCCGCCGCGCCAGGCCTGTGGTCGGCACCCTCCCCTCTCCCCGCGCTCACCGTGGAGCGTCGCCTCCGGCGGCGGGCGCTCGGCCTTCCGGCCGCGCCGTCGGCGTCGGTCGCCGGGCCGCTTGGACGCGGTGCCGCGGTCCGCGCCTGTCACCGTCACCTGGCGACACCCACAGGGGCACTTAGCGAGCAGGGGCGGCCGGCCCGCGCCGCTCGGCGCGCAATGGGCGCCGCCGCCCGCCAGATACGGACTCCATGCGACGCCGCTGGGTTATTTATCAAGTTAGCGGCGGGGCCGATCGATGCCGGGCAATGATAGGCGCGCAGGCCGACACGGCCGTCTCTCCGCAACGGAGGTCGATGGACGGCAGTCGGCCTGGCGGCCAGATCGCATCAGTCCGGGTCGGGCGCGAGTCGGGTCAGTCATCGGAGTCAGGTGCATCACGAAATACAACAGGCTGTCCCGTCCGTCTCGTCCGACACCTGGCGTCATTTGTAACTCGTTCGGTGTGGACATATCGGTCGGCGACTGCTCTTCGTCGACTCGCTCCCCATTCGTCCATGATGCAAAACTCGAAACCTCTGGGCCCAGCGCACTCAGCCACTGTCAGCCGTTATGCTCACAAGGTACGATTAACGAAAGCTGCACGTTGTATAGTCTCGCGTGATGTAACTGTGTGGTGCTGGTGGAGGTCATCACAGAGGGGCCCCCGCGTTGCGTGGAGGATCAGAGGGTGAGCGGTGCGCCGTCACGTGGCAGAGGAAGGAAACCCCAGAGGCCCTGGTTTACACTCCGCCACCGCGGTGGCAGCAGCGATGACGGCTTGTTGATACTCCGACGCCCTGACGTAGCTAGGTCTGGCCCATGTCCCGCAAGGCTTACTTTGCCCACGGCGCGAATTCTTGAACAAGACCAAAGCCCTGATTCGAAAAAACACGGCGCGAGCAATACGAAGGCACGGGGTGAGGGGGGTACCTCCGTCCTGACCCAGTGGGAGGTGCATTCTGATTGTCACGCGTAGCTCTGCACTTGAGCGGGCCCCGTCACTGCCCACGGCACCTAGAGCCGCACAGCTCTCTGAGCCTGACCACTCCCGTGCGCGGCGGTGAGAGTAGTGGTGAGGCGGTGAGAGTGGTGGTGAGGCGGTAAGACGCGACGACGTAACATGGAGACGACAGGGAGAGACGGTGCGAGACTGAGACGGAGGGAGGTTTTGCGGTGACAACGGGCAGCGAGGCGGGGAGACACATCAAGGTGTCCGAGTGGTCGAGACGTTGAGAAGCAGCGAGCGGCGAGACGGTCAGCGGACGTCGGGCGCCGCCGTGCCGCCGAGGACGGACCCCGAGTCCGGCGACGGCGGCGGGGGCCCGCCCCTACCGCGTAGGACGGCCGGCGGCCCCACGCGGCCGCCGTAACCCAGCCGCACGCAGCCATGACGCGGTCGTAAAGCAGCCGTGGCGCGGCCGCGAACGCCGCGGCTGCCGCTGCTGCAGGGCGGCCGGCCGCCGACCCGTGCTGGAGTGCGGACGTCTGACAGGCTGCCCCCTGGCCGGGCCGCAGCCGAGGTCGGGTCTTCTGTGCGACAGTACAGGTCGGCAGCGGACGGTCGGGTGAGCAGCACGACCCTCACCCTCACCCCCCCCTCCCCGCCCCCCCCCCCCCCGATGAGAGGGCGCAGAGTTCTCAGGTCCTATGCGACAGCGCGGTGCCCTCTTCGCATGAGTGGGACTGGGCTGATGAGACGTCACGCGCAGGAGACTCGTGCTAAATTGTTTGTCCTTGCCGAGGCGGCTGCAGCTTGCGGCGCAGACAGAAGAGCCGCGCAGTCTTCCAGATCTAGACAAGGTGTGATTTGCAAATAAATGACGGCGAAAGGATGTGGTGCAAATGCTGTGGGTAGATGTCACAATGATCCAATAAACCACTCTCAGGTGGGCACGACTTCTTCAATTTAATTTGCATAACGAGACATTCACGGTCAAATCGTCGTGATCAAAGCCCGTGGTCATCAACACTTGTCAGCCTGTGCTGGCCAACAGGGTGCTTCACATGAGCCGTAATTAATTGTGAGGCCGTTCAGAAGCAGAAGACCTCACACGGCGGTACTACATTTTACGGACAGGTCGGAGGCAGGGACGGACTGTATACATCTCCAGCGTCCATTTAATAGCGTAATTGGGCCAAATAAACGTCACGGGGACCATACAGTTACCAGCAGGCGACGGGACCTATAAAACCAATGTTCTACTCTGTGGGCAGCCAAGACATTCACGAGTCTGTGTATCACCCCACACTTGATAGGCTTCGTTTCTTGAACGTAACCCACGCGCCAAGAACGTTCTTCGGTTCCTCTTCAATGACGCCCTCTTGACGTCGCAGCATGCATCTTGCACACATCGTGCACACTTTGCACACTTGCAGTATGTATCTTGTACTCAGCACACGGCCGTGGGCAGGCGCACCTGGACCTGGACCAGATGTGCGGCCGAGAAGCACCCCGCACTCAAGCCAGGCACGCTACGTCGCGTTCCCGGCGCTGAGTAAACCCCCGAGTGCGCCGAACCGACCGGAACCGGCACGTTTCCGGCGATACTGAAGCGCACCACCGCCAGCACGGGCTGAGCGAGGCCCGACGGGTCCCGGCACGGAGCGACGCCCCGGAGCGCGGGCTGAGTGAGGCCCGACGGGTCCCGGCACGGAGCGACGCCCCGGAGCGCGGCGTGGGGACTGCGGCGTCTCCGGCCGATGGATGTCGGAGGCACAGCGCAAGGGCAGAGGCGGGTCTGGGGGTCGACTCCGGTCACCGTCCGAGCACATCAGCGACCTAGACCGCCTGCGACACAGGCGAGAGGCGTCCTTTTCTGTTCCTCTCCCCGCCACTTCTGATCACTGATCCACTTGGGTGCGTGACACGACCATCTACGGCGACAGGTGCTGCGGCGCGGCGCCGGCTGCATAATGCAGGGACTGGATCTCCGATCTGGTCCATCTGGAACACCACCCAACCGGCTACCGTTCGGAGGCGGCCTCGCCAAACTGACGTCCCACTGAGCTCGGCAGCCGCGGGACTCCGTCTAAACCCCCTGATTCTTTGCTCACCTTTGAAAAGCCACAGGTTTGACAAAGACCAGGAGGCTAAAAGGAGCCCCATTCGGGCGGCGTTGGGGCTGCGGGCGCGTCTCCACTGACGCCGTGTGGGCGGGCCCGCCGCTGTCGCGACCTGCGCCTTCCGACCGGCGCTGTCAGACGCCCGGCGAGCGGCGCCGCCTCTCCGGCCCGCGGTACTTCTCCGATGACGTCACACCGCGCTCCGACACACCTGAAGCTTTGCTCACCTTGTACCGAAATGACAGGTGGAGCAAAAGTCCAGGCCCGCCGGCGCCGGGTGAGCTGTGTCTATTGGGCCCTTCGCCTGGTTTCCATCCCGACAGGAATGGGCTCACGGCTCACGCCCGGTGCTGAACCTGGTGGGCAGTGCCATGACCTGGCAGGTGCCGATCCTGCGCAACCGGCCGCGACTGGCCTATCCTGGGCAGTGACGCGACCGCGCCACAGCTGTCGACGACGCCCCACGTGGCGGCAGGGAGACCGCGCAGCAGCAGGCAGTGGTCCAATGGCAGACGTGCGGGCGGGGGACCGCGCAGCAGCAGGCAGTGGTCCAGTGGCAGACGTGCGGGCGGGGGACCACGCAGCAGCAGGCAGTGGTCCAGCGGCAGACGTCCGCCCAGCCGTGCGTCCGTGGCGGGGGACCGCGCAGCAGCAGGCAGTGGTCCAGTGGCAGACGTCCGCCCAGCCGTGCGTCCGTGGCGGGGGGGCCGCGTAGCAGCAGGCAGTGGTCCAGTGGCAGACGTCCGCCCAGCCATACATCCGCGCTGAGCTCTACGACGCTGCACCGGTGCTGCCGAGGAAGACGGCCCGACGCCGCCGGAGTGGGCTGCTGACGGTTGGGCCAGCCACCGTAATGGCCCCGGACACCACATCGATTCCCGCCGGCGCCATTTCTAGATTAGTCACGTGGCCCGCGGCCGGTGGCTCCGGGCGCGTGTCGCCCGTCCGACGTCTGTCGATGGCGAGTGGCTGCCTGTTTTTCTCCATCGCGGGCCATCGGTGGGCAGTCAGATGTTCCGCAGAGTCGCCAGGCTCGCCGCACTCCCTCTCATGGCGTGAAATAAGCGCTAAAATGATTTCGTCATCTGCAGCCATCAGACTGATAGGAGCTCAAACGGAATAAATACACATTTTCATCAGTTCGACTGCATCGCGACGCAACACGCCGGTGGCGTCCTGAAGCCCGGCGCACACCTATATCTACAGCGGATACAGCGGTACGCCGTCCGAGGGCCCGCCGGAAGCGGAGGCTTCCCGCTTCCGGCGAGCGGCTGAGGCGGCGCCGTCAGCTGACCCGTGGCTTCCGTGGTCGCAGCTCACCCCCCACCACCCCTGCCAGTGACTTCATCGCCTGCCGCCGCTACTCGGTACCAGCTCCCCCAGTGTCCGCGGTCATCACCGGGCGGGATCACAGACGACAGCAGAGTCATCGGCTGATCGGATGCGTCACGCGGTGAGAGCGGTCAGCACGGGTCGCGGCACCGCCTGCCGCGGCGCCGCCCCGCCGGTCAGCGCAGACCGCGGTGCCGTCCTGCCGGCCTCCGGCGGAACGCAGCGCCACCGCCCGGCCGCCCGATAAGCTCGACTTAATTGAATCGTCGCCTCCCCAGCCAATGTTAAAATTTGATTTGTGAGGTAGTTTGAGAGCAGCTCCCGCAATCTCTCCCACAGAGAGCCGGATGGGGCCGAGCCAGGCCGAGCCGGCGGCCGATGGATGGCAGATGAAGAGATGATGGCGGGACGGCATCGGAGCGCGCGCGCCCCACACGGCTCACACACGCCTTTGCTCACCGGTTTTTCGTGGGGATAGGACGGACGGAATAAATGGACGAGGAGACCATTCCCTAAACATACTCACAACACCTTATGGGGTACGAATGTTTTATCACAGAGAATGCGCAGGTATACTGATTGAACTCACATCATCCGCCTGCCTGTGTCAACTTCCCATTTTCGTTCCGTTTAAGCGAACCTCTCCTTCTCGCCGCATCGCTTCCCGCCGCCGCACGGCTCCCGTACCAAGCGCAGATAAAGCGCCCGGGGTTAGGAGCACGACCGGCGACGCCCAAATGAGCTGCTGAGCTTCAATCAACGCCACCGCGGAAATCCGTTCTGATGCGCGACAAAAAACTGGCCGGGCGCAGCCCGCCTCATCTGGTGCCACGGCCGATACCCGCACAAAAACCCGAAAGGCGTGTTATAGATTATTGGAGCCAGATTTAGATGGCGTGCGCAGATTTCCCGCGGGAGCGAGCGCAGCTCATAACAAGGCCGGGCGCCTCTGATCAACTTGAGGCGGATGAATACAAATCAGGTGTTCTCGCCAGGGATTTCTTTTATCTATTGCAGCGCGCGGCCCTTCAGCCCTTTCCGGCTTGCGGCCGGAAAGGTGTCCAGTCGACGGATATAGAGGAGGTAAGAGCGCTTGGCCGGCCCGATGAATATTTCATATGCAGTCTGACGGGATGCAGATATGACGGGACCAATTCTTTTGCCAGCCAACGCACGTAAAACAAATCGACTGGAGAATTCAATCGCCAACAGCGATATACCAGCGAGGGTGGTGCGAGGTGCGACCTCAGGTCAGGACAGTCCTCACAAATATACCGGCGAGGGTGGTGCGAGGTGCGACCTCAGGTCGGGACAGTATTCACAAATATACCGGCGATGGTGGTGCGAGGTGCGACCTCAGGTCAGGACGGTCTTCACAAATCGATGGAAGAATTGCTTTGCTGCCTATCCGACAACACAGTATGGCGCCATTTCTGTTCAGAACGACATATGATAATGGTAAACTAAAGCACTTATGCTGTCTTTGGGCCATAGCCCTTTTCTCCACCCGCCGTTCGCCGGCTATGCCTGAAGCAGGAAGGCTGTCTGATGCATCTACACGGTTGTGGGTAGTCGCTGCCGTGATATTCCCGGCTAATGTCAGTCACGTGCGTTGCCGACGTTTACCACTTCGGGCGCGTTTATAGCAGTGTTTTCCATATTTCCGCGAGGCATACGGACAGAGTCGCCATTACTCGAAAGGTGGTGCATTAGTCTAATTAAAATCACGTGTGGTTTCCTTCCGGACAGTTTTGAGTCCGTCTTTTTCCCGGTGTCTCGCACTACGTCGCCATTAAATGCCTCCGAAACAGAACATTAACACAGATATCCAATCCAAACCTGACCTGACATCTGGCAGTCCGTGCCAGCCACCGCCTCTTAAAAGACTAGCGCAGAAAGCAATCGAGTGGCTCGCATTTCCTAGCCCACGGCGCCGTTCACTGGCTCAGCCAACCGGCGCCGATCCGTGGACCAGCGCCCAGCGCCGATTCCTGCCGGCCGCCGGCGCTGTGCCGATCCGTGGGTCAGCGCCCAGCGCCGACTCCTGCCGGCCGCCGGCGCTGTGCCGATCCGTGGATCAGCGCCCAGCACAGATTCCTGCCGGCCGCCGGCGCTGTGCCGATCCGGGCGGCACGTGCAGCGGAGCACGCCGCGTCGCCGGCGCCCATAAACAGCCCGCTAAAGCGCCGCCAACGTCAGCAGAGCCGCCCAGCCGCCAGGTCACGTGACGCGCCCGCTGGCGCACGGGCGGGGTCACGTGGAGCCGCGCCGGGGCCGGGGCCGACGGCGGGCTGGGAATGCGAGGTCATGACGGCAGGGGAGAGGACATGTGGCTCGTCTTTGCGTGCCTCTTCTTGGAGTCGCCCACGGCGATGTCTCCACGGCCGAATAGAGCAAGAGAGGCTTTATTTAACTCAAGTGCACGGCCCACGCCAGCGAGCATGTTAGCTCCCAAATAGTTCGGCATAACCTGAATACAATTAAACTGAGTTGGCAAACCCCGCTGGCTTTTGATAGACTAATAGATGCGTATTTAGGAGCTCCACAAAGTGGCTTTCCTAGCTTACACGGCAATGTGCATGCAACAATTACAAAACATAAAACGGTCAACGCGGATGAATGCCGTACACCACAAAACAACTTTGTTTATCTTTTTCACAAAAAGGTCAATATTGTCCTCAAGGTTGTGTTACTCGCGACCGCTGACACCGACCCGTCTGCAGGTAGCACGTTCCACTCGCTAGATGTGCGAAACGTGAACGGGCAGCGTCCAAGCTCAGTGCGGACACGCGGCAGCTGCAGCTGCTTGACGGCCGTTGCTAGAGGGACACCGGCCGACGCGTCAGAGCCGCTATCGCAGCATCTCCGGTGCGCAGGTGGCTGTGAGGATATTACGCATGACTATTATATCGCACTCTCTTATGAGTTCGTCGACATTGAGCCATTCTAGTTCACGCAGCGTAGCTGTCACTCGGTTTGGGCGCATGGTATTGCATGCGATACAGGAGCCAAAGTTCATAACTTTTTGCACTCGTCGCTTCTGTATCACGTTGCCACTTCCCCATACCGACAAGCAGTACATGAAGGAAAACAACTGCCTCGATCAGGAGCTGTTAGTTTCTTTGGGAAGACATCGTCGCACACCAGGGAGTCCAATGAGAATGCCATAACAGCGGTATGCTGCAATGGATGTGTCCTTCCCATTAGAGACAAGAACCAAGCGGTGACACCCATAATTTTGACTCTCTGTGAGTGTTTGATTCCACTGTTTCCAAATGCGAGGGAAAACTGACGGCAGGTGTTTGGCCCGCGGGACTTAATTCAGACCAGTGCGGTCTTGAGGATCTTATTTTCGAACAGGTGGCACAACCTACCCCCAAAGAATGACGCCCAAAGGGGTGTTTGTCCCCAACGAATGACGCCACGGGGGCGAAAGACGAACCATCCCACAAACAGACGCATGGGGCGTGGGACCCTGTCTCGGGAAGAGGGCAGCGCGGCGGTCGGCCGGGATCAGAGCTGGCCGGGCTGGTGGCCCAGAACTGCGACTGGTCGAGGCCAGGTCAACTGGGGCTGGGCGGGCGGCAGTGGGCCTCGCTAGCCGGCCGATTCACATGCAAATACACCCCTCTCCCCTCCCCGCCACCCCGATCTGCAGGCGGCGCGTCCTGCCGCCTGCAGTCTGCAAAAGGCTGGCACATTTACATTTGCATTCAGTGCATTCACAGAAAGGCGGCGCGCGGGCCGGCCGTTTGGACTGAGAAATGAATGTCACGTCCGACTCGAGATCGCAATCATCGATCGTGATTAGAGGAAGGGGCTGGGCGCAGTTCGACCTTGTTTGGATGTCAATGGCACTGTCCTACGTCAATGGCAAATCTGGCTATCTAGTTCATCGGCGCCTGCTTGTATTTGAAGAAGTTAGCTTTTCGCCTGGAATGATATCCACGTGTGCTAGTGTCAGCCAGTACCAATGGTACTGGCACTGGCTGTTCCATTTTGGTTATTTGAATGTTGGGGAACGGTAATGAGCGTTTGAGCGCTACAGAACCCGCTGGCCTGAAAACGACTGGTAAGTGATGCTCAGCATTGACGCAGCTTTGGGGTAAGGTCAGCGATAGCACACATGGCTTCGACACCCGACTCCCTGTACAGAGATGCCGGGAAAACTGTGCTGCCCCCCTCCCCCCGCCCCCTGTCGAATAAAGCAACGTGCTTCTCAAACAACGGCGACCGTTATCTTAAGCAATCTGAGAGCAAACGCGGTTTGGACTTTTCTTCCCACGCGAAACAATACCCCATAGTGACACGGTCCAAGGATGAAAGAGGGATCTCTACCGCGGCCTCCCTCTAACCAACGACATCCTGTCACAACAGCAAGCAGACCAATGCCACTAGAATGTTTCGGATACACTCAACATGGCCAACGGCAGCCGCTGAAGGGGACTTTGGCTGATGTGCCCGGCGCGTTCCGGCGGGATTCGGTCTGTCGGCAGTCCGTACATCAACCATGCATTGTTAAAATCCCAGCCCATTAGCTGAGGTCCACGGGCGGTCCCTGGTGTATAATGAATCCGTAACCGGGTCCTGATTGAGATTGATCGCGCAAAGACACCGGCACACGGCACGTCCTCCGTTGACGCCGATGTCTCGGCCGAGAGAGCTACATATTGATCGTGCAGACACCGGCATACGGCACGTCCTCCGTTGACGCCGATGTCTCGGACGAGAGAGCTACATATTGATCGTGCAGACACCGGCATACGGCACGTCCTCCGTTGACGCCGATGTCTCGGACGAGAGAGCTAGTCTTGTCGTAGTCGCACAAAAAAGGGACAATAGCGTGAAAGGGACAGTAGCTTTACGACTCACCACTTACACCAAACTCACCCACACGCTGTGCCTACGTCCGCCCTACTATGCCGCCGACGGCGTCCGTTCTCTCGTCACGGCCTCGACGCCGCCTCTCCTCAGCGCTGGGCTCCGGTCCCGCGCGCCGCAGCCCACCGCACTGGCAGCCCAGGTCTTGAAACACGGATCTCGCGCATTTCAACGCGGAAGACAAAGCGTCATATGCTCCGTGTGTTAAATACACCACAATTCACAAAAATGTTTGTCACAAAAATGTCACAAGGCTTAAGCTTTCTGTAAGAAAGTCGAGGTCCAGTGTTCCACCCCGCACCTTTCGTGCTCTGCCAGGCCCCGCCGCGCCGCCGCCCGGGATGGGGGAGGGGGGAGGGGGGGGGGAGGCAGCGGACTGGGCGTCTCCCAGCCGAGACGCCCTTACCGAGAGTGGAGGCAGCGGGACAGCCGGCCGCCGACAGCCGCCCGATGGACGCCGAGCCGGCACGCGACCGGCGCGCAACAGGTGGGCGCGCCGGAGATCCGCGCCGCGCCGCGCCACAACGGCCGCAGCGCCGGGGCCGCCGGCTAATTGGCGCTGGCAGAGGGTGTGCGGCGCTCTGTATCCGGCTTATAAGACGAAAAAGTCGGCACGTGACGCGGAGCGTCCAGACTGGCCATCGCGGAGAAGACAACGTGCCGTTCTCGTCACGATTCCCTCCTCTTTCTCACTGAGGTGCTCGGAATTCGCAGCACCACTCGAACGGCAGCCCCCATCATACACGGCGGCATCGGATGCTGTTCTCAGCACTGGAGAACGTGCGAGAACCACGAGCAATCCCCGACCTTTCGCGTCCAGTCGAATCAAACCTCGCAGCCTCACTTGTGGGTCAACAAGCACGCGACAGGCGGTTGCGCGTCAGCACCGCCTCCCATTCCCAGAGCCAGTGTTCTCGGCACCGCGCTCAATCGCTGGTTCTGATTCTCGGCGGCGGAGTTCCGCGCGGCCGTCACGTTACGGGAAAGGCCTGATACGATTGCGTCAGCTCTGCGCCAGAACTGCCAACTGCGACTGCAGATGACTGACGTCCACTGCAGGCTCTCGTACGGTCAGGCTCCGTCGGCGGCGCGGCCGCTGGCGCCTTTGGTGCCCCAGCCCGCGGGAGAGGGAGGGGTGGGTGGTGGGCCGGGGTTTGGCAGGTGTCAACAGCCGCCTTTCGGTAATAGAAGTAGTGTATTTTAATAGCTCGCTTTGAGGTTCTCAGACGCCGCAGACGCATCAGGGGTCCTAAAATAGCAAAACTAAATGTGACAAAAACATGTAAGCGAGGCAAAAATAGCGATGAAAAGGTCAGGCACAGTGAGACAAACTGGCAACTTACCGGTACTTCATATAAGCGCTCCGGACTGAAAAAGCACCAGTACTTCATAGAAGCGCTCCGAACTGAAAAAGCATTGCTCTTTGTGTACACACTTCTGAAAGGTACTCCTGATCTCGGGTGGGGGAGGGGGATTTAAATCGCACCTTTGCCATACTCGCCCAATCGTTGTCCATCGTCTTGTTTCCTAGAATCGTGACGTCATCCGACGGCGAGGTATTTTGTGATACCGCATGTCAGTCACATCCCGTAAGGCTCATCTTGCAGTCTCACGATCCACGGTAAACGCCCTTAATTACGGCATCATGACATTCGAAATGCTGGAGATGTTGGCATGGGTGACGTAATACTTGAACGGAGTTTTCTCAAGATGGCGCGTTGGGGTAGTTAGCTACACACCTTTTTATTATAGAGCGCGCCGGCTACTGAGACCATTTTGCCCTCGCCACAAACCTAAGCCTCCTACAACAATACTGCCAAACTGTTTTCGCTGCCTTCTTTCGTCCCACCCGGCACGCGCCCGAAAACGGCGAGATGAATAGGGGTGTCATATGCCTGCTGAGGTAAGATGATGGTGATAATGGCACGGTGATAGTGAGGTGATCGTGCCTGCAGAGGTGGGGCGAGGTGATAAGGTGCCGACTACTACGAAGCTTTCTAACAAACTGCTGTGAGCGATTCATTTATTCAAACGCGAAGTTTCCCAAGCGACCTTTTGTGGGGATGGTAGACGAAGGCTGCCACCAGAGTGTTCTGGTTTTCAGCATAGCTAGCAACACGCGGCTTTCTACCACCAACAGTTTTCAGCCGTTATCACTTGCTATTCAGATTTGTTTCGAATACAGCTGTGGCGTCGCACAATGCGGTCACATACCTTGCGGCGATGTAGCGCAGTGAGAGCAGGGCAGGCAGGGCGCCGCCGGGGTCACCGAGGTCATCCGTGACCCGCACACGTGTCGTGGGTCGAAACGGTCCCGCTCGCTGGCATCTGGAACCTGCAACACCGGGCCACGTGCCACGAGCATTCAGAGGAGATTGAGAACGAGCATCGAAGTGACAAGCCTGAAGGGTCCGCCAGGTGCCTGCGAGTGGTTTTCTCGGGAGTTTGGGGTTACCCTTAAGGACATCGTCTATGGCTGGGTATGGTGGCGACCGTATGCTGGGTGGCGACCGGTAGCCAACCTCCCATTTGCACGTGCCATGGCATACCAGCAAACGCTGTTGGGTAACGCACACCACCGCCACTCAGTGCGGGACTGTAGCGGGGGTTCGATAACACGTTTGCATTAAACTGGCACTGTTAGATCAATACAGTCCAGTGGATCACCCGTCCGATCGCTACACAATTCGGGCCACGGGCATAATCGTCCATATTATGGTCGGGTGCGATTCGTGTTTGAAGTGACATTGGCTTTGATCAGCCGAAGCTAATGCATTTTTACCACTCTATATCCATTAAATGGTTTTATTCCGCGGAAACTACTCGCGCAGAGCGTCCGGACAAGGCTGTTGGGTGAAAGGTCAGCCTATTTCAGGACAATTTGCCGGCTCGACGAGACTCAACAGGGGCCGGACTGGTCAGCCACCACCATCAGAAACACAAGCTTCTGGTATCACGGCGCTGACAGCAGGCGCCGATGGTCCGGAAACGCTGACCGAGACCTGCTGGGGGCTGCAGATAATTCCTGCTCTGAGCTGACTGAACGCCGACAAACGCGCCTGTCCCAGCGAAGCTTTGTCCGTTCCGGGCGAAGCCCACACAGCTAGCTGGTGCTGGTCCTGGGCGCAGCCAGAGTCGTACCGAGTGTGGCCTCTCCGGGCCCGACAGGCTCACCGTGTCACCGCGTGCTAGCTGGTGCTGTCCTGGGCGCAGCCAGAGTCGTACCGAGTGTGGCCTCTCCGGGCCCGACAGGCTCACCGTGTCACCGCGTGCTTTAGTCAGGGGCTCTGCAACAGGTCAACAGTTTGGGAAGGGGTGATGACGGGGGAGGGCAGCATTTACGTTGCTTTCCACGCAATAGCATACATGAAATGCCACTGCGTGAAAAAACTAATAAATTGCATTGGCTCGTTCGCAGACGTTGATTCCGCCACATCCACCATATTGAATCCCCGTCCCAGTGCAGTGGCATGATTAACAACGCCCCGGAGCTAACACTTTTGATGACTTGACCTATGGACTGACCGTCCTCGGTAGCATTTCTAACATGCCGACCATGCGTCATGGAAAATAAATCAGCAAATACTAATTATCACGACATTCAAGGCGCTATTCTTACCAGTACGCTGCCAAAAACATCGCGCAACTCCGTGACAGCACGCCTAGCCACACAGAACACGTGCTCCAATTTCGCCGTCTGCCATCTCAGCCGGTCCCATGCCAATTGTCTGAAGCACCGGGGTCTGCTTCCCTAGCCGAGTCAAGCAGCACGCCAAGCGCCCAGCCGTGGCCGGCTGTCAGCAGCGCGGCCCGGAGTTTGCGCGGCCCGCCGCCGAGCCGCGCAGCGCGCCACACACCGCCGCCAGTCACGCTCGCTAATGCAGGGGAAGTACAGCAGGCGCCATTGCTCAGCGCTGCTGCGTCGCCGTCGCCGCCGCCGCCGCCCGCATCGCAAACGGAGCGGCAGCTCGCGGTATTGATTTTCGCTCAGTGGAACCTGATTTCCGGTGGCCCCGACGGGCGGCGGTGACCGCTCGACCCTGCCAAAGCTGTGGCGGCGACGTCGGCGTCGGCGTCGGCGTCGGCGGGGGCGGCGGCGGCGCGAGTGTCCGACGGCACGGCACTTCCCGTCCCTCGCGCCCGATGGCAAATGGGTGTGTTTGGCGAAAAGATAAGCGCACGCCAGACCTCGACACCCCGCAAAGCCTGCAACAACACGGGACTTTTGTTAAGCTGCGACAGCCTTTTGTTTGTTGAGACTTCCGTTGAGCACACCGACCGGCCTGTGTGGGTAGCGCCTCACACCGGCCGGTCTGCGTGGGTGGCGCCTCACACCGACCGGTCTGTGTGGGTGGCGCCTCACACCGGCCGGTCTGTGAGGGTGGCGCCTCACACCGACCGGTCTGTGTGGGTGGCACCTCACACCGACCGGTCTGTGTGGGTGGCGCCTCACACCGACCGGTCTGTGTGGGTGGCGCCTCACACCGGCCGGTCTGTAAGGGTGGCGCCTCACACCGACCGGTCCGCGTGGGTGGCGCCCCACACCGACCGGTCTGTGTGAGTGGCGCCTCATACCGGCCGGTCTGTGTGAGTGGCGCCTCACGCCGGCCGGTCTGCGTGAGTGGCGCCGGCCGGTGGACCCTGCGAGCGGCGCGGTGTGTTGGCCGTCCCTGACTGCCATTGACATTCAATGGTGCCGATGCCGAGTGCTGCGCAGTGCGCGGAGTGTTCCTGCCCCCCCCCCCCCCCTCCCCCCCCCCCCGGTCCCACTGCACCCGCGGCTCTGAAGCCGCTCGGGATGCCGAGGCGCTCTGGCGATGGGTTCAGGCCAGACCGCCCAGCACGAACGGCAGGCAGACTGGCTTGCACTTCCCTGCACGTGGAACGATCACTTTTCCCAATGTTTTCTTTTTTCCAATACCGGTTTCCCCTAATTCGTTTTTGCCTTTTACGCAGCGAGAAGATGAACCCGTGGCCTTTTCGTCCTGTTTGTACACAGACGTCAACTTCTTTTGATAATACGCTCCCGTGTTTGTCTTGTATTTGTTGATTCTCCAACTGTACCGTCTTCTTTCGCATTTCGCTTCAACGTCAGAACTAAAAAACCGTTGTTTGCCGAGATCTGTCTGAGCCATAACAGCTCTGAACATAATCCCGTCCAGAAAGAACGATGTTTCAATGCGTGTCCAATCAATGATTTTATCATATTATCTTGTAGCGCCGAGGGCGTCCTTTGTCAGCATTTACTCATCACCCCTTGCTAACATTTTCCGGTCACAATCATCCCAAATCATTGCCCTTTAAACTTGTTCAGCCGATGCGTTCACAACCATATAATCATTTGGCTGCTCTTTTTCAATGCTAAAAGGTGCAATAACAATACGGTTGCATATTAAACGTCTTTAAAATTCAGACGTTATCACTTGTATTAGTCGCATGCACCGATGATGAGATATGATCTTGAAGCATGGGAACATAAATAAGTGACGAATATGCGACAGTTCATGCAAGAATAATATTCATCCCAAGCGATGCATGCATGCATGCATGCACACACATACATACACACACACACACATATATTATATATATATATATATATATATATATATATATATATACACATTGTATACATGTGTGTATATGTAAACAGATATAAAGAAAAACAGCAACCAAAATATACAAAGGCAAAACGTGGGCTGAGTACATCCCAGCGAGAGACAAGTCATTTCGCGCAATTCCTGGCATCATGTCTTCTCCATACGCATCAGCGATATCTCATCCACGGTAGCGACGAACGGCTGTGTATCGTGCTTAGCTCAGCCCCCCCCCCCCTGCCCCCTTGCCCCATTTGCAAGGCGAGCGACTCATGTCAATGGCAATGCACTTTAGCAAGTTTGGCCGGCAGTGGAGGGGCTCCGAGCTGATGCCAACAGTCAGCCGGCTGGCAGCGAGATGAGGTGTCTCAGGGGAGGGGGAGGGGGGAGGGGGGTTCTGGACAGTCACGGCGGCGGGGCGAAGGCGTCCCGCTCGTGAGACAGTTAGCCCCTGGCCTTGACGTGCCGGATCTGGCCATGCCGGGGCGGCGAGCGGCCGAGCCGAGCCGCCAGCGCCGGCACGAGAGCCGGCGCCGCCGAGGGGGAGCGAGCCGGCGCCGCCGAATCGGCCAGTACCTGACGCGGACGCCGCTCGACAACGGAGGTGAGTCTCGCGCGGACCCCGGCAGCTTGTCGTCCGGTCCGGTCAGGTCAGGCCAGCGCAGCTGCTTCACGCGACGTGCCGTGCGCCGCGGGCCACTTCCCACGGAGTCCCACTTAGGACCGCCCGCCCGAGAGCAGCGGGCGGTCCCACTCGCAGCCACACTCGCTGGCCTCCTGGGAGCCTCGAGTCACACAGCCACAATCACCGCGCCGGCCGCTCGAGGAGCGTCGCGGCCGCGGCCGGCCCGGCGGCGCCATGTGTCCGGCGGGGACCGCCTCAGCCTGACGCCAGCGACGGCGCGCACACCGCCGCACCGCGCCGCGGGCCCCGGCTGCACTGTCCGGCGGCTCTGCAGCGCGCCCGCCGCCGCTGGTTCGGCCCGCCATCTGGCCGCCGATCTGGCAGCACGCGCCGGCCCTTCCCCGCCCCCGCCCCGCTCTGGCCTGGACCCGTCCAGCCGGGCGCCGCTGCAGGCTGCTCATAGTGGGGAAGATGAGCGTGTTTTGTTTCGCGCCACCGGGCCAACCGCTCGACAGCAGGAACGTCGTTCAATCGGCGCCGTGAAATAAGGTGAAATGCCTGAACGCGTGCCAACCAGTACCGACTCTATCTCCAGCGGCGTTCACCGCGAATAACGGAAGTTTGGAACACATTTCAGCAGACATTAACTGTAATTCATTAGGGCGTGTCGCTACTTTACCGCGCGTAACTCCGTCGGACTGCTTCGTCACTACGCGCTGAAAATCACTTTAGTAGACAGGCTGCTAAAACGTATACACAGCCGCCCACAGCGGCGCACACTGCCGCTTCACTCGTAAATAAAGCCACGTAGATATACGATGCAATGCGGTAAAAGCCGCCGGCAGCCGGGCCGCATCGGCGCTGGCATCGGCGCTCGTTAAATGAAGCTAAAATCGGGCGCGGCACGCAGCAGGCAGCGAGGTGGGGTAAGTCGACCGAAGCGGCCGAAGATGCCGACCCGACATGGGCACGAACGCAGGCGGCGAGACTGGCGGTTCGAATGTCTGAGATTATGTCAAGCAATTTTGAGCATTAGCATAACAGGCGATAACAAGCAGAGATTAAGTCCAGGAGATAAATGTGCTTGCGTTCGGCTTAGATGTGAGCACGTGTGGACGGCGAACTGATATAGGCGGGAGTATACGTGTTACATAAAGGTTGCCCTAGCGAGAATGTGTGTCTCATTGGGGCTTCACGACGACTCAGCTGCTGAGGCTATATGGCGTCGCCTGCCTCTCACCCCAGCAGGAAGGGCGGGCACCACGAGGAATCGAACCCCATACTTCGGGTTTCCCAGACGCGTAGTGGTTAACGCAGACGCGTTAGCCACTACACTGCTGGTACCCCGCTCTAACGAGAACGCGACTGAACTCAACAAGTGTACATACAGGACAGATAGCATAACCACGG